>NC_090239.1:33715655-34315655 GCF_024489055.1 Chanodichthys erythropterus
GTATCCTTATGGATCTCGAGAGAGGAAATGTCATTGCTCCCTATGAAGGCCTCACGGATAGGGCTGCACGATTAATCGCATGCTATTCTCACGCGCATTTCGTCAGTAAAGCCGGTTCCCTGATTACCGCTAAATCGCCATCACCTGCTTTCAAATGAAGCGGCATTTAATAGACAGAGCCGTAGATCACTGAAAAGCCACGCAATATCGCGTTCATATCGCAGATGAATCGCCTGCGATAATGAACGCGATATTGCGTGGCTTGTCCGTGAACTACGGCTCCGTCTATTAAAAGGCGCTCCGTTTAAAAACAGGTGATGGCGATTTAGCGGTAATCAGGGAACCGGCTTTACTGACGAAATGCGCGTGAGAATAGCATGCGATTAATCGTGCAGCCCTACTCACGGAGCCATCGGATTTCAACTAAAATATCTTAATTTGTGCTCTGAAGATCAACAAAGGTCTTACGGGTGTGAAACGACATGAGGGTGAGTAATTAATGACAGAATTTTCATTTTTTGGGTGAACTTACCGTTTAAGTAATATGTCATTGTGGTTATGGGTTTTGAATTAATTTTGAATTAGTTAATAGTCATGTGCCTCAACAAGTAAAGTCATAACATGATACCTTTGTAAATCATTAGCTAAAGATTATTTTAAGCAGACAACTGGAAGTTGAAATGCATGGCTTTGACCGATTGTGGTAATTAACACGTTCATTTACATTATTAGTTAATATAATATGCTATTAGGGAATTAATATATTATGACACATTTAACTAATAACAATATAATGATTACTTAATCTATTAATCATATAGAAACTTTATTAGTTGCTGATGCAGTAATCATTAATTAATGGTTTAGTTCTTCATAAGTCATACATTAACTCATGATTATTTGTGCATTAGTTAAGCATGAATTAATGCATATTACCCGTATTGTAAAGTGTTACCTTAATTTCTATTCACATTCTCGTTATGTTAACTTTTACCCACACTAATTCTGAATGTATGCATTTGTTTTTCAGACGCTTCATTGGAATAAATCCTGAAAAAGGCACCAAGGGTGGACAAGACTTATCACACTCGGGTTGCCAGTCTACTTAAGAAGCTAATGGACTTAAAGCGTTAGTTCACCCAAAAATGAAAATTTTGTCATTTATTACTTACACTCATGTCGTTTCACACCCGTAAGACCTTCATTAATCTTCAGAACACAAATTAGGGTATTTTAGTTCAAATCCAATGGCTCCTTGAGGCCTACGTAGGGAGTAATAACACTTCCTCTGTCTAGATCCATAATGTACTAAAAACACATCGAAATCAGTTCAATATTAATATTATAAACCAACAAGAATATTTTGGTGCGGCAAAAAAACAAAATAATGACTTATTTAGTGATGACCGATTTCAAAACACTGCTTCATGAAGCATCGGAGCATTATGAATCAGTCTATCAAATCATGAATCAGATCGCAGTTCAAACCCGACAAATGGCTGAAATCACATGACTTTGGCACTCCGAACTGCAGATTCGACACACAGATTCACAATGATCTGATGCTTCCTGAAGCATTGTTTTGAAATTGACCATCACTAAATAAGTCGTTATTTTGTTTTTTTGCCGCACCAAAAATTTCTCATCGCTTTATAATATTAATATTGAACCACTGTACTCACATGAACTGATTTAAATATGTTTTTAGTACATTAATGGATTTTGAGAGAGGAAATGTCATTGCTCCCTATGTAGACCTCTTTAAGTCATTGGATTTCAACTAAAATATCTTAATTTGTGTTCTGAAGATGAATGAAGGTCTTACGGGTGTGGAACGGCATGGGGGTAAGTAATTTTGAGAATATTTTGTGATTTAAAGTGGCTTTATTTTTCAAGTTTTTCAAAGTTTTAATAAAGCACATTTTGAAGTTACTCTGCATTGTGTTAAATTTTTAATGTTTCAAAGGATATATTTGTACATTGTATTATGGTTTTAAAGCAAGACTAAGGGGTAATTAATAAAATCAAAGAAATATCTAGAAAAATAGTTACACCTTTTTTTCTTAGCAGTCCATTTCTCAATATAATAACATTTGTAGCTTACAGTTAAAAAGTGCAAATAAACATTAATTAACTGTTAATACTTTTGACAGTAATTTACTGTTAATGTAGAAAATAACAGCTTTATGCTGTATTTACAAAAACAGTAACAAACTGTAAATTTCAACAACAGCAAGACACTGTTAATTTAACAGTAACTTGCTGGCAACCGTGCTGCCAGTTACTTACTGTTTTTTAACAGGACAATTTTTAACAGTGTATATATATAAATATATATATATATATAAATTTTTTTTTTTTTTTTTGTTATCTAACTGGTAAATCACACACAATAAGTGAAAAAAAAAAGAAAAGTGTATTTGGAAAGTAAATAGTGGTCAAATTTAACATCACATTCATCCAATTAGAGTCAGTAAAGGGAGAAATCATCTATTATAGTAGTGAAAAGCAGATGTGAGTTTTTGAATTACCCAGATAAATCTGTGATCCTTCCAGCGATGTACAGCTTAAAGATCTGTTCATATGATCATAGAGCTCCTGCGGAGAACAAAGAAAATTGGATGTCTTTATACTGACATCTGTATTTATGCAGCACTATACAAAAATAAATGTTTGCAGTTACTGATGTCACTTTACAATACAAATGTATTTGACACCCATGATTAATTTACTCTGCAACTGAAGTGGGTAGATAATAGACCTTTTGCACACATCCACAAGCTGCTAGTTTCACTGTGTTAATTTATATTATATTTACAGAGGTATATACATACCTCAAACTCCCTTAATATGTCTGGCAGTTTTGTCGGAGTATAAGGATTTATTTTATGTTTTACTAATAGCTGTTATTTGTTTATTTATTGTTGCAATGATTGTGCACTGCAATGTGCATTTGAAAAAGCAGTTTAAAAGGCAAAGGGTCAATACAAGAGTGACTTGGAATAAAAGTTGAAGACCAAAGACACTTACGGTGTCTGGAGCAGATCGTAGGATATAAGGTAAAAGCTACAGTCATCTCTGATAACATTACATTGCCTGATGATCTTAATGTATTCTATAGTCAATTTAATACAACAGAGCAGGTAGGTCAGCTAATGCTGCTCTACTGGCCCAGTCAATGACTCTTCCTTTCAAAATCGAAGAACATGAAGTCAGGAACCTGCTGAGGAGACATAATTGCAGGAAGACAGCAGGCCCTGACTCCATATCAGCTAAAACTTTAAAATGGGGTGCCTACACCCTTGCCCCAGTATTTACCAATATATTCAATTGGTTGTTAAGGGTATGCAGTGTTCCAGCATGTTTTAAAGGAGCTGTTATAATTCCAGTGCCAAAAAAGCAGAATATTAGCTGCTTAGATGATTACAGACCAGTGGCCTTAACTTCGGTCATAATGAAAATCTTTGAGCGATTGGTACTTAAAGGTGCCCTAGAACTTTTTTTTAAAAGATGTAATATAAGTCTAAGGTGTCCCCTGAATGTGTCTGTGAAGTTTCAGCTCAAAATACCCCATAGATTTTTTTTAATTAATTTTTTTAACTGCCTATTTTGGGGCATAATTAGAAACGAGCCGATTTCAGGTTGCGGCCCCTTTAAATCGCGCGCTCTCCGCCCCCTCCCGAGCTCTCGACTCTATCACAGCATAAACAAAGTTTACACAGCTAATATAACCCTCAAAATGGATCTTTACAAAGTATTCATCATGCATACTGAATGCATGCGTCGGATTATGTGAATATTGTATTTATTTGGGTGTTTACATTAGATATTGAATGAGTTTGAGGCTATGCTCTGTGGCTAACTGGCTAACACTACACTGTTGAAGAGATTTATAAAGAATGAAGTTGTGTTTATGCATTATACAGACTGCAAGTGTTTAATAATGAAAATAACGATGACTCTTGTCTCCGTGTATACAGTAAGAAACGATGGTAACTTTAACCACATTTAACAGTACATTAGCAACATGCTAACAAAACATTTAGAAAGACACTTTACAAATATCACTAAAAATATCATGTTATCATGGATCATGTCAGTTATTATTGCTTCCTCATTTCCCCATTTTTCGCTGTTTTCCTTGCTTGCTTACCTAGTCTGATTATTCAGCAGTGGACATCCAGACGTTCTGCCCTTGTGTAATACTAACTGCCCTTGTGTAATGCCTCAATCATGGGCTGGCATATGCAAATATTGGGGGCGTACACCCCGACTTTTACGTAACAGTCGGTGTTATGTTGAGATTCGCCTGTTTTCCGGAGGTCTTTTAAACAAATGAGATTTATATAAGGAGGAGGAAACAATGGAGTTTGAAACTCACTGTATGTCTTTTCCATGTACTGAACTCTTGTTATTTAACTATGGCAATATAAATTAAATTTTTAATTCTAGGGCACCTTTAAAAATCTAATTTCAACCATTTGTTTGGACTCTCATCAATTCGCCTATAAGGCTAATAGGTCGGTTGATGATGCTGTTGCTCTGTGTCTACACTTCTGCAACACTTTGAAACTCCTGGCACTTATGCAAGGGCTCTTTTTGTGGAATATAAATCTGCATTTAATACATATCCCTCCATCGAAACTCTGTTAAATTAGAGCAATTGGGGGTTCATCGTTCCCTTGCTCTTTGGATTCTGGATTTATTGCAAAATAGATCACAAGTAGTCAAAATTAACAACAAGATTTCAAGCCCTAGAACAATAAGTGTGGGAGCTCCACAAAGGCTGTTTTGTCACCAGAATTATATTTGATGTACAGGAATATTGTGTCACACACAGTGAATCACTTAAAATGTTTAAATTTGCAGATGGCACTATAATAATTGGTTTGATAACAGGCAGTAACGAATCTGACTACAGAAAGGACCCAGGTGAAAAAAAAGTACATTTCTATAATGTGCTTAAAATGCTCTATTTTCGCACACTAATTTTGTACTTAATATACTAAAAATTCTTTAGTACTTTTTAAGATAATCTTAAGAACATCTAAGTTTACTCAACTGTGCTATTTTGAGACACCATGAAATATGAACTAAAATGTGCTTTTAATATACTCTATTCTCTGTATTTAAAGGTACAATTTGTGATATTTTTTTCCGCTAGAGGTCGCTAGAAGCCTATTCAAAACAAAGGCGTAGTTTGATGACGTAAAGTTTTAGAGTGGAAACTTGGGACATGTGGTCTCCATATCAACGGACGGTGCAAAAGAATAGGGATTGGAGTCTGGAAGAACTCATGTTCGTGGATGCGATTATTAACGTTACCGTAGTATGAAGTAGCGCAGGACCGAGTGTTGCGGGAGCTGAACGAGGAGCTGGAGCGATTGATCAACACATGCCTCACGAGCAGCGGGACTTTTATTATGACACAGTCGCCGGCGCCGCTTCCGCTTTTCCGGTCATGAGTTTACGGGAGCTGTCCTTGTCGACAGAACCAGCGGCAGATGGTAAACAGTAATTATGTTCCATAAATAATTAACACAATCCACCATAAAACGTGCAAGAAGTGAAGTTACATGAAGTTAATTCTATTAACGGATCCGAATATTTATAATTAATTATAACTAGTTATAATATAGGTCTGTTTTAACTGGTTTTAACTGAATATTTAAAAAGCACCATTCTAGAATTCTGATGGATGCAGTTTTGGTTATGTCCATATACCTATCTCTATCAGGGTAAAACCTCATCTTGTATTTGTTATGTAACTTTTTTATATGTTATGCCTCCTGGGGTCGAAACAAATACAGTGTATGGTGTAGCAAATGCAGTTCATGTTGGTAATGGAGACTTGTTTTACAGAACAGCAGACACTTGAGATAGCATTAAGGTCCTAATTTTTGTCTTAACACTTTTTGTTGTTTTGAAAATTGTGAGATTTCTATTTTTTAAAACAAGGGTTTCAGTCCCCTGGTGAAAAATGCTGTTGAAAATGTTGGGGAAAAAAGTGAAGTTCAAAAAGGACTCTGTAAAAACAGTTTCACATAATGAAAATGTGCCTTGAATTCATTCAGTCGTGTTTGACAATAACTAAACATTTGCCACTTTTTTTTTTAGAAATTCCTAATTTTATATTTTAAAGGTGTCCTAGAATCAGAATTTGAATTTACCTCGGCATAATTGAATAACAAGAGTTCAGTACATGGAAAAGACATACATTGAGTTTCAAACCCCATTGTTTCCTACTTATGTAAATCTCATTTGTTTAAAAGACTTCCGGAAAACACTTGGATCTGAACATAACACTGACTGTTACGTAACAGTCGGGATCATTAATATGTATGACCCCAATATTTGCATAATGCCAGCCCATTCGATGCATTAGACAAGGAAAGGCAGTATTAACGGCTGGATCTGTGCACAGACAAGGTAAGCAAGCAAGAACAACAGCGAAAAATGGCAGATGGAGCAATAATAACTTACATGATCCATGATATCATGATATTTTTAGTGATATTTGTAAATTGTCTTTCTAAATGTTTCATTAGCATGTTGCTAATATACTGTTAAATGTGGTTAAAGTTAACATTGTTTCTTACTGTATTCACGGAGACGAGAGTCGTTGTTATTTTCATTTTTAAACACTTGCAGTCTGTATAATGCATAAACACAACTTCATTCTTTATAAATCTCTCCAACAGTGTGTAATGTTAGCTTTAGCCACAGAGCATAGCCTCAAACTCACACAGAATCAAACGTAACCATCTAAATAAATACTTTACTCACATAACTCGAAGCATGCATACAGCATTAGGGAAGCACCGATCCGCCTTTTTCGCTTCCGATACCGATACCTGGGATTCAGTATCGGCCGATACCGATCCGATATTCAAGGAATAAGAAAAGTGCTAAATTACCTAATAAGCTGTATGCCTCACATAGGGCTGTGACGGTCGGCATGACAACCGCGCCACCGCGGTCGTGGAGTGTCACCGGCGGTCGTGTAGCATGTATATAATATATAATCTCAAAGGTTGCGTTAACCGAAAATTTTGAAATTTGGATGGATTTTTTTTTGTTTTGCAGTGACGGAAAAAATCAGCAGCCTGTCCGTCATTTTGACAGATTACGGAGGCTGATGTTGCTTGTAACTGTAATTCCCACCCCTGTCCAGTAGGTGGTGAGCGCGCTCCAGTGTGGCAGCGAGTTCAGTCTCGCTCTGAAAACGATGCGTTTGATTACACACACCCAGTTTGTCCATTTTATTATATATTATATTATAATACTTATGCTAATTAATCATAATTGTGTTTCCAATCTGTTTTGTCTTAAATAGTTTGTTTTATTTTTCTTGCTGCTGACTATAAGTTTATGGTGGTCAACGAATGGCTTTTCTGAGGTAGGCTATATACGTGACATTGTTTACAACAATGATTGAACTGACGTGATACAGATTTCGGTAAGCTACTGCAATTTTAAACATTTTTTTTGTCATTCATGTTTATTTCCTTCTGTAAAGTAGTAAAGAGGAAGAGATGATCGTGTTCACTCACAATCCTCAAAAAGTGTAGAGATGAGATGAAAGATGAAAACTGAAAAGTGACGTAGACTTTAACTTTTTTTTCATAATACTTTCTTTTCTTAATATAAATGCATAGCCTAGGCCTATTTGTTTATCCTGTAAGTTTGTGAATAAATATGAAAATGTGGGCGAAATCAGAAGCTATTAAATTTCTTATAATTAAAATATAAAAATTAAAATGATGCAGCAACATATGATAGATAGGACAGAACAAAAAAATGCTATTAACAATCTTTCATTGTGCAAAAGTATAATAATATGAACGGCTCCCATACAGAGCGGCACAAAGCGCTTATGCGCATCCCGTGTGCAGAATGATGCGCTTGAAGCATCATGGAATCAGAGAGCGCAGCGGCAGCGCTCCGCAGTGAAAAGTTCAAAGCACAAAGTGAAGATATATTGATGCGTATTGTATTACTGGTATCTTGATTAAGTATAATAATAGAAACATTGATTCATCTTGGAGAGAGTTTCATTGTGTTGACTGTCGTAACTGAACACGACACGCAGTCTGAATGCTGAATGGAGAATGACTGACAGCCGCAGCGGAGGGAGGCATTTACGTGAACTTTAATTTAACGACTAAAATTTTTATCTGTACCTCAAATTAAACTATGGAATGGCTTCAGAACACTTGGAATATAGTGCAAAGAAACGTTATGGTGCTTTTTAATGTGCCTTTTGTGGAGCTTAACAATAACACAGTACAAACACAGTATCGGATTTGGATCGGTCCCGTCCGGCCGATACCCGATCCAGCAAAAATGGCAGTATCGTAGCCGATACCGATCTGAATATCGGATCGGTGCATCCCTATACAGCATGTATGACGAACATCTTGTAAAGATCCATTTGAGGGTTATATCAGCTGTGTGAACTTTGTTTATGCAATGTATATAGTCGAGAGCTTGTGTGGCAGAGGAAGCGCATCTCTTAAAGGGGCCATGCTGAAAAAAATCAGTGCATAGTTAATGATGCCCCAAAATAGGCAGTTAAAAAAATTTATTTAAAAAAATCTATGGGCTATTTGGAGCTGAAACTTCACAGACACATTCAGGGGACACCTAGGACTTATATTACATCTTGTAAAAAACAATCTAGGGCACATTTAACAAAGTAGTCTGGAAGCAAATATTTTTTCCATACTTATCCAGACCTGGAAATTACTCAAATTAAATTCCATTATTTTCTATAATTTTCCAAATTGGGTAGGAAACCTAAATAAAAGGTACAGACAAAATTATTACATTTATGTCGTAATATTATTTAAAAAGAAATTAGTAATGTTTACATAATTATAGGTAGTAATATTGTAAATGAAAATGTCAAACAAAAAATATAATAAAATCTACTTATTTACTTCATAACAGTAAATAGTAAGATTTGCTTAATATTTTGATAATAGCAAATGTACTTTACTTAATTACAAGATATATTTACATACTGTAAATATATCTTATAAAATAAATATACATAATTTCTGTATCAATGTTAGATTCAATAGTAAGTAAATACCTGATAATGACAAGTGACTTGTACTTTATATTAGAGCAGAAAAATGTACTTAAAATTTATTTGTGCAAATTGTTACAAAGATTTTATCAAGTAGATATAAAGTAATTTTTTCAGTGCTGCAAAACCACATTGTAAATATAAACATTTAATTCTCTCCAGAGTGCTAATACAAATGCTGGGGAAAATACAAAAAATTAATTTAGTTACTGTGTGTTTTTTCTTTCTTTTTCTTAAGACATAATTGTAGTTTTTGTCATCCATCATTTTGTCATCATCATCCAATTATTGTATCTTATTTTATTTTCATTAACAAAACATGTTTTAATTAGTTTTAGTTGTCATTAATGATTATATCACTGCTTATGCTAATTAAAGGAGTCATTTAATGCTACTTTTACAAGATGTAAAATAAGTCTCTGATGTCTCCAGAGTGTGTATGTGAAGTTTTAGCTCAAAATACCCCACAGATAATTTTTTACAGCATGTTAAATTTGTCAATTTTTGAGGGTGAGCAAAGACACTCCATTTTTGTGTGTCGCTTTAAATACAAATGAGCTGCTGCTCCCAAGAAGAGGGCGGAGTTTCAAGAGCTCCTGTTAGCACATAGTGTTAGCAGCGCCGATTACCTCATGAAGACTCACTGAAAATGTCAGAAACTGTTCAGCCTTTTATGTTCAAACCAGAGTCGGACAATGATGGAGAGACTCAAGAAGAAGTGACAACATGTAGAATGCAACAGGACGTTTCTGAATGGTTAGTTTATGAATTTATGTAGCTGATGTAGAGTTAACTATATTAAAGTCATTGATTAGCATATTCTGTCATGATAATCTATAAATCTCTTGTGTGGGAACTGTTGTAAGATGCCTACAAAGCCAGAGAATATTTGCTGCATGAAGATAGAACCAGTATAGTTTAGTTTAATTATGGTTATAACTTATGTTGTCATCTTGCTTTTATGACATGCTATTGCATTTGTGTTATGTACTGTATTGCAATAACATGGCCTCACCCCCTTGCATTGAACTTTGAGCATCGTATCTTTTGAGATGTTTATGTTCTGACAGTAACATTACACACTTACTAAAGTTAAAAAAGTGAAATCATAATCAACCACCCCTTTAATAATTTGTTAAATCATTTTAGCTAAAACATGATGACATTTTATTAATCCTTCCCTTTGTTTTTACTTACAGTGAAACCAAAAATTATTCAGACATTTTTGATATATTTTTACTTGTGGGTGCAGGACACTATAGCTCATTTATGTAAGTGAGGATAGCAAAATAAAGTAAAACTGTGACATATGATACCTAAAAATTCATAAAGTGGACTACCAGTAAAACTGATAAAAATTTGAAACCAAAAATTATTCAGACACTTTGACCTGACTATGTTTTGCTTAAGTGTTTTCTGACATAATTAAGATTATTTTTTTCTGACACAGTTTAACTCTGAGATCTTGTCATATTTTATTACCATTTTTTTAAACTATAGTGAATACACTGTATTAATGAATGAAATGTTGAAGGTGTCTGGATAAGTTTTGGTTTGACTGTACATTGCTCTAGCTAAATTGTGGGCATGTTTTATTTATTTGGTTCTTATTTTTAGTAAAATAAAGGGAACAAATTATCACAACATGCTCACCATTTAACTACAATGAATGGAATTGTGCACACCAATTTATTCATTTATAGACAGATATACAGTTGTGCTTAAAAGTTTGTGAACCTTTAGAATTTTCTATATTTCTGCATAAATATGACCCAAAACATCATCAGATTTTCAAACAAGTTCTAAAAATAGACAAAGAGAACCCAATCAAACAAATGAGAGATCTCTAAAGAGTTTGGACTCCACAAATCCACAGATAGAAAGATTGTGTACAAATGGAAGAAATTCAAGACCATAGTAAAACTCCCCAGGAGTGGCTGACAAAGATCATTCCAAAAGCAAGACGTGTAATAGTCCACAAAGTCACAAAGGAACCAAGGGTAACTTCTAAGCAACTAAAACCCTCTCACATTAGCTAATGTTCATGAGTGGACCATCAGGAGAACACTGAACAACCAGGGTGTGCATAGCAGAGTTGCAAGACGAAAGCTACTGCTCTCCAAAAAGAACATTTCTGCCCATTTGCAGTTTGCTAAAGATCATGTAGACAAGCCAGAGCGCTTCTGGAAAAACTAGAACTTTTTGGTTTAAATGAGAAGCGTTATGTTTGGAGAGGAGAAAACACTGCATTCCAACATGAGAACCTTATCCCATTTGTGAAACATGGTGGTGGTTGTATCATGGTTTGGGCCTGTTTTGCTGCATCTAAGACAGAACTGCTTTGCCATCACTGATGGAACAATGAATCCTGAATTATACAGCAAATTCTAAATGAAAATGTCAGACCCAGGACATTTAACTGAATATCAATCCGTTAACTGAATCTCAAGAGAAAGTGGGTTATGCAGCAAGACATTGACCCCAAGAATACAAGTCATTCTACTAAAGAATGGTTAAAGAAGAACAAAGGTGATGTTTTGGAATGGCCAAGTCGAATCCTGACTTTAATCTAACTAAAATGTTGTGGGAGGACCTGAATCAAACAGCTCATGTCAGTAAATCCACCATAACATAGGCTAAAATTCCTTGAAACGGTTGTGCAGGACTGATCAGCAGTTCCCGGAAATGTTTAGTTGCAGTTATTGCTAAACAAGGGGGTCACACCAGATGCTGAAAGCAAAAGTTCACATGCTTTTGCCACTCACACATATGTAATACTGTAGGGTCATTCCATGTCAAATCTTTAGAAATCTTTGTTTCATTATATGCAACAGTGACAGTTCAAAAATTTCTCAAGCTTGCATGCCTGTAACTCAAGAAGTATTAAAGACATCTTAACACCCTTTTAGATTCTGGTTCATTACAAACTTTCCTTTCGGTATCTGCGTTTTAAAAGGCCCTCGATGGTTCAATCCCAGGGATATGGAGATCTTAATGTGGCTCCAAGAGTAAATTGGTCAATTGTACACATTTTCAGTGGTCAAAAACCAAATGTGGGTCACTTTGCATTCAGCTGATACTTTTTTCTTTTAAAAAGGAATATCTGAAGAACACATAATGTTGAAACTAGAAATGTATTTTGTTTCCTTCTATCAACAGAATTGCATAGAACATTACGATTTATGTTTGTCTTCACAGGCAAAATATTAACAAAATCAAAAATTTGAGCCAGGGAAGTTGACATGGAATGACCCTGGATCATTTTTCTCAATAAATAAATGACCAAGCACATTTGTTTGTTTTGGTTCTATTTGTCTACTTTTAGATGATGATGATGATGTTTCAGGGCATATTTATGCAGAAATAACAAATAACAAACTATATGCACAAGTTTAAAAGTACTACAGTACATTTGCATCTGTGAATATAAACTCTTTTGAAATACAGTGTTATGCTTAGATTATCCACCGACTACAATGTCAAATTTAGCCCACTGGCATGGCAAAGTTAACTGCTACTTGTGAAAATGTACTCTGAAACTGTCATGATCACCGTCTGTTCCTGTCACTCCCCGGACTTCACTTCCCACAATTCTCCCTGTCAGTCACATGTTCACTTCACACCAATCACCTGTTGCCACATCCACTCTAGCACACCACACTGATTACCACACCCAGCTGCATCTCATTAACAGGACTACAAAGGACTTCCAAACACACCACCTCACCGCGAAGTATTGTTTAACTGTTGTTGCAATTTCCGAGCGTTTATTCCCTGTTTGCCTGTCTGTTCTCGACCTTGTCTGTTCCTGTTGTTTGATCCGTTGCTGCCTGTCCTGATCCTTGCCTTGCATACTGTTCCGTGAGTGATATCTGCCTGCCTTTTGACCTACCGCCTGTACCCTGACTACGACCCTGCCTGTCCTTTGCTGCTCCTGTTTGTTCGTGATTGACCCTGCCTGTACGACCATTCTCATTCTTAATAAAACGCTGCACTTGGATCTTCTGCCTGAGTCCCGCCTTCGTAACAGAATACTTTGCCAAACCAAGATCCAGCAGCTACCGTGAGTGTTTGTCTCATCCAGCATCAGCATGGACCCAGCAATGTGTCTTGTCAGCCTTCGTCAAGGTAACTGTACCCTGGAGGCACATATTCAGAAGTTTCTGGATATAGCCCACTTATCTGATCTACCCGACTGTGCCCTCATTGACTTTTTTATTTATGGATTAAACCAACCACTTAAGGACTATGTATTCACCAATGGTCCACGAGGGTCGTTCGTAGAGTTCTTGGACTTTGCCCTGCTCACTGCTGGTTCAACTTTTACTGTGGGGGTCGCGGAGGAACGCGACACCACGCTGAAGCACATAATGGCTGCCGCGCCAATGGACACTCACAAAATGGCGGCTACCATCACAACAACAGTTCACGTCTCCACTGATCGCCCAGAGTCACGTCACGTCTCCACTGATCGCCCAGAGCAACGTCACGCCTTCGCTGATCGCCCAGAGCAACGTCACGCCTTCGCTGATCGCCCAGAGCAACGTCACGCCTTCGCTGATCGCCCAGAGCAACGTCAGGTCTCTAGATCAGTCCGGGAGCGGAGAGGGTTGCGTTCCAGTGTGACCGATCCACCGTTGATTTCAGTCCGAGCAGCTGGCATCCCCAAGTCTCCGTCGGCCGCTTCGCTCTCAAGCCCGGTGGCCACTTCGCTCTCCGCACTCAAGCCTCCGCCGGCCGCTTCGCACTCAAGCCTCCGCCGGCCGCTTCGCACTCAAGCCTCCGCCGGCCGCTTCGCACTCAAGCCTCCGCCGGCCGCTTCGCACTCAAGCCTCCGCCGGCCGCTTCGCACTCAAGCCTCCGCCGGCCGCTTCGCACTCAAGCCTCCGCCGGCCGCCCGCACTCAAGCCTCCGCCGGCCGCTTCGCACTCAAGCCTCCGCCGGCCGCCCGCACTCAAGCCTCCGCCGGCCGCTTCGCACTCAAGCCTCCGCCGGCCGCTTCGCACTCAAGCCTCCGCCGGCCGCTTCGCACTCAAGCCTCCGCCGGCCGCCGCACTCAAGCCTCCGCCGGCCGCTTCGCACTCAAGCCTCCGCCGGCCGCTTCGCACTCAAGCCTCCGCCGGCCGCTTCGCACTCAAGCCTCCGCCGGCCGCTTCGCACTCAAGCCTCCGCCGGCCGCTTCGCACTCAAGCCTCCGCCGGCCGCTTCGCACTCAAGCCTCCGCCGGCCGCTTCGCACTCAAGCCTCCGCCGGCCGCTTCGCACTCAAGCCTCCGCCGGCCGCTTCGCACTCAAGCCTCCGCCGGCCGCTTCGCACTCAAGCCCGCCGGCCGCTTCGCTCTCAAGCCAGCCGGCCGCTTCGCTCTCAAACCTGCCGGTTGCTACGCTATCAAGCTCGCCGGTTTCAACGCTATCAAGCTCGCCGGTTTCAACGCTCTCAAGCTCGCCGGTTGCTATGGATTCTTGTTCGCCGATTGCAGTGGACTTAAGCACCCTGGACGCGATGGACGAAATGGCTGCTTTGCCAGTGCCCACGGGCAAGATGGCCGCCCCTGCGGTGCTCAAGGATGCAGGGGTTGTTCCAGCCATTGAGTCCGCTCCAGCCAGTGAGTCCGCTCCAGCACAGCCTGCTCTCCTGGTCTGTCCTGTCTTGGCCCAGAGGGCTGTGCTCACTTTTTATGTCTTGGCTGTCCTACGTGCGTTGAGGAACTCGAGCTCTATTGCCGTTCCGGAGCAGTCCGAGCCCGCTGCCGTCCCGGAGCAGCCCGAGCCCGCTGCCGTCTCGGAGCTGTCTGCTCTCCCTGATACGGCCATGGAGGCCGTCACCGAACTGCCCGCTCTCCTTGATACGGCCATGGAGGCCGTCACCGAACTGCCCGCTCTCCTTGATAAGGCCATGGAGGCCGTCACCGAACTGCCCGCTCTCCTTGATAAGGCCACAGAGCAGCCTTGGTCGGCCCTGCCACCACCGCCTGGACCATTTGCTCTACCGCTGCCGCTCAGGCCATCTACCCTGCTGGCGCCACCCGAGCTCCTTGCCCATGAACCCGCCAATGCCTCCCTTGATTTCCCCAAGAACTTTTTGGGGGGGGGCAGTATACCTAGGGGTGGGGAGCTTGTGGGTGGGGACCCTGCTCAACCATGGCCTTTAAGGGCCTCTGAACTACTATGGCCATTCATGGACTGTAGGCCACTAGGGCCATGTATGGACTCTGTCCTGCCGTGGCCGTCCAAGCCACCTGACCTGCCGTGGCTGTCCGAATCACCTGACCTGCTGTGGCCGCCCGAGCCACCTGACCTGCCGTGGCTGCCCGAGCCATCTGACCTGCCGTGGCTGTCCAGGCCACCTAACCTGCCGTGGCCGCCCGAGCCACCGTGGCTGCCTGAGTCCCTGGGGCTGCATTGGAGATCCCGTTCCCGGCTACTGTTCGATCTCCAATGCACCCACCCCCCCCCTCCCTAGCTGTTCCTTTACGTCGCGAGGACGCGCCTTCCGGGAGGGGGGCGTTATGTCATGATCACCGTCTGTTCCTGTCACTCCCCGGACTTCACTTCCCACAATTCTCCCTGTCAGTCACATGTTCACTTCACACCAATCACCTGTTGCCACATCCACTCTAGCACACCACACTGATTACCACACCCAGCTGCAGCTCATTAACAGGACTATAAAGGACTTCCAAACACACCACCTCACCGCGAAGTATTGTTTAACTGTTGTTGCAATTTCCGAGCGTTTATTCCCTGTTTGCCTGTCTGTTCCCGACCTTGTCTGTTCCTGTTGTTTGATCCGTTGCTGCCTGTCCTGATCCTTGCCTTGCATACTGTTCCGTGAGTGATATCTGCCTGCCTTTTGACCTACCGCCTGTACCCTGACTACGACCCTGCCTGTCCTTTGCTGCTCCTGTTTGTTCGTGATTGACCCTGCCTGTACGACCATTCTCATTCTTAATAAAACGCTGCACTTGGATCTTCTGCCTGAGTCCCGCCTTCGTAACAGAAACATTCGTGTTCAGAAGATGAACAAAGGTCTTACAGGTGTGGAATGACATGAGGGTGAGTAATTCATGACAGAATTTTAATTTTTGGGTGAACTAACTCTTTAAACTGCAACCTTGTCTATACTCTTTGTCCAGTCACTGATGTGTTTGCAACTACCTGTCTGCCTGACTTTTGAGTTTTTGGAACCTGATTTATCGGTCTTCATCGGTCTGCCTGCATACGCTGTTACAGCGCCGTTATAGATCAGTTATATTGACCCTCCTAATAGCAAAACTGTAAGTTTAACTAGTTCAAAAAATAACAACATTACAACCTCAGTACTGAGAAATGTCATGTAGCTCTTTATTAGCGTTTGTCTCTGTGTATGTGTCTGTACCTTAGTGTGCTTTTCATAAATAATAAAAAGCATATTTATTTCAATGTCTTTTTGGTTCTTTTGCTGTGCTAGGCTGCAAGGGTCTTAAAATAATTTGAAATTAACTGAAATAATATGTTATGTGATAATATGTGATAAGTGATGTGGAATTGTAATGCTGTCTAGACCTGCCTGAAACTTCTTTAGCTGTGCATATAGAATGTTGCAAACACATGGCATATTTTCAGCTGCATTTAGGTGTCAAGATTTACCTGTTGTTAGCAATAATAGATGTAGTAATACAAATGAATCCCCAATACACACAATGTGATTTTTTTTTTTTACTCTTTACTAAGAGTCTTATTAATTTTAGACCAGCTGACTAGTCGATTAAAGAAATTGTTTAAACAACACTTAGTCATTGTGCTCATACCTAGATTAGAAACCACTGGTTTAAATCAGAGTTATACCCTCCTTGTGTGAGAGGAATGCTTGGGGGACATGTTTATGAGATTAAGATTGTTGCATTATTACAAACAAATAGATTATGATCCACAAATAATGTAAAGAGTTTCACAAAAATAAAAAATTCACAAATAAATAAAATGAAATTTTGCAAATAAGTAATTACAAATGTGTTTTATGTCACAAACACAACTCTGCATGGCATTCATTTGTGAATTGCTTCCTCTGCATTTATTAATAGCTTTCTGTGCATTTGTAGATCCCCACATGCATGTGTGAATTTTGAAACATTTCTAGCATCAAGAAGTGCAGGCAAATCCACAAATAAGTAGACTCCACTCATTGTCTACTTAAGCTAATCAGATAGCAATCAGACCAATCATAGCACATTCTCCCTAAACCAATCACGTTTGGCTTTACACTCAGGGCGGGAACAGATTCATTTTGAGAGAGAGTCTGCTGACAGTCATTGAATGAGCCGTGCTCGTTGGTTGGAGTGAAGCCCGTCCGTGGATGTGGAATTATTGAGTGTTGCACCATCCTTTTGTTTTGTTTGATATTTTCTCTGGTGAGAATAAAAAGACTGTCAGCAGCCAAAGCCGATCCCTGTCCTCTTCCTTCCCACTACACAAGAACCTTACCACAGGGTGCTTCAATCAAATTGAGCTGAAGTGTTGTTTGTGTGGTTAAAACACCTCGTTTCCAAAAGATTACTGGAGTTTAAGGCTTCGTTATATTTCCATCAGGATCAGTGAATCAAAATAAACTCAGGATTATACACAAATTATGATCATTCACAGCATCATGATCAGTAACACCCTCTCTATACTCTATACTGGACGCAAGCGGCGTGATACAATGCGTCAAAAGTAAAATGTACCCATAACATCATATAATTAGTGATGCTGTCTACACTGGACATGACACGGCGCGACATGATGGTTCACCGAGAGTAAACGGATGCCCATTATACTTCTACACACATTTGCGCTAATTTACATGAAAGACAAATTATTCACACATTCCTTTGACGTCCCGTGCACGGGGTAGACACGATGTAAGACATGGCACAACGGCTCCTTTTTGCTTTTAAAGCACAATCACGGTGACAAATATAGGACATAATATATACATAATGCATAATACCAAATATGATATAATGTATAACACCCATAAATAAATATGCATATTACTTGTCTGCTTGGCATTTCACTTTTAAATGCATGAGATGATCATATGATCTATGATCTCTGGAATGCATCAACCTGTCACACAATTAAAAAGAACGCACCAATATCTTCTCTACAAACAAAGGGAATAGTAATACATGTAGGCCTATTTAAGGTTTAAAACGCTTATTTATAGTGCTCTATAGATTATTAGCAGGGTTGTTCCGATTCCAATACTAGTATCGGAAATACCACCGATACCAGAAAAAATTCTAGCATCGGCATCGGCGAGTAATTAAACTCATGTACCGATCCGATACCATTTTCTTAAACAATATCTAGTTGTGCCTGCTATCTTTGCTTAACGCAGCAAATCGGAAATCAATTCTTCTTCGCAGCTCAGAATGCAAACACAGGAAGTTGTGCTGTGTTGCCATAAGCAACCACTGTTTAGAGCAGTGAAGAAGTGAAAAACAGGGTTATTTATTAGAAATAAAACTAAATAAGATGCTAAACAATTTAATTTAAAGTGAATCTGAAGCCTACCTTTCTCATTCGGCACTGTTTCCATTTTCGAGATGAATGCTAAACTATTAGGCTATTTATTATGTAAGCTTTGTACTTCACTCGCATTATCGACAACATCCTTCACATAACAGCACAGTCAGGCGGTGGTCACGGGACGGCAGATTGTATTACAGAATCGAACTGAGCAGTGTAAAGTTTTATATGTTTGGTTGATTGTATTTTTTTTAAAATATTTAACAGCTGCGATATCAAGTAAGCAATGCAAGAATTTGTGCACGCGCATGAGGAGCCGGCGCGACCACTGGAACGTTTTTTTCCTAAACTGTACTCCGTAATTAATGGTTTATAGTCGTAATTTAGAGGCCAGACATAATTCATACATTTACAAAAAACATTTTAAATAACGAAAACAAGCAGAATGTCTGTTTCCTTTCCTAGATTGTTGGAGTGCGCCACAATGAACCACTTTCGATTTGTTAATATGTAGACCTAATTATATGGTGAAATATTTTGTTTTTATTGTATATGTGTTATGTAAGCCTATAGTTTTATTCTGTTTTCTCCGTTCACTGAACCGCTGCATGTGCGTGATGTGGCTGTGTGAACTCATGTTCTACATATCCTTTAATTTTCGCTGGTTTCAAAACGCACAACAAACTGCATATTAGCCTACTTGACATTCATTTTCACTTAAATTTAGGCCTTAATGGTGACACATATCATCGGAAAAACTAATGCCAGGGCATTGTCATTGTAACTTACCTAACCTATGATGACATGACAGCTGAGCCTGAGCGCGTCAGCGTGAATTCGTCCGGTTTTCGTTTTCGTTCCTTGAACCTGTTCAGAACCCTGCACCCAGGTATCGGATCAGTACTCGGTATCGGCCGATACCCTGAGCTCAGGTATCGGAATCGGTATCGGGAATGGAAAAGGGGTATCGGAACATCTCTTATTATTAGATCCACAAAGCTGCTCATATGCGTCATTATAAGTGCTTGCCTGAAGAAGTGAGAAACGCAGTCTAATGGTCTAACAAAATAATAAAATCTTTTTACATTTATTTGTGGATCTTAAAATAACTTGTGAATTTGATTAATTTTTGTGAATCTCAATCTATTTATTTGGAATAATGCAACAATTCTAACCCTATACATGTTTACTAATCACTGGTCAAGACATTGTTAACTGTAGACGTGAGTTTACAGATGGAAGAAATCATTTAAAACAGAAAAAAAAAAAAAAGAAACTTTATGCAAATTAAAGCAGCTTTTTCCAGACCACTGATATGACCAGGGTTCTACATCTCATATGGCAATGTTCTTAACAGTTATTATTCATTTCATAGGTGTAAAACATTTTAACTTTACATCTTCCAGCTGTATTAGTTCTTAATAAATCTGACAATGAAATGTGTGTGAAAGATCTTGCCTTTAGGATGGAGATCTGAGAGAAATCTTTTTCCTCAAAGTAAGCGTGAGTTATGAGCTGAAGTTTAGCCTGTATCAGACCAAACAGTGGCTGAAACAACAATACATAACATTAATAAACTGTATTTTTATGTAAATCAAGGCTTCTCCAGCATATACATCTCACCAATCGACTGAGAACGCAAACACTCTTCTGAACAGTCTCTCTCGTGATATCTGCCTCTCGTACTTTCAGTGCCTGTAATACACAGAATTACAATAATATTAGACTAGACATAATGTGATATTTTACAGTATCTATCAAAGACAACCCTGTTTATTTAATTATTTAGAGACATTTATGTTGCATTGAGGAAACTGTTTTACATCATTATGATGTAATATCGTTCAAAATAGTTAATTATGATAGCATCAAATTGCATTTCCATGGCTTATGCTCAATTAAAAATATAAATCTTACACAAAGCATTGTAATTTTTACTATCTATATTTTTGATGTATTTAAAGCATTAAAAAACTTAATCATAATAAGTATAAATTATTGTGGACAAACCTTAGCCTCCATCTGTCTGTAGCAAGACACTCCATAAACACATTTCAGCTGTCCTTCCAGAGGAGGCAAATGAAAGTAGACAGTGTCTGTCCATAAAAAATATAACACAATGTGCAGTTTAAAAACAGATATGCAGATAAAATTCTTCACTGATTATATCTATGATCATAGCTCAGTCTGAACATACCACACCCCCATCATCTTACATCAAAATATAAAAATGTAATAAATTTTTTTAAATAATTTTAACTTTAACACAATTACAACACAACAAACACAGCCCAACACATAGTAAAGAAAATGAATCACATCATAAAGACACAAGTGAATGAATAAATAAATAAACAAGTACAGAAATAAAACAAAACAAACAACCAAATAAAACAATGTGGACACTATGTCATTGTCACATTATGGTGGTAGCAGCGCACAAAGACAATGTAGAAGACAGAAATAAGTCTTTATTAAACTTAAACACTCAGAAGAACAAGAAAATAGTCACAGGAACAAAATCCACCCTATACTGTACATAAATAAGAACCGACAAACACAAAACTGAGGGGTATATATACACACACAGGCAACCAAGGAACTAAACAAAACACAGGTGAAAGTCATAGGTTACTATGAAGACAAACAAGGGAACAATCAGTCACTATGACAACTAAGAAAGCAGGAACTACACAGAGAAAACAGGGACCAAATAAGGCCTAGACCACATGTACATGGGTATTTTTATAATAGGAGTTTTTCCTCCTTCATTTAAAAAAAAACTCTCGTCCACACAAGCATGGTTTAAAAAAAATCTCCGTCCACATGAAAATGCAAAAACATGCTATGAAGCGCTGTCAAGAGCATGCCAAACCAACAGGCGGTGATATAACCCTAACAGTAAAACCATGTTGGCCAATAAAATCCCTGTTAGCACAGTTATTAACAGCAATATTTTGGCTACGTCCGCCATTGCACAGACTCGCCTCATGTAAACAAACAAGATAGTGGCGCACAATCTGACATCAAACAACAGAGATAACAGAGCGCACTCCAATGTCACAAGCCAAATTCTTCGGTTTCACTGGCTACACAACAACATTGCAACTGGCAGAAAAATTAAAAAAGTTAAAAAGCCATCTGGAATGTTTATTGGAAATGAATTTACAAGGAAGAACTGGAAGTATTGATAATAGTTTCAAAGACCAAACCAAATATGCAAATTCGATCACAACTTTAGACCAAACTGCTCCTGTCTGCCTCGCTGCTGAGTGGTTTGCATCTGTATAGCTTAGTCATTAATTAGTTGTTATGCAGAAGGATGTGTTTTATCTCCAGTTCTTTTTTCTATTTATACAAATGGGATGATGTGTAATAAGGATAATTTGATGCTTATTAAATATGCAGATTACATGGCATGTGTGAAGGATACTCAATCACTGGATAATTATATTAATTTTGTTAATTCTTTTACAATCTGGACATTCTGAGATAGTAGTATATAAATCACTTAATGAATCTGTGTTCACCTTTAACATTGTATCTTGGTTCAACTCTCTCTCTGTTAAAAGTAAAAACAGACTCTTAAGGATCATAAATTTGGCTAGTAAAATAAGTGGGGAGAAACAAGGATCACATACAGATCTCAATATGGTGGCAGTAAAAAGGAAAGCCTCTGTTATTTTGACAGATTCTTCCCATCCCCTGTATAGTGCATTTCAGTTACTTCCTTCTGGCAGATGGTGCAAAGTACCTTTAGTGAAAAAGGCCAAATATAAGAAGACTTTTATTCCAACTGCTATTGGTATTTTAAATGGGCTCTTAAGATGAATCTTTTGTTTTTCATAAGAATTGTGTAGGTCTTAATGTAGTAGGTTTGAAACTGATATTATGTGTTGTGTTTTTTTATATTGTTTGTTGAGCCTTTGTCTAAAGACAATTTTCTACCCCTGTGGGGATCGACAATAAAGTTTGAATTTAATTGACGTCACACTGCTCAGAGAATCAAAACGGTATTTCTAATGAGACTGCTTTGGTTCAATGTGGATTAAAACAAAAGAAGTGGGTGAATTTTTATCATTGTAGGGTGGTTGTTTTCACACACTGCCAACACATATTAATGTCCAAACACCATGTAAAAGTGGATTTTGCATAATAGTTGCCCTTTAATGCTCAGTAACACTGATTCTACATACAGTCTTACATCACACACCCTAAACAACCCAATAAACCCTGAACCATAATGAATTTTAAAAACTCTAATGAACACTTAGGAAACCTATTACAAAACATACGAATCCCTAAAAAAAAACCTAATAAACCAAAGCTTGATGTGACTGAGCTCAGTGAGGGACAAAGTGCCATGAAAGTGGACTTGTGAGTAGATGAGTTTACCTGTTTGGCTGATGACGTTTAATGTTAAGACCCAATAGCTGATCCCGACAATTAAAAAATGACAAATATTAGGAAATACAACAAACCAGTGAGCTCAGTGAAGGACAGAGTTAATACTTTTCTTACAAAAAAGCATCGCTTAGCTTCATAAGGCCTTTATTAACCCCCTGGAGTCGTATGGATTACTTTTTTTTAATGGATGGATGCATTATTTTTGCCTTCAAATCACGGGCGCCCATTCACAACCATTATAAACCTTCGAGAACTAAGGATAATTTTAAATATATCTCCGATTGTGTTCATCTGAAATAATATAGTCATATACACCTAGGATGGTGTGAAGGTGAGTAAATCATAGGATAATTTTCATTTTTGGGTGAAATATCCCTTAAATGATCTGAGAGTGCAAAACTTTCAAACTGGCTTTTTCAAGATATTTTGTACAAATTGTACCAGATTGTATAGAAATATACAACTGAAGAAAGAAAAGTATTTAGGTAGAATTTCAAAAACTTTTTCTCAATTTTTAGTAAAGTGTAGTGTAGATAGAGACTTTACCTTCCTGATAATTGTGTGCTCCATCGGGCAGCGCCAGGAAAGGCAGGTACTTCCATTCCTCTGGGAGTGTGTGACTGTCATGACCCGCGCTGGGAATAATAGGAGGATATGAGAATTCTACCTGAAATAAAAATAAAAAAGGCAACAGTAGACTGTCAAGTTAACCTGTCATGGCATGTGTTGTGAGCTTAATATGCATGAAAATAATATAATACCTTTGCATGTATAACATTTTAATTAGTAGTAAAGTGAAGTGTTTTGAAAATGAACTTTTACTTTGTTTTTTTACCTTTTTGTTTTTCAGAACAGTCATTCACATATAAGGTATAGGGAAAAGTATAACAAAAGTCTTTTCTGAGTTTAAAGAGTATTTTCAATCCAATAAATATCAATCAGGGCTGTGAACTCTTACTCTGTGATATGGCCTGGCAAGATGGACAACATAATGAGTGAAGGATAAATTTGGTAGTCAAATCCCTCTGAATAGCTCTAATGTCACATCTACTGTATATTAGAAACAAAATATCATAAGGCTATGTTTATACTTAAAACAATCAAGAAATACAACTGACAATGAGCTAAATTATTGTTAAATTAAATAGTGTAATGTGATATATACTGTATATCAACCATCGGCCACCCTGCTCTCTAAGTTATCGTTATTATGGTGTGGGGTTGTTTTTCAGTGGTTGGGCTTGGCCCCTTAGTTCCAGTGAAAGGAACACTTAATGCTTCAGCATTCCAAGACATTTTGGACAATTTCATTCCCCCAACAGTTTGGGGATGGCCCCTTCCTGTTGCAACATGACTGCGCACCAGTGCAAGAAGCAAGGTCCATAAAGACATGGATGAGCGAGTTTGGCATGGAGGAACTTGACTGGCCTGAACCCGATAGAACACCTTTGGGATGAATTAGAGCGGAGACTGCGAGCCAGGCCATCTCGTCCAACATCAGTGCCTGACCTCACAAATGCACTTCCAGAAGAATGGTCAAAAATTCCCATAAACACACTCCTAAACTTTGCGGAAAGCTTTCCCAGAAGAGTTGAAGCTGTTATAGCTGCAAAGGGTGGGCCAACTCCATATTAAACCCTACAGATTAAGAATGGGATGTCATTAAACTTCATGTGCATGTAAAGGCAGACATCCCAAAACTTTTGCCAGTATAGTGTATGTTAGTTCTGGTTGTGAAAAGTTTTTGGGTAGAAGTATGCCACTCAAGGTTGCAATATAAGCAGCAGCTCTCATTGGTTTATTATTAGGTAACTTGCTCAATATACAATTTTTGACTATTAGCTACTAATACTACTCTTGTGTTGTATCTGGATTGCCTGTTACTTTACAGAGATTATGTATTTATCAGACTACTGGAATGAAAACAATGAGATATAAATGTGTTTGTTATGGTGTTTTCCTGATATGCTACAGTGAATTATTATTATATTAGCCTCTTCACTGCACTTGTTTGTGGCCTGTTGAAGAATTTTTGCATATGGGCCCAGGGCTGACATGCTAAAGCACTGTGCGCTAGAGCTGCACAATTCTAGATCAATTGAGAAATACGATTTTTGGGTTTCAAACAGACAGTGGCGTAACTTTGTTTTAAAAAAACAGCGCCAAGAGAACACTGTTGGGCCACTGATAACAGCGGCAACAAGAACTCAACATGATTTCAAAAACAACACATCCTAGCGATAGACTGCCTATTATTTAACACAAACGAACAAATTGCTAATCAGCCAGAGGTGTTTCTTTTGTATTAGTATACATCTGTGCCACGGGATGTTTCAAAAAGTGGTGGGGGCAATAATGACCCCGGCAAAAAGTCAGTTGGCCGAAGTTGGTCCTCATTGGCTTTTTTTTCGGCAGATTTGAAATGTTGAATCGTCATCGGAGCTCGTCGGTCTGTCGGGCCATCTGATCATTCTGATTGGCTGTTCTGCTACTTCCACCTGCTGGTTGGAAAAGGCATTTCATCTCACGCAGGTGCAGAACTGACATGCTACTTGGCCGTTGGCTGTGTAGTGTTGGTGTGTCAGGGCAACTTTGGACACAGACTCTGCCGACGTGAGCCAACCCCGCAGTCTGCTTTCATTGCCACTAGTTCGTCAGCGTTGGCTTGGTGTGTTCTGGCCTTAAGGCAGCACTATCAACAGTTATAGTTGTCAATAAACAATAAACTGGGTTAAGAGAATGTATTTTAAAGGCCCACTAAAGTACCTTGAAACACGCAGCATTATTCAATGTATTGACGTATTTTCCACTGAAACAGGAAGTCAAGACAGAACATTTACAATAGCTTATTTTATAGCTTTTATAGCATATAGCTTTTCTTGAAATATCCAATAGCATTTAGTTTATATCACAGCTCAGCCAGAGCCACTGAGGGCTGAGCTCAGTAAAGCCGCAGTTTCCTCCTAATCTCCTTCATATCACTTTAAAATATAGCATTCTGTGCAGAATTCAAATGGTTCTGATACGTTTTCTAGTATTCAGACTCTCAGATCCGTTCTGTTCTATCATGTCTCTTGACTGGAGCAGATTGTGTGTGAGCTGTGACAGTTTGTGTGACACTAACTTGAAAACAGACTTCATTCCCCCAGTGGAAAGCATATTTACACTGTCTGAATCGATCCTTATCCCCTATAGTGCACAATGTGCCATTCACCATGTAGAAAATAGTAAATGTGTGAACAAGTGACCGATTTTGGCCACAGCTTCAGCATCTATTTACTGGTGGGACCATAGGGGTGGGACGCTTTAGATTCTAGAGAGCATTTGATTGGACAGAAAATTTGATGAGAGGCTGAAGTGCATAGTGATGTCATCAAAATCATTCATCCATATTAGCAGAGACTGTAAGTTTTCAATGCTTATATCTTCTAAATGTGAATTTTGTCATTGTTTTGGAGCACACTAGTTTATAAATAACAGTAAGGCTAACATATCCATACTAAAAGCCAAAAAAACTTCCAAATGATTTAATGGGCAAAAAAAAATAATAAATCTTAAATCTTAAAAAATCTTACATCACCTTTAAAATTATCATTTTTTACATATATTTATATATATTCATGTTACCCCTGAGCTGCATTAAAAATCTGTTTTCTAAATGCCACATTACAAAGATGGATTTTTTTATACTGATTTAATTGGATTTGTAACAGCCTTATAATGTTTTATTATTCTAACTGAATTTATTACTCCTATATTTTTATCTTTATGTAGGCCAACAATAATTGAATTTGTATTTGATGTCTTGATTATGTTACTACCTCTTGATACAAGCCAGTGAGTTTTATTCAGCTGGTCATGTGACATCAACATGGCAGCCACCATGAGGGAGGAACACTTTTATAAAGAATAAAACAGTTTTTGCTATAACACTACGATATGACTGAAATCTTCTCATGTAATTGGACATTATGTTAAACAATATGTGCCATTCATTCAAATGTGACAGAAATGTTTTTTTTTTTTTTCTTTCTTTCTTTCTTTCTTTCTTATGGATGAGATAAAGAGAACAGTAGTGGATCTCACACACTTCGTCACCATCAGTATTGAATTTCAGGCGATGTTGATAATTTATGATCATCATTCAGTGAAGTCGAGCTCCTTCAGCAGATTTAATTTTGAATATTGTTGTTTTTTTGTTGCATTTCTACACCAAAGTACCATGGTAAATAATAAATTATACAATAGTAAAACCACATAAATTCTTTGTAAGGGTGAAAGTGAAGTTCGCGACACGTTGGAGCAAATTAATATTTATAAACAAACATGAAGACAGTCTCTTACCTGACAGCCCTTTTTATGGTGAAATCCCACCACTACGATGTGCAACACCGGTTCCTCTTTACACTGAGACTCCATCTGCTCTATTATAATCGGATCGGAGTGCAAAAGAGAAGAAATGAAAAATAAAATATGGGTTTAATGTGTGGAGTGTATAACTTCCGCACCCTTGACCGTCAGTTTGTGTGTCACGCGATGCTCCGCCTCCAGCACCAACAAAAATACCAGACGAAAGCAGGCAGCCATCCGAGGCTGCCGAGAGAGGGCGCGCCATGGATCGCGAAGATCATCCATCAATCCATTTATATCCATCCATTTTCCAAAGTGCTTATCCTGTGTCGGTGGCCAGTTCATTACAGTCTCAAATATTATAATATATTTATATTTTTATTCATATTTTGAGTAAGTGTCAAAATAAAAACATAGCCTATGAGATTCACCTTATGAACAAGAACAACTCATATGCAGGTACGTAACTTTAGTGGCCTCGTAATTCCTGTAGTTAGAAGATTCTATCTTGTAAAAAGCGTTCACGTCCTCGTAGAGCTCGTAATTACAGCTTGTAAGCTGGGAGTTTTCTGAAAGCTCCCAGGTGTACCACGTGGCCGCTGTACCACCTGACCGCTGTAGATTGATTTATTAGGCGTTGATAGTGTTGCTATGGAAACGCATAATTCCCAGTCCAAGGACCAAAAGGACGTGAACAGCTCCGAATATAACGTCACGTGTTGTCATTTCAAGATTCCGGTAAATACGAGGTGACGTGAATGCAGCTTTTCCTAGCAAAGGCACGTCCTGATGACGTCGCGAGCAACGTTGTGTATTATATTTTGTACATTTTGTGGTTTACATGCAGAAACATTCTTTCATTTATTTTGGAGTTGTCCCTTTTCTATTTTATTAATACGCAGCTAACATCATGCCCATCTTTCAACTTAATGCTTTGTGTCTTTGTTTTCTACTATTTCATGTCATAAGGAATTTTATTTAATTAATCTGTTACTTCTTTTAGCTAAATTTAGTATTCATAAATGTAAATTTGGGGAAAATAAGCCTTAGTTTTTGTTTTTAAATTTTCAAAAACAGACATTCATCACTACCTAAAAACAATATTGGAAAAATAAGAAAGCTGTAAAATGTGTTCCTTTTTGTTAATATTCCAGTGTTTTTGTTTAACTTTATTTTGTCACGGTTTTATTTATTTTATTTTATTTTGGATAGATCTATCTATCTATCTATCTATCTGAGGGGCAATCCAAAAGACATACACAAAGAGCCAGGCAAAGGTCAGAACACAGGTGAGTAATCCACATAAAGATAATGTCTAGGGCACAGGCAGTGCTGCCAATGGACTATATGCACGGAGCGTTCTTTAGAACTTCCGCATTAATATAAGCCAGCTCGAAAACTTCCGGTGAGATGTCATTTGCTGGTGTGTTGAGCATCAGTAGTGTAATACTTAGTTTATAATCAGAATATAGTCACTTAAATAGTCAGGTATAGCATTAATTTAGTTATTCAAACGTAAGACAGCATAGAAAATAAATGAATAAAGACGTAACTCAATGTTCCTCCTCGGCTAAATTCAATTCGACCATTAGTTTTCACACTTTTATGTGAAAAAAAGCTTCAAAAATTAAATATTTATTGTGCACTTTAGTTAGATTAATTGAATAAAATGTGTGTTTTCACAAGTGTGCTGAAATCATTGATCTTGAGCTACACTGACTGACAGCTGCTGTGATTACAAAGGGAGAGCGCGGTGCTCGCTTTCTGTGTAATTAATTCACAATAAAAGTTATTGTTTTTCATAAGATTTTGTGAGTATTTCATACTTAACATTGACAAAATGTTTTTTTCAAACCTAGTTATTTTATAATGTTTAATATTTAGTCAAAAACGAAGTGAAAAACGTTTAGAGGAAATGGCTGATATGTGCGCAAATAAATGCTACTTTGCCGCCACCTGCTGGTTAAAGTGCTAATGGCTTAACGACAACCAGGAAGTAACCCGTGCATATAGTCCATTTTGTCCCCTTTCGAGACTTTTTTCAAAAGCCTAGCGACAAATCTAGCAACTTCTTGGACAAACCTTATCTAGATTCCGTGACTCACCAGTATGATGTCATCTAGCAACATTTAACGACCAGTTTTAGCTACTTTCAAATGAAATACTTTTTGTGCGCAAAACAAAAAAACGACTTTATTAAAAAATCTCTTCTCTTCCCTTTCATTATCCTTACGCAGATGACGTAGTGAGCACTGTGAAGGCTTCCATGTTTACATCCGAATGACAGCTTATTATTGGCCAAAGCTGCACATTAGGCTTGTTTGAGATGCGCCTAGCCTCGCCTGAAATGTAGCCGAGAGCAGGCGGCTGCAGTGAGGAGAGGAGTGAAAAAAGTGCTGGCAAGACGGACAGTTCTCTCTTCTCGAAGTGGATCAAGAGGATAGGCTTGTTTGAGATGCGCCTAGCCTCGCCTGAATTTCAGCCGAGAGTAGGCGGCTGCAGTGAGGGGAGGAGTGAAAAAAGTGCAGGCAAGACGGACAATTCTCCGTTCTCGTAGTGCATCAAGCTGCGTCACCTCGTATTTACCGGAATCTTGAAATGACAACACGTGACGTTATATTCGGAGCTGTTCGCGTCCTTTTGGTCCTTGAACTGGGAATTATGCGTTTCCATGGCAGCACTGTCAATGCCTAATCTACAGCTGTCAGGTGGTACAGCGCGGCCACGTGGTACATCTGGGAGCTTTCAGAAAACTCCCAGCTTACAAGCTGTAATTACGAGCTCTACGATGACGTGAACGCTTTTTACAAGCTAGAATCTCGTAACTACAGGAATTACGAGGCCACGTGAACGCACCTTTAGACACCTGCGAGATCAAAGGTGTATCGCGATCAAGGCGGACTACCCTCGGACACATTTCTAACCGGCATGCATCTCGCGGTGATCGGTTCTGCGCAGAATTTGCTCATCTCAAACAAGCCTGATCAGACACCTACGAGATCAAAGGCGGATATCGCGGGATTCACACTCGCGCTTTTTTGCTGATAAACTTGATGTAATTTAAGTTCTGTTTCTTTTTATATGCATATAAACATAATGAATACACCCAAAGTACTTGTTATTTATTTCCATTCGAAAGATGTGTGGATCAATCATTTTTATTTTAATTACAGACATGTTTTTATATATTTTTATAAATCTGATATCACATAACTCACAGAGATCACACTGTCATGCAGAGACTTTAGGACTATTCACACATAAGTTATACACATAAAAACATGGTATTAGAGTATTAAAATCAAACATTTTAAAACAGATCAATACATCACGGTTGTTTAAACCAATAAGCTTTAAGCTGTGTCGTCATCAAGTCGTTACTCATCCTGCTTTTGGTCAGCGCAGTCGGTGATCAACTGCGCTCGACTGCAGAATCCGATGAGGCCGCCTCGCCCTCGCGAGAGGTTTTTGACACACGTCGGCATGACATCAGAGCAAGGCGGACCACCCTCGGACACATTTCTAACCAGCATGCATCTCGCGGTGATCACCGGTGATCGATTCTGCGCAGAATTTGCTCATCTCGATGCTGACGCAGGTGTTATGAAATATTCGGTGTCTGAGATTTTCGGTGACACTGGGCGGAGCTTACATGAATATTCACGAGTTTCCTGTTTTGAGTTAAAGCGCCACTGAAAGTGTTAGTGGATTGTCCTTGGATCACAACTGTTTTCTGTAACGTGATTGTGTTTCCGCATCAAATGAATTTATGATTCTTTTTTATTAATAACTGTTTATGTATGCTCAATTGTTAGTAGGTTACATTGTGTCCTGAGATATACTTTAGTAGTGATTACAGCCACTGGTGGTCTATCGTTAGGAAATGAGCCAACACTGAGTTTGTTTGTTTTAGTAGGCTACAACTGTTTTGATTTTATTTTAGTTCGTTTGAGAAGATAACTTGTATAAATGTAGGCCTAACTGTGGTTGCATAATAAAAGTTTCAGTTGTGATTGTGTCATTCCCTATTGCTTTCTCAGATAGCCTGCATAACTTTAACCAGACATTATTATTTATTATTTTTTTATTTTTACTTAGACATTATTATTATTTTTGTTCCGTTTATGTTTTTGACATGCATTAATTAATGTAAACCTTCTTTATCCTTTTCTGCAAAACACACAATGCTCTCTATATGAATTGAAACATGATGAGACAGTGATATTAGCTTCCCTGCAGCACTTTCACAAGGTTTTATTTTAATGCGCTTTCCACAACAATTAAAATGTTAAAATTGAATTACAAGTGGTTAAATTGATCAGCTACAAAACTAAAAGTTACTAATGAAGGTTTTATTTAAAAATATTTATATGGAGAAGACAATTGGCAAAAGTATGATGAATATTATTGTTATGTGGATAATCAGACATATATACATAGCCTACTGTGATTGTTCTGTCATTTCTTAATTGCTTGCTCAGTTGGTAAATATTTTTAAAGAGACTTTATTAAATCCTAAAGTTGTGTTATTTTTTTCATATTATTAGGAAAAATTCTCAATCTTTTTTCCCACAAAATGATGCATTTCATCGACAAAATACAATTTTAATGTAATTTGTGCGCAATTTTTGAAACATTACATATAGAAATTCAAGTCTACCCAGATTAGAAGTGCTTCTGCAAACTAGGAAAGTTTGCTTGCTGCCTTCACCACAGGAGTTTACAATTAATATTATTATGCTACCATACATTTTGGCAAACTTTCAAAACGACATGCTTAAAAGACTCAAGGTAATACAGAAACAACAAAAATAGGCTACTTAAAACGCTATTGGCTCGTTTAGCGAATTCTAACAACACCTCTGGCGAATCATTGCCTGTGTTCATATCAAACATAGCTAACACATGACACAACATAACACAATATATATAAAATCTTGTGCATCAATAACAGAATATAAGCTTCACTTCGTTTAACACTGAAACATATGCTAATTACCTTTAATGTAAGCCGAAGAGCGTGCACTAACATTTTTAGTGGCGCTTTAACTCAAAACAGGAAACGTGAATATTCATGTAAGCCCAGTGTCACCGAAAATCTCAGACACTGAATATTTCATAACAACGGACAATAATGAGTCTGCGTTCTGACATAGAACCTGGAAGCACTGGACGTAAACAACGTATGAGAATGACGCAGAAGAGAAGATATTGTTGAATAAAGTCGTTATTTTTGTTTATATATATATATATATATATATATATATATATATATATATATATATATATATATATATATATATATATATATATAAATAATTATTTTCTTGAGAAATTGACCCTAGTAATGGACCCAAGTGCCACACTGTATTATGTACCCTAGATGTGTTAATTGTGTGTTTAAGTGTTTATTACAAGGTGAATTTTCATTCAAATGTAATATTGCATATAGATTAGCTACATTAATAAGGTAATCATGCCTGTCAGCTGTCAGAAAAGGATGATGAGGTGACAGTGCTGGTGGATCCAAAATGGTCAATATTGATATTAATGCATTTTATTCATATTTCATGTTAATCATTTATGGCTTATGATTTATCAATGTTACTTTTGATTTTACATATTCATGTACTCCAACTCTACATATTAATCCTCATCATATTTTCAAGTATTTACTCTTTATTGTAAGCTACTCATTTGGTTATTCTTCTTTTATCTTTAAAAGTATGTATGCTTGCTCTATTCAATTGTTCTTTAAGTGTTCCATTGTGACAGGTTATGTTGACATGTTTGTGGTTAGATATTGGACGCCTGCCAAGTACTGCAGAAGCGATGATGCTTTCAGAATTAGTTGCTCATTTGAACTTGATGTACCTTTGTTTGAAAATATGTCTGTGTTCATCTCTGCAGACATGAGATAATGCAAGATCTGCAATATTCTCTTAAAGGTGTCAAAACAACACCTCGTATTTTTAACTACCTTTGACATTTGATCTGTCACTCTGAACTAGCTGTTACACCAACTATGACATAATGGATAAGTCTGTTTGACCTTTCTTATTAGACCAAAACATAAGTTTGAGTGGTATGTAAGTTTTCCTATGCTTATTGTATATAAATGACTGGGTCTTTGATAGTTTAGTTTTTTTTTTTTTTTTTTTTTTTAGCTTTTGGCTCTTTTTAGTTTCTGCTTCATCTCTTCTACCTCTCATTTCATTCTGCAAATATTTTAATTTTGTTCTTTCTTTCTCTATACTCTGATCTTCACTTGTCATCTGTTATATACAATACTCTGGATTTTATTATGAATTATTATTTACTTAATTAATTTGTTTGTCTCTATAATTTTTACTTAATGAATTTGTGATTCCTTATTTAAATTTTATCTCTGACATAATCATTGCTGGACTGCCTGGATCTCATTGCTTCAGTTTTTGCATCAGTGCAGACTTAGGATGTGTCTGTGTCTGATTCTGCACTAGAAGAACTGAGGGCTGTTTCATAAAAGATGCTAAGAAAAGCGAGGATTAAACTCCAAAACCTGACTTGAATTAACATAACAAATGAGTTTGGGCTAAAACAGTTTCATAAAAGGTAATTGAGGTTCACGCAGTCTCGCTAATTCGATCCAGGTTCACCTAAGATAATTTCGCGTGCACGGTTTTTTTAAGCAGCCCTAGAGGTCGATCATGGATCAAATCGATCCAACACAGGAAAGGGTATTTTGTGCTATTTTATGCGTTTGAGACATGGTGTTTTCCTCAGTGCATAACTTACTTTTCACAAGTTTATTCTCCATCTGTAAATGTTAGAAAGTAATGCAAATATTTCCATTTTGCGGCTAAACTTCACAGTGAACGAGCGCTGCTGCGCGCATGCGCGCTAAACAGACGGAATGCAATAGAAGCAATAATTCTAAAATATACATTTCGCTAAAATATTTGATGTTGGACATTAAATGTGCCTTATGTACAAGTTTAAACCTACAAATAAGTGTATGTTTTTATGATAGTAACTGTAAATGGACTATTGTAATAAAAATCAATATACTTAGGGACAATTACCCCAGCAAACAGTACGTTGTGACGACGTCGTCAGTTAGTCGTCATTTGGTCAGCGTGACATTACCACGACGTCCTCACAACGTTGTAGTAATGTTCCATTTTTTAGAATCTTGGCTAACGTTCCAGAAACGTCGCGGGCACGTCCTCAAAAGACGTCGCTGGTTAATACCACGGAGAACGTTGTAGCGACGTGGTCCATAGGTCTCCTGATAACTTTCCAGATATTGCATTAAGCCAACATTATGTTTGTTAATATGGCATTTGGATATTATGAGTAAATTTAATTGATTCAAGCTTTTTAAATGAATCGACATAGTTTTATTTATATTTAAGATATACCTACATATTCATAAAATATTTGCCAGCAAAACTACCTAACATTTTACTTAATAAATTGTGATTATTCATATGTTTGTGAACAAGAGGTTTACTGAATGACAACGTTGTGAGTTGGTAAAGTTCCTTTTTTTTTTTTTTTTTTTTTTTTTTTTTAAGAATCTTGGCTAACGTTCCAGAAACGTCGCGGGCACGTTCTCAAAAGACGTCGCTGGTTAATCCCACGGAGAACGTTGTAGCGACGTGGTCCATTTGTCTCCTGATAACTTTCCAGATATGTAACTTTTTGTGTTCAAAATTTACAAAAGTTATACAATGGGAATGTACAACATGAATACATTTTCTAAACCGTGTTTTTGTTGGACCCTGAATCATTATGGTACACCTAGATAGTGTTTATATTCGGACTATTTTAGACCAGTCCAAGTATAGGTCTCTGCGGAACAAAAGAGGGGCGTCTCCCAATTTTGGGGTGTTTTCTAACTGAGAGAGGTGTTTATAACGATCCAACCAAAAAAGTACGGAAGCCGGGATATGCGTTTTTTTAAAGTACGAAAGGCCATTCATTATTATTTTATTAATTTATTGTTTTCTTATGATTACAACTACTTTTTTAATGTTTAGATCCCGAGAAACAATTATGTCGAGATAATGAAAAATAAATAAAATATTGCTGCATGCCGTAACAGGGAAACTATACGTTTTTCCCGAGTGCCTGCATAGATATATTTTACTATAATGCATTCATTTATTTTGAAGAGTATGCACTATTTTTACAGGATGTAGCTTATAGCTCGAGAGGGCGAAATATATGATTTATGCAAGTTATATTAGCCTACTCCGTATTTTTTACTGCTAGTTATTTATTTATTTTATTATTATTATTATTTTGCATAAACTAGCCTACGAATTATAATGCCACGGGATGTAATTTTGTCACAATGGCTATATATTTTACATAGACAAATAGTCATTTGTCTGAACTTATCCAATCGGCGTCATTTGGTTGGACATGGGGTGTAAAACTACTATATTGATAGTAAATAGTGTTTTTGAACCAGTAAATATACTGTATATTATAGTATTTACAACACTTTGTTAATTATTGCTACAGCATAGGCTGTAGTACTTTAGTTTGTACTACAGTTAACTGCGTGTATTGTAGTATAATATAGTTTAAAGAAAACATAGTACAGTATTGGGTAACGTAATTTGTTTATATTACTAGTTGTTATATTACCACAGCAATAGCCTATAGAATTACCACAACAAATTAATTCAAGTATGGTTCAAAAACACTATAGTACTTTCTATAAATTACTACGGTATTTTTTCACCTCACCTTTTTCACCTCAAATAGTTTATTAAGGCTAGATCCTTCTTGTGCTACAAGTCTTGTTTAATAATTGATGCTCTTCAATATGAATAACGCAGAAGAGCAGGCACGCGATCAACAGCTTATTTTATTTAATCTCTCGCATGCCAAATTTCACGTGCATAATGTAAACCTTCGTCATAAAAGCTATATAATATTATATATATATTATATAATATTAAAATGACATAACCACCACTGCACTATCAACAGACAAGCAGAGAGAATAGGCTAGACAGTGCTTGTGATATAATTAACTTTAATTTTAAGTGTTTGTTTTTTATAGGCTATCAACCACAGAAACACATGACTGCCTCATATAGTATAAGTATAAGCTTTATATGCATTAATAAGACTACTGACTTACTGACCTTTTGTAAACTTAAAAAAAAAAAAAGTGTTAACCTGAAATGATGACTCTGAAGACTTTAAACTTTATAATCATTTTTATTGACCACAGACACTGTAGCCACAACCTAATTAATAATTAATAAATCAAGTGACTAACAGATACATCAAATAGAATAGCGAATGTTAGCTAATAATAGTTATCGCTAGAAGTAAGTGGAAGATTGCTTGGAGCTTTTTACAACGAGCTAGCAAGCATATTCACACAAAAGAAACGTTAAACAACTGTTAAACAACTTAAACAATACACTTGCATTTATATACAATACATATCTCTTATTGTTTTTCCGGAAATATCCCACTCGATTTGAGCAAATCAGGTAAAGAGGTTGAAAAACACCTATTCCCGTGTGATAACACCCCAAAGTTGGGAACCGCCCCTTTTGTTCCGCAGAGACCTCCTTCTCTACCAGTCTGGTATGAACCGCTGCGGAGTAGCACAAATACCTGCGTGACTCGTCATCGACATAAACAGAGAGAAGTAGCTCCGGCTACAATGTTCTTCCGCAAGATGCATGCCGTTCTGTGTAACCGTTAGAGCGCCACAAGTTATGGACATGTTTGTTATACGTTGTGTTTGTGAATGTAGGAGATTTATTGGATGGGGCACGCGCGAGACAAATTCGAAATTTTAAGTGACAGTGAGGCGGTCTGAGGTAACGTTAAAATCTGAGACGCAGTTTTATATATATATTTTTTTAGTTATTTTAAGTGTAACGTTCACTGTTTAATGCTATAAACGGCAGAATAATCACTTATATTCGTTAAACGGCATCTGTAGTAGAGTGTTTGTTAATTTTAGACCCTGCCTGGCCTCCCTGAAGCTCATATGAACCATAATGAAAATCCAATAAAATCTGTATAAAACGATTAATCAGACACGGTTAATTACTTCACGATTTGTTTACTTAAATTCTTTGTAATGACAATGAACCAGACAAATCAATGATTTAGAGTTGTTTATAACAAAATATTCTCGTTTGTCGCCACTTACTGGTTTAACGATAACGTTATGTGTGGGTCTATTCATTCTAATAAATCTAATTATACTAATATTAATACTTTTTATTTTCAGCAGCTAACAACAAGACAACAATGAGCATGCTGGGTATTAAATTAATTTCTGACTTATTCAGTACCAATAGATATAAGGTCCTGGACTAATATTGCTGCTATCGGTATGTATGTAACGTTCAGTCATTAATTACCCTTTATATACAACCACATATCATTCAGATAATCTCCAGGTGGACTGCATGGATCCAGGATCAAGAGATCATTCATCATGCAGACCATGTTCCAGGAGAAGCAGCGTATACTGGGTAACAACTATGCCTCATTTTTCCAATTTCACTTAGGTAAGACTAAATGGATTTAAAGTGATTTCAATCATGGGTCATGTGTTTCAGGTCTGCTTGATCCTTTTGTTGTCCTGGATGCGAGAATATGGTCAAAATATGTGCCAATCAGCATCCATCCATAAAAGCAGCCTTCTCGTTAAAAGGCTCAGGAGGACAAACCGGTAATTCACAGGGTTGAATTTCACAAGTCAATTACTCACAGAGACAAGGAGATGTTAATAATTCTGAATTTGAGGGGTCAGCAATTTTACTATTTGATACATTTACACTTTTCATTTAATTCAGAATGAAATCATTGTGATTGATGAATCTGAATATAGTTGATGTGTACATTTATTTAGAAATCGGATTTGATATTTTAAAATGCACTGTCTGTCCAGAATTACAGACTTTCCAGCTTGTTCCAAAGCTGTATACATTTCTTCTGTTAAAAACCACCATTGACTTCTATAGTTTTTTTTTTTTTTTTTTTTTTCTACTATGGAAGTCAATGTTGGCCCAAAGCAGCCTGGTAACAAACTTTCTTTAAAATATTTTATATAGCTTTGGAACAAGCTGAGGGTGAGTAAATGATGATAGAATTTTAATCTTTTTGGTGAACTATCCCTTTAATTCGACTGTGCAACTAGTCCGATTACAAATTAATTATTAGGGTCCATGTAAATGCAGCTATTGTATAGTCCCAAATTATACACAATCACATTACATAGGCTGCTTGGCAACCCTATAACTTTTTAAAATCTGATGCTATAGCAGCAACATTAGCTGTGTTTACATGGGCTCTAATAATCAGACTTTAATCAGACTAGTAGCACAGATGGAATAAAAAGTCACATGTAACCACATTAGTTGAAATGAATTGGCCGATTGGCATTTCATTCGGATTCAAAGGGCATGATTAAAGCTTTTTTAAAATCCGTTCGATTAAAACTGTTCGAATCAATTCAACTATCATATACAATCCAAAATCTTCTTCCCCTCATCTCATCCGCAAGCTTCTTGTTTTGGGCGTTGAAAGGAGCATTTTTACTGCTTGATAAATATAAACCGCATGGCACAAAGCTTAATGTGCTCATCATCTCCTAATTAGGACCCATAATAGATAAATGTTAAGTCTGTTTTTAAAACAAAGAAAAGCTGTGTAGTGCAGTCGTGCAATGTACCAACTGCTTTGACATGATTATCGGGTTAACTAACTTGTATGCAAAGGCTCACAAACTACTGAGTGTTCGAACTTACAAAGTGTACGCCTGCCTAAAGGGTTAGTTCACACAAAAATGGAAAAAAAAAAAAGACTCGCCCTTATGTCATTCCGAACATGCAAGAATGTGTTGTTCATCTTCGAAACATAAGTGAAGATATTTTTTTTATGAAATCTGAGTTGTCTCCCTCAATTTACACACCATGCAACTAACACTTTGACACTTCAAAAAGTTCATAAAGACATTGTAAAAGTGATCCATATGAATGGAGCAGTTAAGTCCAAACTTGAACTTCAAAGAGACTTGTTCGCTTAATGCAATATACAGTATGAGTTTAGACTTTTATTCACATATAAACATTAATTAGCGAACATAAATGGAAGCTCAACTGTACTTGTTTGTATATGCACTTGTGTATTAAATTTGTTCATTATATAAAGTGATCAAGTTTATTCAGAAAATTTGGACTAAACCCCTCAATATTCATTAGATTAGATTTACGGTCTGTATGAACTTTTGTTTTAAACATCAAAGTGGCAGTTGTGTAGACTGTCAATGGAGGGACAGAAAGCTCTCAGATTTCATTAAATTATCTTTGTTTGTGTTTTAAAGATGAACGAAAGTCTTAACAGGTTTGGAACGACATTAATTCATGTCATGATAAAAACAAATAATGTTGTAACTTACAATATATACATGATGTTTTAATGATTTCAAAATATCAAATATCAAAAATAAAAAAAAAACAAAAAAAACGTCATAATCACAATTCATTTAGGCTACATGAAATATGCCCTTACTGTATTTTTCTTAAAATATTTTTTTCTTGCTTTCGTGTACAGAAAGATGTATTTTTGAGGAGGCTACAACAACGATTAAAGCCAGGGCACACTTAATGACTGTAAGGCCGATTATAAATGTAATTTGATACTTTCAACTGATCTTGCCCAAACACGTGGAGTCAGAGCCAGTTGTGTTCAGTCTGTTTATAATCTAAGTATTTAAATCCACTTCAGTCGAAGGAAACAGTTTTTAAGTGTGTTGATTTCAATCTTAGAATGTTTTTTCTAGTCGTTCAGTGTGTTCCCAGCTTGAAGGAGTCAGCAGTGAGGGAAGTAATCGTTAAAATGTAAGTTCTCTGAGAATTTGTGCACTGTTTATTATCTAAATGTAGTAATGTACACTGCCAGTCAAAGATATTGAGATTTGGAAGATGTTGCAAAATTTAATTTATTCCATTGACGGAAAATTTTCGGCATATTTTTTCTAGTCTTCAGTGCCACTTGATCTTTCATCATTCTAATATGCTGAATTGATGCTTGGACATTTCTTTTGAAATGTGCTGCTTCATTTTTTTTTTTTTTTGTGTTCTTGAGCATCAAATCGGCATATTAGAATGATTTCTGAAGGATCATGTGACACTGACTGAAGACTGGAGTTAATGATGCTGAAAATTCAGCTTTGATCACAGGAATAACTAACTTTTAAAAATACATTAATCTTCTAAAATAGTTTTACTATTAACTGTTTTCTATTTTAAAGTAAAACTACTTCACAGTATTATTATTTTACTGTATTGTTTTTTTTCATCAAATGCTGCCTTGGTAAGTTGAAGAGACTGCTTTCAAAAGTAAAAATGCAACTTGTAACAATGTAATTCAACCTTTCAGCTGCCAGAGGAGGATGATGATGGCAGTGGTGACTGAGGTGACAGTGCAGCTCAGGATGAAGAAGAGGAACATGTAAGTTAAACATGCTTTCCTCATACCTTCTAACAAACAATAAACCTTACTACAATAACTACTACAATTTTTTTTTTTTTTTTTTTAGCTTCCAGTTTGCCAAAATCCAAAGTGAATATATAGAGACCATCCTCATATCCTTTCCTCAGAAGAACCTGAGAAAGACACTCTTCCTCTTCTCTCACAGCTCTCCATCTACCTCTGCAACACTGTTGGCAAGAGTGTTCTACACAGCTGAGGACACTGTAATGAGAGATCTCAAATTCTTCCTGAGAAAGTCCACATGTTCATTTTCTTGAACAAAAACTGTACATGTATTTTTGGGTGGGCCAAACTATTATTTGAAGGAATGCTAAAAATCTCTATATTGTTCTTTATACATATCTTTTACTCTTTATGAATGTCATCTTCTGGATTTTTTTAGCTTTTGAGAAGCTCAAGGACTGTATATCTTTGGTAATTGTGATATTGTCTGGCAGTATTAAAGCAAATTACCTCAGTATATTTGTAGCAGCTGCCTCATACAGGACACTTAGGAAATGGTTTAAAATATATTTTTTGCAAATAAAGCAATAAAATATCTGCTGAATCTTTTTCATATCTTTGTCATTTTTGTGCCAAATTATGGATAGTAGTAATCATAAGAGTATCTATAAATATAATTGATAAAATCATTATTTAAAGGAACTCCACTTTTTTTTGAAAATAGGCTCATTTTCCAACTCCCCTAGAGTTAAACAGATGAGTTTTACCGTTTCCGAATCCATTCAGCCGATCTCCGGGTCTGGCGGTACCACTTTTAGCATAGCTTAGCATAGTTCATTGAATCTGATTAGACCGTTAGCATCGCGCTGCTAACGGTCTAATCAGATTCAATGAACTATGCTAAGCTATGCTAAAAGTGGTACCGCCAGAACCGGAGATCGGCTGAATGGATTCGAAAACGGTAAAACTCAACTGTTTAACTCTAGGGGAGTTGGACAATGAGCCTATTTTCAAAAAAAGTGGAGTGTTCCTTTAACTATACCTATATAATGATAAAACACTTTGTCAATTAAAAGAATAAAACATTAATTACTGGTTACATTTATTTATTGACTGTATTGTTTGTTCTATGAATGTGTTCAATTTATGAATTCATGTGTTAACACTTTACATGGTTAAAACATGGTTACATGGTAATGTTCAAATGTATTGGCTTAGTAATTGTACAAAGTAACAATGCTGATGATTTCATGGATGCAGTGTGTTTCTAGCCATTTTCTATCAGAATTTAATGAGGGTTTATATTGGTTTCCACTACATATTTTGATCTGCAAATGTATTAACCAAAGCAACACAATTCCCTATAACAATTAGAATTTATTAGGTTTTATAGCAGAGAATGAAGTGTTTATCAGTTCTGCATGGATTTCAAGGTTATGGACTGTGCACATCTCCATTTCCCGGAGTAAAGGTGAGAAGCAGATTTTAAGATAAAGGTCGAGGTGGTATTTTGTCACATGTAAAAAGTCACATGTAACCACATTAGTTGAAATGAATTGGCCGATTGGCATTTCATTCGGATTCAAAGGGCATGATTAAAGCTTTTTTAAAATCCGTTCGATTAAAACTGTTCGAATCAATTCAACTATCATATACAATCCAAAATCTTCTTCCCCTCATCTCATCCGCAAGCTTCTTGTTTTGGGCGTTGAAAGGAGCATTTTTACTGCTTGATAAATATAAACCGCATGGCACAAAGCTTAATGTGCTCATCATCTCCTAATTAGGACCCATAATAGATAAATGTTAAGTCTGTTTTTAAAACAAAGAAAAGCTGTGTAGTGCAGTCGTGCAATGTACCAACTGCTTTGACATGATTATCGGGTTAACTAACTTGTATGCAAAGGCTCACAAACTACTGAGTGTTCGAACTTACAAAGTGTACGCCTGCCTAAAGGGTTAGTTCACACAAAAATGGAAAAAAAAAAAGACTCGCCCTTATGTCATTCCGAACATGCAAGAATGTGTTGTTCATCTTCGAAACATAAGTGAAGATATTTTTTTTATGAAATCTGAGTTGTCTCCCTCAATTTACACACCATGCAACTAACACTTTGACACTTCAAAAAGTTCATAAAGACATTGTAAAAGTGATCCATATGAATGGAGCAGTTAAGTCCAAACTTGAACTTCAAAGAGACTTGTTCGCTTAATGCAATATACAGTATGAGTTTAGACTTTTATTCACATATAAACATTAATTAGCGAACATAAATGGAAGCTCAACTGTACTTGTTTGTATATGCACTTGTGTATTAAATTTGTTCATTATATAAAGTGATCAAGTTTATTCAGAAAATTTGGACTAAACCCCTCAATATTCATTAGATTAGATTTACGGTCTGTATGAACTTTTGTTTTAAACATCAAAGTGGCAGTTGTGTAGACTGTCAATGGAGGGACAGAAAGCTCTCAGATTTCATTAAATTATCTTTGTTTGTGTTTTAAAGATGAACGAAAGTCTTAACAGGTTTGGAACGACATTAATTCATGTCATGATAAAAACAAATAATGTTGTAACTTACAATATATACATGATGTTTTAATGATTTCAAAATATCAAATATCAAAAATAAAAAAAAAACAAAAAAAACGTCATAATCACAATTCATTTAGGCTACATGAAATATGCCCTTACTGTATTTTTTCTTAAAATATTTTTTTCTTGCTTTCGTGTACAGAAAGATGTATTTTTGAGGAGGCTACAACAACGATTAAAGCCAGGGCACACTTAATGACTGTAAGGCCGATTATAAATGTAATTTGATACTTTCAACTGATCTTGCCCAAACACGTGGAGTCAGAGCCAGTTGTGTTCAGTCTGTTTATAATCTAAGTATTTAAATCCACTTCAGTCGAAGGAAACAGTTTTTAAGTGTGTTGATTTCAATCTTAGAATGTTTTTTCTAGTCGTTCAGTGTGTTCCCAGCTTGAAGGAGTCAGCAGTGAGGGAAGTAATCGTTAAAATGTAAGTTCTCTGAGAATTTGTGCACTGTTTATTATCTAAATGTAGTAATGTACACTGCCAGTCAAAGATATTGAGATTTGGAAGATGTTGCAAAATTTAATTTATTCCATTGACGGAAAATTTTCGGCATATTTTTTCTAGTCTTCAGTGCCACTTGATCTTTCATCATTCTAATATGCTGAATTGATGCTTGGACATTTCTTTTGAAATGTGCTGCTTCATTTTTTTTTTTTTTTGTGTTCTTGAGCATCAAATCGGCATATTAGAATGATTTCTGAAGGATCATGTGACACTGACTGAAGACTGGAGTTAATGATGCTGAAAATTCAGCTTTGATCACAGGAATAACTAACTTTTAAAAATACATTAATCTTCTAAAATAGTTTTACTATTAACTGTTTTCTATTTTAAAGTAAAACTACTTCACAGTATTATTATTTTACTGTATTGTTATTTTTCATCAAATGCTGCCTTGGTAAGTTGAAGAGACTGCTTTCAAAAGTAAAAATGCAACTTGTAACAATGTAATTCAACCTTTCAGCTGCCAGAGGAGGATGATGATGGCAGTGGTGACTGAGGTGACAGTGCAGCTCAGGATGAAGAAGAGGAACATGTAAGTTAAACATGCTTTCCTCATACCTTCTAACAAACAATAAACCTTACTACAATAACTACTACAATTTTTTTTTTTTTTTTTTTAGCTTCCAGTTTGCCAAAATCCAAAGTGAATATATAGAGACCATCCTCATATCCTTTCCTCAGAAGAACCTGAGAAAGACACTCTTCCTCTTCTCTCACAGCTCTCCATCTACCTCTGCAACACTGTTGGCAAGAGTGTTCTACACAGCTGAGGACACTGTAATGAGAGATCTCAAATTCTTCCTGAGAAAGTCCACATGTTCATTTTCTTGAACAAAAACTGTACATGTATTTTTGGGTGGGCCAAACTATTATTTGAAGGAATGCTAAAAATCTCTATATTGTTCTTTATACATATCTTTTACTCTTTATGAATGTCATCTTCTGGATTTTTTTAGCTTTTGAGAAGCTCAAGGACTGTATATCTTTGGTAATTGTGATATTGTCTGGCAGTATTAAAGCAAATTACCTCAGTATATTTGTAGCAGCTGCCTCATACAGGACACTTAGGAAATGGTTTAAAATATATTTTTTGCAAATAAAGCAATAAAATATCTGCTGAATCTTTTTCATATCTTTGTCATTTTTGTGCCAAATTATGGATAGTAGTAATCATAAGAGTATCTATAAATATAATTGATAAAATCATTATTTAAAGGAACTCCACTTTTTTTTGAAAATAGGCTCATTTTCCAACTCCCCTAGAGTTAAACAGATGAGTTTTACCGTTTCCGAATCCATTCAGCCGATCTCCGGGTCTGGCGGTACCACTTTTAGCATAGCTTAGCATAGTTCATTGAATCTGATTAGACCGTTAGCATCGCGCTTAAAAATGACCAAAGAGTTTTGATATTTTTCTATTTAAAACTTGACTCTTCTGTATAAATCGTGTACTAAGACCAACGGAAAATGTTGTGATTTTCTAGGCTGATATGGCTAGGAACTATACTCTCATTCAGGCGTAATAATCAAGGAACTTTGCTGCCGTATCATGGCTGCAGCAGTGCAATGATATTACGCAGCATCTCTCACAAATGTCTCCATGGTTGCAAGGCACGTTCCCTGTGCAAGCAGGGGCTCACGGGTGCTGCGTAATATCATTGTGCCTGCTGCAGCCATGATACAGCAGCAAAGTTCCTTGATTATTACGCCTGAATGAGAGTATAGTTCCTAGCCATATCAGCCTAGAAAATCGCAACTTTTCATTTTCTGTCTGTCTTAGTACACGATTTAACTACAGAAGAGTCAAGTTTTAAATAGGAAAAATATCAAAACTCTTTGGTCATTTTTAAGCGCGATGCTAACGGTCTAATCAGATTCAATGAACTATGCTAAGCTATGCTAAAAGTGGTACCGCCAGAACCGGAGATCGGCTGAATGGATTCGAAAACGGTAAAACTCAACTGTTTAACTCTAGGGGAGTTGGACAATGAGCCTATTTTCAAAAAAAGTGGAGTGTTCCTTTAACTATACCTATATAATGATAAAACACTTTGTCAATTAAAAGAATAAAACATTAATTACTGGTTACATTTATTTATTGACTGTATTGTTTGTTCTATGAATGTGTTCAATTTATGAATTCATGTGTTAACACTTTACATGGTTAAAACATGGTTACATGGTAATGTTCAAATGTATTGGCTTAGTAATTGTACAAAGTAACAATGCTGATGATTTCATGGATGCAGTGTGTTTCTAGCCATTTTCTATCAGAATTTAATGAGGGTTTATATTGGTTTCCACTACATATTTTGATCTGCAAATGTATTAACCAAAGCAACACAATTCCCTATAACAATTAGAATTTATTAGGTTTTATAGCAGAGAATGAAGTGTTTATCAGTTCTGCATGGATTTCAAGGTTATGGACTGTGCACATCTCCATTTCCCGGAGTAAAGGTGAGAAGCAGATTTTAAGATAAAGGTCGAGGTGGTATTTTGGTCTTTAGGACGTACCTGTCACGTTCCAGCAACGTACCACTATAACGTCGGCACGACGAATATGGGAATCACAAATTTACGTCGCTGGAACGTTATTCGGGACGTCATTGCAACTAATATGAGCCGATCCAGTTACGTTTTCACAACGTGCCAGTTTGGTCGTTGAGACGTACCTGTCACGTTCCAGCGACGTACCGCTATAACGTCACCACAACGAATATGGGAATCACAAAGTTACGTCGCTGGAACGTTATTCGGGACGTCGTTGCAACTAATACGAGCCAATCTGGTTACGTTTTTACAACGTGCCAGTTTGGTCGTTGAGACGTACTCCTCACGTTACAGAGACGTACCACTATAACGTCGCCACGACGAATATGGGAATCACAAAGTTACGTCCCTAGAACGTTATTTGGTACGTCGCTACAACGAATATGGTCCGGTCCAGTTACGTCGTCACAACGTAACTGTGTTAGCTGGGACTGAGTTTAGATTCATCTTACCAATTAAAATTTAGTCTGTGCATATTTATTTTAATTTTTAATTTTGTGATCTTAATTTCTGCTCTTCTAATAACCATAAAGAGTACTACTGCCAAACAAAACCTGAGAGAAATGTAAAAAAACAATCTAATTAAATATTGGGCACAAAACATTTACCAGTAAGAAAGGAAAACCTGATTGGGACACTTTTTCCCAGTCATTTCAATAGCAAAAAGTGTCCCAATCAACCTGAATTCCATATATAGACCAGAGTAAAGTACAGTTGTGGCCAGAATTATTAGCCCCCTTCATAAATATGATCAAAGATGACTCTAAAAATAAATCTGCATTGTTTATCCTTTTGATATTTAATTCATAAAATTAGCAAAAATCTAACCTTTCATCGAAGGAAAAGAATTGAAAGTGGGGGGAAAATAACATTAAGAAATAAATGTTTTTCTCCAAAACACGTTGCCCACAATTATTAGCACCCCTAGAATTTTTTGAGTAAAATATCTCTGAAGTATATTCCCATTCATGTTTAATTTTTTTTATAGCTCACCGGGGTGATCATGAACATGAAATTGTCCAGCCATGACTTCCTGTTCCATAGGAGTATAAACACAAAGGCCAAATTCCCTTAATCATTCATCACAATGAGAAAAAAACAAAGAATATAGTTCTGATGTGCAGCAAATGATTGTCGAGCTTCACAAAATAGAAAGTGGCTGTAAGAAGATAGCTGAAGCATTGAAAATCCCCATTTCCACTATCAGGGCAATAATTGAGAAGTTCCAATCAACTAAAGATGTTACAAATCTGACTGAAAGAGGACATGTGTCTAAATCGTCCTAATGTGCAGTGAGGAGGAAAGTTTAAGTGGCCAAAGACTCTCCAAGGATTACAGCTGGAGAATTGCAGAAATTAGTTGAGTCTTGAATCACAGAAAGACTAAAAAAAAGTATCAAAACACCTACATCCCTACAGGTTGTTCGGGAGGGTTTCAAGAAAAATCCTCTACTCTCATCCAGAAATAATCTCCAGCATATTCAATTGTCAGACAAGACTGGAACTTCAAACGGGATAAGCTTCTATGGTCAGATGAAACTAAAACAAGAGCTTCTTGGCAGCAAACCCACCAGATGGGTTTGGTGCACACATGGATAAAAAGTGCCCCATGCCCACGGTTAAATCTACTGCTGGATCTTTAATGCTGTGGGCCTATTTTTGTGCTGGAGGTCCTGGACAACTTGTTCAGATATATCGTATCATGGATTCTATCAAATACCAACAGATAAAAAAATCAAAACCTGACCACTTCTGCTAGAAATCTTATAATGGGCTATGGTTGGATCATCCGTCGGGACAATGATCCAAAACAAACATCAAAAACCAGCACAAAAATGTGTCACTGAGCACAAAATGAAGCTTCTGCCACAGCCATCCCAGTCCCCTGACCTGAACCCTAAAGAAAATGAGTGGAGTGAACTGAAGAGAAGAAGCACCAACATGGAGTTGGGAATCTGAAGGATCTGGAAAGATTCTGCATGAAGGAATGATCTCTGATCTCTTGTCAGGTGTTCTCCAAACTCATCAGGCATTATAGAAGACGACTCAGAGCTGTTCTCTTGGCAAAAGGAGGTTGCAAAAAGTATTGAATAAAAGGGTGCTAATAATTGTGGGCAACGTGTTTTGGAGAAAAACATTTATTTCATAATTCATTCTTTGCCTTCAATGAAAGGTTAGTGTAACAAAGTTCGTAAGTCAAGGAGGGAAGAGGACAGGGTCAGCGGTGACTACTGGCTGTTTATTTCAACAAAACAAATGATAACAAAATAATGTGCAGATAGGCACAAAACGATCACAACGTAAATCCAGTTCACTCCAACAATAATGCAGGGAGTGGGGGAAAACAGCCAGCAGTCCTTCTCTCTCTCGCAGGCTCCTGTTTCTCCTGGCGTTAAATACTGGCGTTAAATACAAGAAACAGGTGATTATCATTTGCGTCTAATCCACTCAGACACCGCGCGTCTCCTCTCTCTCTCTCTCTCCCGCTGCAGATTCCGCTAAACCACGCCCCCCTCGCCACATACCCCCACCGCCCGACTCAGGCCGGGGAGCCGTCCGGCCTGCAGCCCTCCCCCCCCATTTCTGGAGAGGAAATCGGCCACAGCCATCTGAACACCCGCCCTGTGGACCACCTTGAATTTAAAAGGCTGTAAAGCTAGATACCAACGGGTGATCCGCGCGTTGGTATCCTTCATGCGGTGGAGCCACTGCAGATGGGCATGGTCCGAACAGAGGGTGAATTCCCGTCCCAGAAGATAATAGCGGAGGGTGAGGACAGCCCACCTGATGGCCAAACACTCTTTCTCCACGGTGCTGTACTTAGTCTCTCTCTTAGAGAGCTTGCGACTAATGTACAGCACCGGCCGTTCCTCACCCTCTATCTCCTGGGACAGGACAGCACCCAGCCCCCTGTCCGACGCGTCAGTCTGCAACAAAAAAGGGAGAGAGAAATCAGGAGAGTGACGCAACGGCCCGCCACACAGAGCAGCCTTTACTTGGGTAAATGCCTGCTGGCACAGCTCCGTCCACTGGACCGCATCTGGTGCCTCCTTTTTAGTAAGATCAGACAAGGGGCTGGTGAGGTCCGAATAATTAGGCACAAACCTTCTATAATATCCCGCCAGCCCCAAAAACTGTCTCACCTCCTTTTTGGTCTTAGGGCGCGGACAGGTCTCAACTGCTGCCGTCTTATCAATTTGGGGATGCACCTGTCCATGCCCCAAGTGGAAGCCCAGATACTTTACTTCCACGCGCCCAATTGCACACTTCTTCGGGTTGGCCGTGAGTCCGGCCCCCCTCAGCGACTTCAAGACCTCCCGCAAATGCTGCATATGCCACTGCCAGTCATTACTAAATATGATGATATCATCTAGATAGGCAGCCGCATATGCAGCATGGGGCCGTAAGACCCTGTCCATCAGCCGCTGAAAGGTAGCCGGTGCCCCGAACAGCCCGAACGGAAGTGTAACAAATTGGTGTAATCCAAACGACGTCGTGAAAGCTGTTTTTTCTCGGGATAATGGAGACAAGGGGATCTGCCAATAACCCTTTGTTAAGTCCAGTGTCGAATAAAAACGAGCCGTACCAAGCCGGTCAAGCAATTCATCAACCCGTGGCATTGGATATGCGTTGAATTTTGACACAGCATTCACCTTGCGATAATCCACACAGAACCGGACCGAGCCGTCCATCTTAGGAACCAAAACTATCGGGCTCGCCCAGTTACTGCTGGATTCTTCTATTACTCCCATTTCAAGCAACGCACCTAATTCTTCCTGAACTACTTTTTTCTTGTGTTCAGGCAAGCGATACGGCCGGCTGCGAACCACCACGCCCGGCTCTGTCTCGATATGGTGCTGAATAAGGTTGGTACGGCCAGGTAGGGGAGAAAACACGTCAGCAAACTCTGCCTGTAATTTGGTTAAATCAATGAGCTGGGAGGGCGAGAGGTGATCTCCCCCTGGGGCCAGTGCGAGAGATTGTGGTTTTATATTCGCCTCTGGCCCGAGATCATCCTCTCCGCTAATCACCGTCACCAGCATCACTGATTCTCCCTCATTCCATTTTTTCAGGAGATTGAGGTGATAAATTTGATGTGCTCCTCTCCTATCTGAGCGTATTACCTCATAATCGAGCTCTCCAACTTGCCGTGTGACCTCAAACGGTCCTTGCCACTTTGCAAGTAATTTTGAACTTGACGTTGGGAGTAATACAAGCACTTTCTCTCCCGGTGCAAATTTACGCAAATTGGTCCCCCTGTTATGCTCTGTTTGTCCTGGGCCTGCAACAAATTCTCCATCGATAGCCGCCCCAAAGTGTGAAGTTTTGTTCTCAGGTCCAGCACATACTGAATTTCGTTTTTAGATTGAGAAGGTCCGTCCTCCCAAGCCTCTCTTATGACGTCTAACACCCCTCTGGGCTGACGACCATAGAGAAGCTCGAAGGGGGAAAACCCTGTGGAGGCTTGCGGGACCTCTCGCACAGCGAACAACAGGGGTTCCAACCATTTGTCCCAATTTTTGGCGTCTTCCTGAACGAATTTACGAATCATTGTTTTAAGCGTGCGATTAAAACGTTCGACAAGCCCGTCCGTTTGTGGGTGAAAGAAGCTGGTCCGAATCGATTTAATGCCCAATAATTCGTAAAGTTCGCGTAACATCCGTGACATAAATGCCGTGCCCTGATCAGTGAGGATTTCCTTAGGAATCCCCACTCGGGAGATTAAAGAAAACAGTGCGTCAGCAACACTCTTAGCGGAAATGTTGCGGAGAGCCACTGCTTCTGGATATCGTGTTGCATAATCCACAATGACCAATGCAAAACGATGTCCTTTTGCTGATCGCTCTAATGGCCCGATGAGGTCCATGCCAATTCTCTCGAAGGGGACCTGCATTAATGGAAGCGGGCGCAAAGGCGCTTTTGGGGTGGCTGGTGGGTTTACCAACTGACAGTCACGACAAGCCGCGCACCACCTGCGCACATTCTCGTGAATGCCCGGCCAAAAAAAACGGGTCATGAGGCGATTTAGTGTCGTTCCCTGTCCTAAATGTCCAGCCATTGGATTAGAATGAGCCGCTTAAAAAAGCATTTCCCTGCGGCTCCTAGGAACTAACAGCTGGGTTGTATCTTCTTTTGTCTGAGTGTCTTGGGTCACTCGATACAACCTATTTTTTATAATTGCAAAATATGGATAGGTAAGCGGTTGTCCAGGATGGAGAGGCTGACCGTCGATGGTACTGACCTGTTCAAACGCACATTTCAGCGTCTCGTCCTGAGACTGCTCCAGGGGAAAATCATCGCGCTCCGAGAGAATAAGTCTCTCGATTTCGCTCTGTTCCCCTGAGGCAGTACTCAGAGGTCCCGATTCAGTCTCTCCCGCCTGCACACTCACGCTCCCCTCCAGTGCATTTTTTGAGGTTTGGTTACATCCCAAATCCACCAAAGCCTGATAGGTACCCCCCTCGATACTCACAGGTATTTGGTACTACCCAGCTTGACCGGGGGCAGCCTGCGGGGCATCCGGGACCCGGACCATTGTTCCCACCTCCATTACAGGACACCTGTCCACGAAATGGCCCGGGTCCCCGCAACGCCAACAGGCCGGCTCATTTACGTCTAATCCACTCAGACACCGCGCGTCTCCTCTCTCTCTCTCTCTCTCCCGCTGCAGATTCCGCTAAACCACGCCCCCCTCGCCACAGTTAGATTTTTGCTAATTTTATGAATTAAAGATCAAAAGGATAAACAATGCAGATTTATTTTTAGAGTCATATTTGATCATATTTATGAAGGGGGCTAATAATTCTGGCCACAACTGTATATATGCGTGTTAATAAGGTCAAATAATTGTATGTGAGAAAGTCAGCTGTAATATCATTGCGTTCCTATTGGTCAGTGTTAGAGAAGCTCAGCTTAGCCTGACAGTTAGCCTGCTCCAGACCAGGCTAGTTTGCCAGCATAAGTTGCCAGAGTAACTGAGTTTGAACTAATTTAAGTTTGTTTTATGAAACAGAATTCGCTGACAACAAGTCTGACTAAGTAAATTAAGCCTGTCTTGTTTTCTAATCTTGTTTTATGAAACAGCCCTCTGAGAACTGAGGAGGAGCCTCTTTCCAGAACAAAACAGTGTGAACAAAACAACTGTGGCCGTATTCACAAAACATTTGATCTTACCACTAAGAGTTCTTCTAAATAGCAGTAAAAGTTCTTAGTTAAGAGTTTTCTTTTAAAACCAATGATTGAGCATTATTGAAGACACCTGGGCTGCGTTCAGCCCCGACAAAACGTTGCAAAACGATTTTTAAACGGAAACGGTGGCGCGTTGAACACCCTGTTGTGATGACGCAAGCGTTGCAACTATGGCAACTGAGAAGGACATTCTTTGTGTTCTTTTTGAAGAATTTTCGGAGCCTGATGAAGTCGGTATAAATAGGTGTTTAATACTGCAACATACGCTCGATGTTACAGTCACTGCCCTTGCCGTTCAGAATAAAAGAGAACATCCCAATCCAGTGAAAGGATTTGTGGAAACTTCTCATTATTGTGATACAACACTTGCCTTGCATTTCAGGATGAAAAGACAAACATTTCAGGTGAAGGATAATCCACTTCTTACCTCCCAGACTGTGTTATGATCTATATTATTTTATTGTTTAATAGGCTTAACATTAATGCTGATCACTGTTGTTGTGCTTTGATATTGTAATATTTACCATTATATAATTAGAGTATAGAAAAGTTTATTAAAGCGTACCTTCACAATACAACACCAAAATATATAAGTAAAGTATTTTTATGTTACATTAATACCCAGTGTGCGAGCTGTCTCTTTAATACCGCGTGGTTTATATACATCTTGCCGCTGATTGGGCTGACATTTCTAACACGCCCACCAAACAAGAGAAAACGCATCTCAAACCCGTTGCAACCCGGAAAACGTAGCAAAACGTTGCGCACCGGTGTGAGCTTGAACGTGCCCCTGATGATAACAAGCAGAATCACCAATGGAGAAAATCACAATTTTTAAGCCACCATCGTGGAGATGAGGGTTTGCTTTAGTTGGGCTCTTGACACTTGACTACTTAGATTTTGTTTGGGCTGTTGTAACAGATAGTCAAGCAAAAAAAGATGATAAGGTGGTGTTGGTTATGTTTTCACATAGTCATTATTTGACCTGAATCACTGAACTCATTTAGAGCCCAATCTCTGAGTCAGATTTACATTATTGATTACAGCAGCACTGTGACTCTACAGCAGAAGATTTGGGGCCGTATTCACAAAACATTTTATCTTACCACTAAGAGTTACCACTAAATAGCAGTAAAAGTTCTTAGCTAAGAGTTTTCTCTTAAAACCTATTCACAAAGCTGCTGAGACAAACTTTTACTAAGAAATAGACTGAAGTCTTAAGCTAAGAGTAAGGGCGGGGTTGACCTCGTTGCTATGGAGTATACAGTGATTGGCTGATGGAGGAGGAGTCAGCGATTTAATCATAGAAATATTGTAGAACGACGTGTCATGTTTCCATATTAAAATAAAGGTTTTAAAATACAAATGTTGCCCTATTCAAATAAATATTTTTACTAAAAATGTTGCCATATTCAAATAAATATTTTTAATAAAAATGTTGCCATATTCAAATAAAGGTTTTTAAAATGTAGGCTAAGTGTCACTAATTAAAACTAATTAAAGTATATACAATTAATTGTCCACTTCTTGGATGTCTGCATCTCAAGAGAATGCAGAATTCAAGTGACAAATGATGTTTTATAAACAAAGTTTAGGAGAAACACATTCAAAGAGTCTGTTTTCTAATCAGCTCAAGCAGAGGAATATATACACAGACGAGAGTCGACTCGCCTATAGTTTCTTCGACAGTTTTCTGCATCCCTCCGCCACCCCGCTCCTCTTCCTCGGCTGAGGATATGAGGAGAACTCTTGGTTTGGGCTAAATTCTAGGCTCGGAGCCCTCGATCCCCTTGGACAGCACACCAAATGTGCTTATTTTATATATATATTACGGATTCTGGGAAGTTCTCAGAGCCCTGACGGAAGAAGGAAGCTTTTTTCCTCCTCTTTCTCCTCTTACGTGGAAGAGGAGGTGGCACTGCGTTCACCTCCTCCATGGATACTGCCGCAGGCGCACAAGCTGGAGCAGGCTCTGGATTTACAGACACCGAAGGGGTGGCCATCTTGCCCGTGGGCACTGGCAAAGCAGCCATTTCGTCCATCGCGTCCAGGGCGCTTAAGTCCATAGCAATAGGCGAACAAGAGTCCATAGCAACCGGCGAGCTTGAGAGCGTTGCAACCGGCGAGCTTGAGAGCGTTGCAACCGGCGAGCTTGAGAGCGTAGCGGCCGGTGGGCTTGAGAACGAAGCGGCCACCGGGCTTGAGTGGGAAGCGGTCGGTTGATGCCTTGGAATGCCAGCCGCTCGCGCTGAAATCAGCGGTGGGTCAACCACACTGGAACGTAATCCTTGCCGTTCTCTGACTGATCTAGAGACGTGACGTGGCTCTGGGCGATCAGCGGCGACGTGACATTGCTCTGGGTGATCAGCGAAGGCGTGACGTTGCTCTGGGCGATCTGCGAAGGCATGACGTTGCTCTGGGCGATCTGCGAAGGCATGACGTTGCTCTGGGCGATCAGCGGCGACGTGACATTGCTCTGGGTGATCAGCGAAGGCGTGACGTTGCTCTGGGCGATCTGCGAAGGCATGACGTTGCTCTGGGCGATCAGCGGCGACGTGACGTGACACTGGATGACCAGCGGGGGTATGAACTGCCGTTGTTGTTGTTGACGCCATCTTGTGAATGTCCTCTTTAGGAGCAGCCATTACGTGATGCAGCGTGGTGTCGTGTTCCTCCACGACACCCGCGGTAAAACTAGAGCCACTCAGCTGCAATGCGAGGACAATATATTGCTCCAACGACCACCTGGGATCGTGAAGCGGCATGACGGAACACAGCGGATGAGACAGTCCTCCTCAGAAAAAGATCATGAGACATACCTCATCAAAACACGTTAACTGTGCCAGTCCGATAAACTCCTTGACGTAATCCTCTAACGCTCTGTCTCCTTGACGGAGACACATCAGCTGAGCAGATGGATTCATATTGCCGAGACGGGAACGCTCACAAAGCTTGCTGGACCTGGGTAGGGCTAGGTCTTCTGTAACGAAGGCGGGACTCAGGTAGGGATCCAAATGCAAAGCTTTATTTACAGTGAGCGTTGTCATACAGGCAGGGTCAAACGGGAGCAAATGGGAACAACAAGGAACAGGCAGAATCGTTGTCAGGGTACAGGCAGTAGATCGAGGCAGGCAGATATCATTCACAGTCCAGGAAACAATAAACAGTCCAGAGGTATGTAGCAAGGAATCATAAACGGGTAACCAGAAAGGATCAAGAACAGATAGGCAGACAGGATACAGGGAAACACTCAGAAATGTTACACAAGTGAAAACAAGACCTAGCAGTGAGGTGATGTGTGTAAGAGTCTTTTATAATCCTGGTAACAAGCTGCAGCTGGGTGTGGTGATTAGTGTGGGGTGATTATGAAGTGAGTGCAGGTGATGAGCAATGGAGGATCATGGGAAATGTAGTCCAGAGTGAACAGGAACAGACTGTGATCGTGACACTAATGTTCTTTACAATTTTACCATTAGTTAATAGTTATTAATGATGGTAATTTCATTAGGTAATTACTGATTAGTTAATAAGGAACTATCTTCTAAATTTGATATTACTTAGAGATTAGTTAAACTTGATTCTGTAGTAGTTAATAGTAGTAGCTGAAGTGTTAATGTAGATCTACTCATTAGTCCTGCATTACTATTAATACATAACCTCACTGTATTCATTTATAATGTAACATTATAGTGTGACATTTGTGTCAATAATCTTCAACCACAGGTGACTTCACGTGGTGGGAGGGGGGCCCCCAAATCAAATGCTGCTTAGGGCCCCCAAGAGGCTCAGGCCGGCACTGAGGCTATACTTATATTGATCAACCACGAATCACTGGTGAAGGTGGCGGTCTTGCTGTTATTTATAGATCTGATGTCTCTGTCACTGAAGTTACATTGCCTTGCTTTTCTTCATTTGAATGTTTGGCATTCAAATTGAATTCACCAATTCTTGTCTTAAATATCTACCGCCCTCCGAAACGCAACCCTGCATTTTTCTTGGAACTTAGTGAGCTTTTGACACTTGTCAGTGCAAATTGTTCAGCTATTGTTCTAACTGGTGATTTTAATATTCATATGGACAATCAAAATTGTAATAATACTGTTTGTTTTATGGAAACATTAGAGTGTTTTAATCTCACTCAATATGTCAACTTTCCAACACATAAGTATGGTCATATATTAGATCTGGTTTGTGCTACAGGTGTGACTATTGACCAGCTTGAGTGTACTGATGTATCATGTATAAGTGATCACAAACTTATTACTTTTACTGTGTTTCCTCCTTCTCTGCAAAAAAACCAAGGAGCATGTAATCTGCTTTAGAAAAATTAGAGACATTGACCTAGATGCTTTTATACATACTATTGGTGAACTACCAGTTGTGACTTGCATTGACCTATATAATGCTGTCTTCTCATCTATTCTGGATGAGTTTGCCCCTGTGAAGAAACGTGTTGTCTCTTTTAAGAGGCCTTCTCCATGGTATACGCCTGAGGTACGTAAGCTTAAGGCAGCTGGGAGGCAGTTGGAGCGACAGTATAGGAAATCTAGCTTAACAGTTCACAAGCTTATGTATGATCAACATCAGATGGAATATCACAACTCTCTAAAAATTACAAAAATGGAGTTTTATTCAACAATCATTAGTAGTGGGGCTTCTAATCCACGAGTATTGTTTAATACAATTAATAATCTAATCCAACCAATTACTAGGGTTAATCACCTCTCCACAGAGCAATGCAATGATTTTCTTAAGTATTTATTGTGTAAAATTGAGAACATTTATAATACTATTGCATCTGTCTCTACTTCAGCTGAGCTATTAGATCTGCATCCTCTTATTTCCCCTCCTTTGCTTTCAAGTTTTACTGCTGTTAGTTCTGACGTTATTTCAAAATTGGTTTTGGCAATGAATTCTTCATTTTCCTTACTTGATCCGCTTCCAACTACAGTTTTGAAAAAGTGCTTGCCAGCTATTGTTCCTCATATTAATGTGATTGTTAACACTTCACTTACTTTAGGGATTGTTCCCCCAGCACTTAAAGTAGCAGCAGTCAAACCAGTTCTTAAAAAATCTGGGAGTGATACTACCGACATGTCTAATTATAGGCCTATCTCAAACTTGCCATTTGTTGCCAAGGTTCTTGAACGGGTGGTAGTTGGTCAGCTACAAAATCACTTCTCTGCGAACAGATTACTAGAACCTTTTCAGTCAGGGTTTAGGGCTGGACATAGTACGGAGACTGCCCTTTTGAGACTAATGAATGATCTCCTGGTTGCAGCAGACTCTGGGGCTTGTGTATGGAGTCAAATTAATGCCTTAAAGTTTTGCCCAAAAATAAAGTTTTGCAAAACACGAAAAAGAATTGAGCAATAAAAAAATGTTTTGCAAACAAAAATAATAAATTGCAAAATAAAATAAAGTAGTGCAAAAATAAAAATATAATCAATAACAAAAATCAATGACAGCTGTAATGCTATTTTATCTTTGCCACATATTTTTCAAACCTACTAAATCATTTGCAACGCTCATTTTATTCTGCGTTTCAGCCAAGCGTGCGCTCACGATACCGGTTTTCCTTTGCGCTGCAGTTTTCTGTGCGGATCTCTTTATGGCACTGGTTTGACGTGGGGGTGGAGTCAAGAAACGGGGGCACGCCTCCGCGAAATGCATTGGAGGGGAACGTAATCGGCGACAGGTGAAATAATTCTTTGACATGGTTAAAAATAATGAATGGTTTGTTTTTGTTGGTTTGTTTAGCATATGTTGACTTGTCACCGATTACAACCCCATGCAATGCATTTCTTATAGTAATATTACCCGTTGCGCTCTGTTTCACTGGTTTGGCGCTGAAAGGACAATCAGCTGTCTTTCTGTCTCCCTTTAGCACTGTCTGTCTCAGGCATCTTACATTACTGACATTGCAGTTTATTGCTCTGTTCACATTTGCAGTTCTCTTGTCTCCTGCAGCACGACTAAGGCACATTCACACAGGTGATCAGAGACCCTATAGGCATCTTTATTCTGGTGTTTTTCAGAGTCAGTAGAAAGGTCTCTTTAGTGTTCTAAGTTATTGTAACTGATGACCTATACTGTAGGTGCATGTGCAATAATTAAAAAAAAAAACATGACAAACATTGTTAAAACCCTGTCTAAAGATATGTAAAGCTTATTTGGAATGCACAAAATAATCTTTAAAATATTATCCTGAAAATTTACTTTTTTTTTTTTTTTAAACAACAAATCATATTAATACTAATTACATTAAATGTTATAACAAGTACAGAAGTAAATACTCTATGAATGTAACTCAAATTGAAAAGACATTTAAAACAATATGTGAAAAGAAGAAATTCAAAACAATATGTGAAAATAAGAAATGCTAAAGGTTCTGAGGTAAATATTAAAACAGGGCCTTGGCACTCGGGAACAGCCTTTATTATGTCCAGATCACACACTGCCAGAGCTATTCAAGACTTCAGCTCTCACATCCAATCTGAAACAGACAGCGACTTTACAAGATGATGAATATAATGTGGAAACATCACAAAAGCAAAAAAAAAAACATACGACATTGGTGATAATAACAAGTATAACGTAATCTTGTTACGTACAGAAATAAATGATTTTATTATTATCAGAATTATTTTATTTGACTGCTTTTTAAATAGTTTTAAATCAGGTAGGCCTACATAAGGTTGTTTGAGTAGCCTATGTGTTATTTTTGACACATTTCAGGGTTTCATAATTAGGGGCCAAGTACCGAAGGTGCTTAGGCACCTATTGTTATTGTTGGCGTTCCGTACGCTTATTAGGGGCCAAGCACCGAAGGTGCGGAGGCACCTATTGTTATTGTTGGCGTTCTTTTTTTTTTTTTTTTTTTTCTTCTTCTTCTTCTTCTTCTTCTTCTTCTTCCGCTCTTGAAGTCTATGGTAACCCATAGAACCGCTTGCGGGAAAGTTGTGAAATTTGGCACACAGTTAGAGGACAGTCTGACCTTTGTCCACAGCATATTTGGAGTCTCTAACTCAATCCCTCTAGCGCCACCAGCTGTCCAAAGTTGCACTTATGTTTATGTTAATAACTTTTGAACCATAAGGTCATTTTCCGTCATGAAAATTTTTCCGCCATTTTGAATTTTCTGAAAAACGTACTTTTTCGAACTCCTCCTAGGCCGTTACTCCGATTTTCACGAAAATTGAACCAGATCATCGTCAGACCATGCCAACAAAAAGTTATGGAATTCAAGTTGATTCCTCAAACCGTTTTCGAAAAACACGCGAACGAATTGTACGTAGTGCTTGCTAAAATAGACATAAGGCTGTATCTCTGCAACGCTTTATCGTATTCAGACCAAACTTGGTACCTGTCATCACAAGCATGACCTGAGGCAACATGCAGCGTTTCGGCGCAGTGCCACCTAGTGGTGCGGAGATATGAAAAATGTATGTTGAGATGTCTCGTTGGATTTGGGGAATCATGCCGAGTCGAATGATATCCAATTTTCACATATCGGACATTTTGACTGTCGGCCATTTTGAATTTTGTGCTAAAATGCTGTATTTTACAAACGCATTAGCGTATCGTTATGAAACTTGGTATGGGTCATCAGCACAATGCCCTGAAGGAGCATACCAAGTTTAGGACCAGCGCCACCTTGTGGTCAAAAGTTATAACAAAATTTACAAAAATGCTAATAACTTTTGAGTATATTAACCGCTTGTAATGAAACTTTTTTCAGTACATTCCTTGGGTCATGCTGAGAACATAGATATCAAACTTTCCATAGTCAGCTGAACTTCCTGTCCGCCATATTGTTTTTCTTTAAAAACCTACTTTTTCGAACTCCTCCTAGACCGTTGCTCCGATTTTCATCAAAATCGAACCGTATCATCTTCAGACTATGCTGACAAAAAGTTATGGATTTCAAGTCGATAAGTCAAACCGTTTTCGTATACCAGAGCAACGAATTTGAGGCATGATGCAAAAATGACTCTTGAAGCTGTATCTCTGCAATGCTTTATCATATTCAGACCATACTTGGTATGTGTCATCACAAGCATGACCTGAGGCATCATACATTGTTTCAGCACAGCGCCACCTACTGGAGTGGAGATATGAAAAATGGCTGTTTTTGCTTATAACTTCTGATGGGTTTGACCAAAATTCATAAATTTGGTATGGTTCATCAGGACAATTCCCTGAAGGAGCCTGAGAAGTTTCGGACCAGCACCACCTTGTGGTCAAAAGTTATAACAAAATAGACAAAAATGCTAATAACTTTTGATTATATCTACCGATTGTAATGAAACTGGTCTCAATAGATTCCTTGGGTCATGCTGAGAACATAGATATCAAACTTTCCATAGTCAGCTGAACTTCCTGTCCGCCATATTGTTTTTCTTTAAAAACCTACTTTTTCGAACTCCTCCTAGACCGTTGCTCCGATTTTCATCAAAATCGAACCGTATCATCTTCAGACCATGCTGACAAAAAGTTATGGATTTCAAGTCGATAAGTCAAACCGTTTTCGTATACCAGAGCAACGAATTTGAGGCATGATGCAAAAATGACTCTTGAAGCTGTATCTCTGCAATGCTTTATCATATTCAGACCATACTTGGTATGTGTCATCACAAGCATGACCTGAGGCATCATACAATGTTTCAGCACAGCGCCACCTACTGGAGTGGAGATATGAAAAATGGCTGTTTTTGCTTATAACTTCTGATGGGTTTGACCAAAATTCATAAATTTGGTATGGTTCATCAGGACAATGCCCTGAAGGAGCCTGAGAAGTTTCGGACCAGCACCACCTTGTGGTCAAAAGTTATAACAAAATTGACAAAAATGCTAATAACTTTTGATTATATCTACCGATTGTAATGAAACTGGTCTCAATAGATTCCTTGGGTCATGCTGAGAACATAGATACCAAATTTGCCATATTCAGCTGAACTTCCTGTCCGCCATATTGTTTTTCTTTAAAAACCTACTTTTTCAAACTCCTCCTAGACCTTTGCTCCGATTTTCACCAAAATTGAACCGTATCATCTTCAGACCATGCTGACAAAAAGTTATGGATTTCAAGTTGATAAGTCAAACCGTTTTCGTATACCGGAGCAAAGAATTTGAGAGATGATGCAAAAATTACTCTTGAAGCTGTATCTCTACAATGCTTTGACATATTCAGACCAAACTTGGTACCTGTCATCACAAGCATGACCTGAGGCATCATACAGTGTTTCGGCGCAGCGCCACCTACTGGAGTGGAGATATGAAAAATGGCTATTTTTGCTTATAACTTCTGATGGGTTTGACCAAAATTCATTAATTTGGTATGGGTCATCAGGACAATGCCCTGAAGCAGCATGAGAAGTTTCGGACCAGCACCACCTTGTGGTCAAAAGTTATAACAAAATTGACAAAAATGCTAATAACTTTTGATTATATCTACCGATTGTAATGAAACTGGTCTCAATAGATTCCTTGGGTCATGCTGAGAACATAGATATCAAAATTTCCATAGTCAGCTGAACTTCCTGTCCGCCATATTGTTTTTCTTTAAAAACCTACTTTTTCGAACTCCTCCTAGACCGTTGCTCCGATTTTCATCAAAATCGAACCGTATCATCTTCAGACTATGCTGACAAAAAGTTATGGATTTCAAGTCGATAAGTCAAACCGTTTTCGTATACCAGAGCAACGAATTTGAGGCATGATGCAAAAATGACTCTTGAAGCTGTATCTCTGCAATGCTTTATCATATTCAGACCAAACTTGGTATGTGTCATCACAAGCATGACCTGAGGCATCATACAATGTTTCAGCACAGCGCCACCTACTGGAGTGGAGATATGAAAAATGGCTGTTTTTGCTTATAACTTCTGATGGGTTTGACCAAAATTCATTAATTTGGTATGGGTCATCAGGACAATGCCCTGAAGCAGCATGAGAAGTTTCGGACCAGCGCCACCTCGTGCTCAAAAGTTATAACAAACTTGACAAAAATGCTAATAACTTTTTTTTCTAATTGCTCACTGCTGCTGTTGGTCTGATGCTCACGGCCATGTTGGCTGGCTTCTTGTGCCGTTTTTGTGCTTGGCCCCGTATTTGCTGCTTGCAGCTATATTTATTATTCTTCTTCTTCCGCTCTTGAAGTCTATGGCAGCCCATAGAACCGCTTGCGGGAAAGTTGTGAAATTTGGCACACAGTTAGAGGACAGTCTGACCTTTGTCCATAGCAAATTTGGAGTCTCTAACTCAATCCCTCTAGCGCCACCAGCTGTCCAAAGTTGCACTTATGTTTATGTTAATAACTTTTGAACCGTAAGGGCTAGAAACAAAATTCTTTTTTCCTCTGATTGCACCATATGACGTCATTTTCCGTCATGAAAATTTTTCCGCAATTTTGAATTTTCTGAAAAACGTACTTTTTCGAACTCCTCCTAGGCCGTTACTCCGATTTTCATGAAAATTGAACCAGATCATCTTCAGAGCATGCCAAGAAAAAGTTATGGAATTCAAGTCAATTCCTCAAACCGTTTTCGTAAAACAAGCGAATGAATTGTGCATAGTGCTTGCGAAAATGGACATAAGGCTGTATCTCCGCAACGCTTTATCGTATTCAGACCAAACTTGGTACATGTCATTACAAGCATGACCTGAGGCATCATGCAGTGTTCCGGTGCAGCGCCACCTACTGGTGCAGAGATATTAAAAATGGCCATTTTTGCTTATAACTTCTGACTGGTTTGTCCAAAAATCATAAATTTGGTCTCATTGGATTCGGGGCATCATGCCGAGACAAATGATATTCAATTTTCCAATATCGGCCATTTTGTCCGTCAGCCATTTTGAATTTTGTGCAAAAATGTTGTATTTTACGAACGCATTAACTTATCGTTACAAAACTCGGTATGGGTCTTTGGCACCATGCCCTGACAATACTCAAAACGTTTCGGACCAGCGCCACCTTGTGGTCAAAAGTTAAAACAAAATTTACAAAAATGCTAATAACCTTTGACTGTATTCACCGATTGTAATGACACTGGTCACAGTGGATTCCTTGGGTCATGCTGAGAACATAGATATCAAATTTTCCATAGTCGGCTGAACGTCCTGTCCGCCATATTGTTTTTCTTTAAAAACCTTCTTTTTCAAACTCCTCCTAGACCGTTGCTCCGATTTTCACCAAAATTGAAATATATCATCTTCAGACCATTCAGACAAAAAGTTATGGATTTCAAGTTGATACGTAAAACTGTTTTCGTATACCGGAGCAATGAATTTCAGGCATGTTGTAAAACACACTCTTGAAGCTGTATGTCTGCACTGCTTTATCGTATTCAGACCAAACTTGGTACATGTCATCCCAAATATGACCTGAGGCATTATGCAGTGTTTCAGTGCAGCGCCACCTACTGGTGCAGATATACGAAAAATGGTCATTTTTGCTTATAACGTCTGATGGGTTTGTCCAAAAATCATAAATTTGGTCTCGTTGGATTCGGGGAATCATGCCGAGTCGAATGATATCCAATTTTCCCACTTCGGCCATTTTGGCCATCAGCCATTTTGTCATTGTCACCTCACTCTGACCATACCACAACAATTTGGACACAGCGCCACCTATTGGTCGAAAGTGATGAACCAGTAAATCCTCATTTTTGATCATTTTTCAGCTGTTTTACCTAAAATGATCTTAATAGGTCTTTAATTGCTCACTGCTGCAGTTAGCCTGATGCTCCCAGTTGTGTTGGCTTGCTTCTTGTGCCGTTTTTGTGCTTGGCCCCGTAATTGCTGCTTGCAGCTATATTTATAATTATAATCATATAATTCATAATCATAATTATAATATTTTGAACAAAAATAACATTATTTAAGTAGCTGCTGGCATGAAGACTGTCATCAAAACAAAGTTCCAAAGGTATATTCCAAAGGAATATTTTATTACCTTTTCGAAATAATCCATTAAACCGATGCGATTTGAGAAGCGTCTACTAATATTTTCAGTTCCATTCGCTTGCGCGTTGTCTCAAGGACACGCCCACAAAAGGGGGATATCATGAATATTCGCGTAAGCGCCACCCAGTGGAACAGAACATTTCAGGAACCGAATATATTGTAACACCGGTATCGTGAGCGCACACTTGACTGAAACGCAGAATAAAATGAGCGTTGCAAATGATTTAGTAGGTTTGAGCATGAAAAATATGTGGCAAAGATAAAATAGCATTACAGCTGTCATTGATTTTTGTAATTGATTATATTTTTATTTTTGCACTACTTTATTTTATTTTGCAATTTATTATTTTTGTTTGCAAAACTTATTTTTTTCCGCTCAGTACTTTATTTTTCTTTTGCAATTCTTTATTTTTGTTTGCAAAACATTTTTTTATTGCTCAATTCTTTTTTGTGTTTTGCAAAACTTTATTTTTGTGCAAAACTTTAAGGCATTAGTTTGACTCCATACTTGTGGCATTTTGGTCCTATTAGATCTCAGTGCGGCATTTTATACCATCTGCCACGCTATACTGCTGGACAGGTTGCATAAGTGGATTGGTCTCTCTGGTTTGGCTTTAAAGTGGTTTGAATCATATCTTTCAGAACGTACTCAATTTGTTTATTCTGGTATAAACAAATCTCAGACTGTTCCATTGTGGCAGGGCGTCCCTCAGGGGTCGGTACTGGGTCCTACTCTTTTTAGCATCTATATGTTGCCTCTTCTGCAGATTATTCAAAAGTATGGACTGGGCTATCATTGCTATGCAGATGATACCCAGATTTATATTAGCACTCAACCTGATGTTACATCAGCACTTTAAATTTTAACTGATTGCCTACTGGAAATACAGGTCTGGATGAAACAGAACTTCCTAAAGTTAAACTGCGCAAAAACTGAAGTTCTTTTGGTTGGCACTCCAACTGCTCTAAATAGATGCAATAATCTTAAACTTACAGTACATGATTGCCAGATTTTCCCTTCTGTACAGGTGCGGAACTTAGGTGTGAGTTTTGATGCGCAGCTGACCTTTAACACCCATTTTAAGAATGTTACTAAAGTAGCTTTTTATCATCTTCGGAATATTGCACGTATAAGACCTTTACTTTCTATGTCTGATGCAGAAAGGCTTATTCAAGCCTTTATAACTTCCAGGCTTGATTACTGCAATTCTCTTTTTGCAGGGTTACCTGCAAGTACTATTAAGAGACTGCAATATGTGCAAAATTCAGCTGCTCTTGTTTTAACTCACACATCATCCCACAGTCATATTACTCCTGTGCTTCCTAAATTACACTGGTTACCAGTTGACTCACGTATTGATTTTAAAGTTCTTATCTTAACTTATAAAGCAGTCCATGGAATGGCCCCCGATTACATTTGTAATCTGGTGACAGTGCCCACGCCATCTCGGCCTCTCCACTCCGCTGGTTCTCTTACTCCAGTGGTCACCAACCTTTTTAAGCCCAAGATCACTGACCTCGACCTTTTTGAAAGACAAGATCTACTTGATAGAAAAAGACAGCCCAGATTGTATTTAGTATTTTTTTTCGTGGCCAATGTAGATTCTGATTTATTTATTTATTTATTTTTACAAGCAAATTGGCAGATTCTGATATTGGTTGCAGATATTCATTATTAATATTATTATAATAAACAAAAATACATAGCCATTTCAAATTGGGAATCACTGCTTTTTGATCACAATCCAAACAAAGATACTAGGCACGTTGCATGAGCAGTTATTTTTTTGTTTTAATTAGATTTAATTTCTGGATTTAAAGCAGAAACAGAACAGTCTGACTTTATCTTTGTGAAATTGTAATTTACAATTATGCTACATACACAAAAAAGCATGAAACAAAAACGTAAATTCAACAGCAGGTGGCGCTTATGGAGCAGCAGTGATACAGTGTTTCCTTGGTTACCGCTGTAAACAATACTGAAATGCGCTAATATAGCTAACGTACTTTATTCTAAGGTAAGAGAAATCTTTCTGAAGACTGATCTCCTTTTAAAGATGCATTCATATAAGCCCTCACCCAAATTCAATATTTATATTTTCTTCCTATATTTCGAGCATCGTGAACAGTGAGCTGATCTGCCTGCTACAGACTTTTCTCCTCTTTGCGTCCGTCTTAAGCGTCTCTGGCCTCTTGTTAACGGCCGTTTACAGACTCAGAAATGATGTGGGCTATTTACCTTTATCTGTCTGTCCCAGTAGCTCCCAAAAATAAAATAAATACAAAAATACAGTACAAAGACTGGAGATATTTCTGTTATTTTCGCGAGCTACTGGAACAGTGATAAAGATCGACCGGTCGATCGCGATCGACGGGTTGGCGACCACTGTCTTACTCTGTACCAGCCTCGTTGTAAACTCAAAACTATGGGTGGGAGGTTTTTCTCTTGTATTGCTCCCAGGTTGTGGAATTCTCTGCCTTTTCCTATTCGGAATGCTCCGTCTTTTGATTGTTTTAAGAATTTACAAAACATATCTTTTTACTGAAGCTTTTAAGTAATAATTTTACAGTATTTGTTGCCGTTTTTCTTTTTTTTCTTTTTTGTGTGTGTGTTATGATTGTGTTTGTTATTGTTTCTTATTGTAGCGCCTTGAGTGTAAGAAAGGCGCAATACAAATAAAATGTATTATTATTATTATTAATCTTCTGTCTCAGTCCTATGACACAAGTCGTCAAATTTATTTAAGCATTTTTCTTAATACACATAATTTCAAAGCAGCTTTGCAAAAAGTTGTACTATGTCTATAATGCCGTAATGCATACGACTCCAGTTGTAACTAAGGTCAGCAATTTATTAGTTCTTGATTAATTATTGTTTTCACATTCAGTTCATCTTGAACTATAGACACTAGAACATGTGTAATCAGGTAGCCTTATTTTGAAGTGTTACAAATAAATGATTTGAAGTGAAATGTACACAGTAAAACCAAAATCATTAAAATCACCACTCTTTGAAGTCATTGAGAAAGATAGTGCTTTTATAGAACCAATTTTGTACTTTTCTACTTATCTGTAAACTATCAGCATGCTTTCTCTCTCTCATGATTTTACCTTTTTTCTTTAAAGCTGCTGTCCGCAACTTTTCCTCTTTGTCGCCATCTCTGTTTGAAATATGCGATTTGCAGTCATATGCGGAACAGTTATCTGTACATGTGTTGTGCTTCGGCACAGCTCGTCAGTGCGGATGAATCTAATGCTTGTTGTCAGTCACCGCACCGGTGTGGATACTGAACTTAAGAATCACAGATTCTACGTCTTGAAAGTATGACCAATATAAGAATTTTCACTGGAAAATATCATCTGAACAAGTAAGTAACATGTCTGCCACTTTTGTTTTGACCAGCTGAGGAAAAAAGCATTAGGCAATAAATCGCGCTGCCAATGATGATTAAATCTAATGATCGCTTAGCTCGGATCATGCCAAACCGTGCAAATTATTATTATATACTGTTATATTGTTCTCAAATTGTTATTGTTAAGACAACATAAGCATTGTGTGAGTGTGTATTTAGTGTGTATTAGTGTTACCTGTAGATTTCAATGTCTGTAACCACTCCACAGTCCAAGTCTGCTTTTTGACTACGGGTGAATCTCCAGTTGTCACTGATTATTGTCATTTGCATCTTTCTGGATTACAATCCGCCATCAAAATGATAAGTTTAATTATTTCAGCTGCTGTGAGAACAGGCTATAAATGTGCCGCTACCGATAGCGTCCTCAAGTGATTAAACCGATTAGAACTGCTGCATGCTCAAATTTCCCGCGGAAATCCGCCATGTCGCACCCAATATCATTTTTATCAATATCAGCAATATCATTTTTAGAGAGGAAAACATCGTAACAAACATTATTAATGGATTGATTTTGAATTATGTGATGTTTTATGGTATTAGTTTATTATTGGTTTGTGTAAATTTAAAACATTACATATTGTTAGATTACAATACAGAGAATCTGCATAATATCAACATTCCAACAATGTTATAACAAAATCTAAATAACCTTAAATTGGACATCATCATGTCCTCTATTTCTCAGTCCCTCACTTAACAATGGCGAACTTTAGCTCTTTATTTCCATCCTGTTACATTCCATCCTGGTATTTTATCTTGACCTTAGCTGTAAATAAATCAAGCTTTATTTAATAATGTTTAAATGCCTGGGCCTAAAAGCGTATTGCTCAAAGTCTGATATATGCCAAAACTTTTATAGAAATACTGATATTTAATTTGCTCTTAAAAAAGATTATTTTCTGTGATACATATTTTTATAATCAGAAAGATTAGTTGAGTAGTATGTGATATTGCATATATATTTAATGTTGTACAAATTATTAAGGGATGCTAAAGCGGAAAGGAATGTCTACATCTCTCATTTGGTTTGCGTAGTCTTCATCAAAAATCTTGGATTGAGCTGGGGTGAAATGGTTAACCCAGTCACCAACCTCTCCTGTAAAAACAAACATGCTTAGTCATTAATTTGGAACACAATATGCTGTATATCATTTCTTATTACATGATCCTCTGAATACTTGTCAAATATGTTTGTATAATGACAGCTAAACTATATTTTACTGTTGTATTGTAATGGATTATATGGCTCTGGTGTGTTTTTAAATAAAAGTTGTTACCTTGATGACTGCTGATTGAATCCCTTATGTAAGATTGTATAAGACATGCCAGTTTGATAAGGATGTATTCTGATTGGTTGATTGTATCATCTTAATCATTAACCTTTTTAACTAATTTCTTTCTATTTGGATATTTTTGACAAATTATTAAGTTCTCTTCAATTCTTGCTGGATTTCTCTTTGTTTCTATACTGTTGTCCACAACAAACTACAGAGAACATTAAACACAGGAAGATGTGTTAAATTTCTAGCTAAATATGTTAGCTAACATAGAAAACAACTTGGATTGCAACAATAAATTAAAACTGTAATATTGTTGATATGTTAATCTTGCTATAGGTTGATTTTCTATGCTGCAAATGACTACTTGTCAGCTAATCTACAAGAAAAATAATTTAAGTTTCGTATCCCTGTATTTGCTCAACAGCCATATAAGCAGGATTTAAGTGTCTACTCTATGTTTTCTTTAACAGTCTAAAAACTAATGCTGCATTGCCTATATCAGTATCTAACTCTATATTGTTTTGTCTTTTACTGCATATGATAATTCATATTCAGAAAGAAGAATTGAAGGTTAGTTAAAACATTTCAAAATGCACCTGCATTGTTCTGCATTTTGTGACTTTCAGGCCACTACAAATACAAGACGAGACATTTCTAGTAATTTCTTATAGTATTCAAACATTGTCTCGTGCATGTCATCTCGTTCTGGTGAACCCAGTATCGTGTATCATCGTGTATCATCTTGTATCGTGAGCTAAGTGTATCATCACACCCATACTACTAAGGGAGATCTAAATAGTATGGTTTTATATAAACCTTTTCTCATGAATGCAGAAATGGACTGATCAAACACAGGTTTTGGTATGTAGGAGTAGTTAGCCATTGGATTGTCTTTCATGACTTGAAAGGATGTCAGCTGCACAATCCTTTCTATGACATCCTCAGAAACAGACAGGTCCAGATAGTGCATGATTTTCTTGATCTCCCTAAGAGGATTCTTGGTGAGAGGAAAAAAGAAAAACATAGATACAAGAAAGTCAGCCAAAAAAAAAAAGAGGACATAAAATAAAAGAGAAATTAAATCAAATTTTAGGAAAATGCCAGGACTTGAAAGGATACGTTGCACTAAAACTACCTCTTTCATGTCCTCATAGAGAATGTAGAGAATATTCTTTTCTTTGCATTGCTTCCAGTAATCTTTTACATGGTCATACCAAGAGCCCCATCCTACTGTAAAAACATTAGAGGACAGAGTAACCAAGTATTCCAGATTAAACATTACATTCTACATTATTGTATTGTAGTGGGATAGTTCACCACAAAAAATGGAACACTGTCTCAGTTGAAATGTTTGAAACATTATTCAAAATATTTACTTTATTGTTGTACGCAGAAAAAAGAAAGTTTGGAACAACATAGATGACAGGATATTCATTTTTGGTTGAATTATCTATTTAAATGTGTAGTTTTATCTCACATTGCCCCTTCATGAACTTGTGAATGTATCCATCCCAAGGTCCTGGCTCTGGCTGGGTAAGATTCATACGATCAAAGTAGAAGTAGCTTACAAGGTTATCCTTAGCATTTCGGGCCATATAGATGACCTGGAAAACAGCAGGGCAGCTAGTGGACATGATTTGTGGTTCTCTGTGGTCAGAAACAGTTCAAGGGTTTTAACATCATAAGCAGGGGTGCACATAACTTTTTTGGTCTGGTTCTCAAGGGAGTACCTGGAGATGTTGCTTGGTACTCGCACTTTACACAACACACTTATCACTCGCGAGTCCCAATTTTTGCCTCTTTTTCCGCTTTTAAAATCGTTTGAATGTGTTAACTGGCAAGACAAAACACGTCCAAATGATAAACTTCCACTGTGTGATGGTTAAATTTAGCAGTTAATCTGCGAATCACATGCGTGCCGAACCGTTGAACCTTATCCATATGCATCACAGATTAACTGCGACCCGTTGCACACCTAATAATTAAAGAACACACTTATCATCATGATTGCTATCTTACCAAAGATGGAGAAAAATCCTACTCCAGTAAGTAAATGTGTCCCTGTGAACCGGTCCTCAAAAATGTTGGTACTCAAAAGTGCTTCCCTCCATGTTTTCTGGTGTGCATTGTTTATTTTTACCGCACATGCACACCTGGGTACCACTTATGTGCACCCCTTATCATAAGGCTTCTTTTTACACTCTAGAGACAGGTCATTTTGTTATCTTCTGCTTTGGAGAGGAGGAATGAAAATAAACCCAAATTTGACTTTGTGTTTTATATGATCAAAAGTATACTTTATTGTTTTAACTGAATTATTACCTTGCATTTATTTTCCCAGAATCCTTTAGGCACTAGTTGAATGGGCAAGTGAGTTTTGATGACTCTCGGTGGTTTCATCTGTCTAAGTAAGTCAAGCCCTAAAAGAAGCATAAAAGATAAATATGTGCAAGACATGAGTGGTGTAGACAAAGGTGCACTGACACATCCTTCTAACAAAAACCTTGTGATAAATATAGATGAAGCATGCATAGAAATGTGTACCTGATGGTATAGGTGGAGGAGCGCAAATTTCCAGAAATGGAATACGGACAGCTGTTGGCGCTCTCTTGCACACCTCAGCATCTCCATTGTGCAGCAGAAGATCCACTATCTCTTGAGTCCAGGTTGTGCCTTAACACAGAGACAAACATTAGACCAGTTGTTTTCAACCGGGGGGCTGGAGCGCACAAGGGCGTCTCAGCAAATTTCTGTGGGCCGCAAGATGACTTAAAAGTATTTAAATGAATAAATAATTATTATTAGCATTGCCTTGGTAACGCAACTGTCAACTGTCATGTTATCTCAGGAACAAACAGAAGATGCAGAATTCAAATCCAAACAAAAACTTTACGGACAGAGACTGAAAGCAAACGTGCATCTTAAACAGCAAACAGAAACGAGATAATCAAGCACAGCTGGGAGAAATTAACTCATTAAGACAAAGGAGTGGCGGGAAACTGTACAATGGAGAACAGAGACATATCAATATCAAGCCGAAAGTCCAAACAACAAACCAAACACGACATTTACTTCTCCCTCTTAGAAGGTGCATCCTCACGCCACAATCAGACAAGTGCGGTGGGAGAGTGGGTATAATGGAACTACAGGGGGCATTGGAGATACAAGGCATACTGGAGATACACAAGGTGCAGGAGACACAGGGCCCCCTGGCGCCCCAGGGAGAGGCCTACCACACTTCTCGTAGAAGACCTTGATCAGCGACCAGTCCGGAATATCCCAAGAAATTCTTAAATGTACTTGTCCATAGCCTCTCTTTCTGGACCGGAAAGGCAATACAGGTGACCCTTAGGTGGAGAAGTGCCTGGGAGGAGATTGATGACACAATCATAAGGCCGGTGAGGAGGCAAGGACATGGCTCGGAACTTGCTGAAGACCTGTCAAAGATCATGGTATCTCACTGGGACCTCAGATAGATCAGCCACCTCCACCTGCAAAACAGGCAACACAGTGCCAGGAGAAGAGACCACACCCATACAGCCGGGGACACACCTAACGATTGTAAGTCCAATTATGAATGTAATTTGATACTTACGGCTGATCATGTCCAATCGGCCCGAGTAAGAGCCAGTTGCGTTCAGTCTGTGTTTACAGTTGGTGCTTAAAATCGTGCAGTGTGCTGTGTCTAAAGATTCTAGTCTTAGAATTTTAGAAACAGTCATTGCCAGTCCTCCTCACAAAGATTCTTCTCAAATTTGATAATTCCCACTTCTGAAGTAGTGATTATGAGCAAATCGCATTCAAGTTTCGTTATTTTTTTTTTTCAAGGAAAGTCATCTTTACAATAGCACTGAGAGCACGTGAAGGCAGCATAATATTTGTGACCGATGACATCTCTGTTTCCTTGGAGACTGTGTCAGGCGATTGTAAACAAGCAATGAAATGGCGTCAAAAAACGTTTGAAACATAAAAACACATTGGACAACCGGTATGGAAGAAAAACTGGTTAAACTCTGGCAAGAGTATGAATACAAAATATCTTAGAAGGAATACCATCATAGAAGCGATAAGGAAAGAAGCTGGGCTGCTATTGCGGAAGCTTTGAACTTGTCAGGTAATGTACAGGGCCGGATTATCCATAGACGGCATTGGGCGAGTGTCCTGGAGCACCAGCCAATAGGGGGGCAACAAATGATAAAGATAATACTTTGTTTTGTTTTTTTTTGTTTTTTTTTGTTTTGTATATATATTATTTATCTGATATGGATACAAAATTAACAGTTGATTGATACAATATATACAGAGAGAATATAAAGAGCCCTGCCCCTTTGATCGCAAAAGTGAAAGTACCCTTTGAGGTCGCATTGTGGTAGTATAAAGTTACTTCTGTGGTAATTTAATGGTCTGTACAGTGCCGTTTCAAGTCGAACAAGCTTCATTGAGGATCGCAGCTTATCGTTGCTTAACAACGGCCGACACCACCGGAGTGCAAGCCCTAAAAATAGATTTAACAAAGTTTACTCACCTCAAATTATCTCTGTAGAGAACAAATCCATGTTGCCTCTCTAGCCAGGACCTCACACATATCCTGCGCGTTTTTCCACTTTTTTAGTTATTTTCCGCACAAATATAGCTGCAGATGAAGAGCGCGAGCTGTTTGTTTACATCCATTTTCAAGATCCCGCGCGCACAGTGTGTTGCTTAGCAGCGGTCTCAATCATAAACGTTTGTGTTCTTCTCCGACTGTCAACGATTAAAATCGGCTCCAGTCAAAGGAAACAATCGGTACGTGTGTTCAGTTCAGTCTTAGAATGTTTCAGCTAATCTTTAGGTGTGTCCCCGGCTTACAAGATGCAAGACAAGACTGGTTCCTTGATAAGACAGAATTCCATGGGCCACTGGAGCACTCGGGGAATGCAGGAGGTACAGCTTGGTGACCTCACAGTGATTGCCAGAACCAACAAGACTTATAGGGGGTGATGTGAGAGATGGTGGTAATAGGGGAATTGTCAAGGGACCGGACGGAGATGGGACTGGGATGGCTTGAATGCCCCATTGCTCTGCCATACCCATACACTGTCCATGAAGTTACCACTGGCCCCAGAGTCCCAGTAATTAGATCCTCCAAACTGGACCATAATGGGAAGGAGAGAGCAGGATGAGGGAGAGGAAACAAGGGGAATCAAACAAGGATTGATGGGCCCTGGTTTTTAACGGGCCTTTAATAGCAAATTGCCTGGCCTTCCCACAGTAGAAACATAGGCTTTGAGTGAGTTGTTCCTGTTTCTGCTGAGGAGTGAGATGCAGGCTACCCAACTGCATGGGTTCAGGATCAGCTGGGGAGGATGAGGGTGGAACCGGAGTGGTGTCGCTAGCGAGCTCTCTCTCAACCTCCAGGGGGAGCGAACAGCCAAGTGCTGGTGCTGGAAACGAAGGCGACTCTCCACACGGAGAGCTAAGTCAACAAGGTCATCAAAGCCGCTTGGGATCTCATGGGTGGCAAACTCATCTTGTATCCCCTCGTTCAGTCTAACACGAAACATGGCTCTGCACGACATCACGTTCCAGTCACAGGAGGCTGCTAACGTCTTGAATTCAATTGCAAACTCATCACTGAACAGCTTTCTTGATGTAACATGACACATCCATTATGTCAGTAAGGACACTTTTCATGAGTGAACTGAACTGCTTAAACCACAATTGTTTACATTTTTGTAACAGTTTATAATGCTTTTGATTAGTCTGCACATTTTGTGTGGTCTTCCTTGACTGGTTATAGGCATTAAATTTGCTTAAAATTAGGATAAAATAGGGCAAACTTCAACTAGTTGTCTAATTTCAGTAATTATGACATGGAATGAACGCAGCAACTGTTCTACAGATATTTCAGTTATTAATTGATGAACTCTTCCTTTTTTTAACTTGCAATGCTTGAAAACCATGTCTTTAATTAGTTGTTATTATTCTGTGAGAGATCCAGAGAGGGCCTTGACACCCTAAGTACTTCTTACACCTCTTCACTCCCTAGACTGGTGGAGTGGTGTTACAATCACACCTTCCTGGACTCCAGTTCCCAGTATCCTCCTGTTCTCCACACCTGTCTGCACTTCCCTCATCAGTCTTCCCATCAACTGTTTGTCTTCGACAGCACTCCCTTTAAAGCCGGGTTCACACTGTGTGATTTATAATAGTCCTTTGCGATGGTTACTTGTCAGACTGTACGAACATGATCCTCATGTCACACTGTGGGATCTCAGCTGTCATTAATGTCAGACTGCACGACAGTCAAAATGCGTTAAAAACGGACACGCACATGAAAACTTGTCCGGAGTTTTACATCATCAAAACATACACATTCGATGACAGTGAGTTGCGTTACACACAGGACTGAAATGGTGGCTAAGAACGACATCTCTATCATTAATTTTGATCACGGCTTGTCTTGAAAAACAAAGACAATTTGACATACGTCGTAGGAGAAGTCACACCGGAGGATTGTGCGCCAAATCTTCTGACACTGCCAGAATTTCGTCTGAGGTAAAATTTGATCGCAGTGGTCATTAACCGGCTGTTGGTGAACATGTCAAACTAGCGATCAAAGACAACAGATTTTAGGCTAGGATTATAGGAATCTTTTAGGATTTGCAAAATGTGTCTCAGACATCCAAATCTTGGCCAAAATCGCACAGTGTGAACCAGCCTTAAGTTGGACTCACTCCCTGCACTCGTTATATTATATTGTTTGCTACATGTATGTTAAACTGTCTCTCTGTTCCTGGATTATTATTATAGCCCATATATTGTGGATTTCTGTATTTTGCCTCGTCTATACAGCTTCATATGTAAAAACGTGGGTTGTAACAATTATGTATATATATATACAAAATTGTCTAGGATCAATCTTATATATTGTGTTGACTTGTATACTTACACTATCCCAAATGTTTACAACAATGTTTAAATCCAAAGAAATCAGCCACACGGTGCCATGCCCACCTCGGGACTCGGTTGTGAAGCCAGTGCTGAAGCAGACTCATGTGAAGCAATCCGAGCAGCGTGACTGTGGCTGTGGATGCCATATGCCCCAGGAGCACAACTGATCTCGCGACTAGGACAGAATGAGCAAGTCATCGAGATAGTTGAGTATGTGAACACCCAATTCCCTGAGCGGGGCAAGGGCGCCTTCCGTGACTTTGGTAAAGATGCGAGGTGACAGGGACAGCCCAAAGGGTAGGACCTTGTACTGATATGCCCGACCCTCGAATGCAAAGTGTAGAAACGGTCTGTATCAAGGGAGGATCGAGACATGAAAGTACGTGTCCTTCAAGTCGATCGCTGCAAACCAATCCTGGGTGTGAACGCACATGAGGATATGTTTCAGCATGAGCATTTTGAATGGGAGCTTGTGAAGGGCCCGATTCAAGACATGCAAATCCAAGTTTGGCCGTAACCCCTCGCTTTTCTTGGGTACTATGAAAAAATTTTCTCGACTGGAGGGACAGGCTCTATTGCGTCCTTCACCAAAAGGGCCACAATTTCTGCCCACAGGACTGAAAAAAACATCTATGCCTGCCACCAAGGTGTACAGGACGCCGCTGAACCTGGGGGGACACCTGGCGAACTGAATCACATAGCCGAGTCTGACTGTTCGAATGAGCCAACGGGATGGGTTGGGGAAGTGTAGCCAGGCCCCCAAACATCATACAAGTGGCACCATCCGGACAGCAGAAGTACCTGCGGGGGGGGGGCAGCATGGAGCATTGTGGCCCAACCCGGGAGGCAGAGCATCCCGAAGTAATGGTGCACTCATATGGCTTTGAGTGTCCCGTGAGGGACGGGGCAGGATGGTGTGGGGAGGCTTTGCATCCCCGAGGTGCCAATGTTCTGCCTGTGGCGAATGAGGGTTTGGCTGAGAGTGAAGAAGCAGTGCGTCACACACTGTCAGCACAGACCCTGTATGGCCCAGAGATTTTGGAAACTGCTCTTTTATTGAAAAGGTGGAACAGAAACAAAACGAAACACAGGATTTTCCACCAAGCCCTCTCCCTGGGGAAGGAGCAGTGGAGTGCCTGAAGCAGAGCAGTTCCCTCCATCTCATGGTCACCCATCTCAGTTTTCTTCTTCAAGGGCTTAGTGGCCTGGACGGGCTGTGTCGCCTTCCTGTGGGAGGCTCTGGGAGAATGTTCCAATTTCCCGGGAACCTGTGCAGCCGCAGGGGGATGCCCTCAGCGATGAGCAGGTTCGGGGCCAGCCCACGGAGGATTAGTGGCAACATCATACAAGATGTGTTTTATGGCCTTCGTCTGCTTTTGTACTGCCGAGAACTGCTGGGCAAAGTCCTCGACATTGTCGCCAAAGAGGCCGGCCTGGGAAATGCGGGCATCGAGAAAGCGAACTTTGTCGGCATCCTTCATTTCAGCCAGGTCCAGCCAGAGAGGGTTCTCTGGACCACCAGGGTGGACATTGTCTGACCCAGGGCAGTTCTTGCAGTAGCCCTGGCTCAGTACTACCCTCGTGCAACTCTTTCAGAGCTTTCGCCTGATGGACCTGCAAGATGGCCATGGCGTGCAGGGCGGAGGCCGCCTGTCCAGTGGCAGAGTAAGCCTTAGCAGCGACAGCTGCCGTCGTCTTACTCGCCTTGAACGGGAGATGCAAACAATTTCGCCAGGTGGCAGCAGACTGCGGGCACAAGTGCACCGCAATCACAAGCTCCACCTGTGGAATGTCCACATAACCCTTGGCGCCCCACCATCGAGGGTAGTGAGACTGGAGGATGCAGAAGAACAGTTTCTGGCCGTAAAAGGAGCATTCCACATCTTCTGAACCTCCTTGTGCACTTCTGGGAAGAAAGGCGCAGGGATGAGTGCCACTGGGAAGAAAGGCGCAGGGATGAGTGCCACACCGTCCTCTGCCAGCGCTCTGTCACACACACCGCTGAATGCGCCTTCCCACCAGCCAGAGAGATCCATGAAAATAAATATATTTAAAAAAATATATCCCCCGGGTGATGCTACCCCACAAACCACCAACAGAGCTTATAAAATACCAAAAATAAAAATATTTTTTAAAACATCACCAAGTAAAACACTGCGTTTATATAGAACCATCTCTTTATGACCACAACAAATGGGACACTTTTAAGTAGGGATGCACCAATACCATTTTTTTAAGGACCGAGTCCGAGTACTGATACTTTTTTTCTAGTACTCACCGATACCAATACCTATACATTTATTAATTTCTCTCTCTCTCTCTTTTTTGTTTCTTTTTTTTTTTTTGGTGATGATGTAGTTTTCCAAGCACAAAACAGTAAGACTAATGAATGTAGGACAGATTCTTTATTATTACTCTAAGAAAAAATTTATAATTTTTATGTGCTTGTCACAAACTTAAAGAACAAAAATTTCAGTGTCCAATAACCTTCAAAGGGCATAATTACCAATAAAATTTTTATATCAAAAGAAATTTACAAACAAATTACAAACAATACAACAAATACTATAGAAATACAAATTAAATCAACTTGTTTTTCAGATAGAGTAGGTTTATTTACCATGTATACATTTATATAACATCTTTTGTTGTTTTATTACCATTAATGACAAATAGGCTATGGTCCCTTTAAGACCAAATCCTGTTTTCACCCAAATGTTTACATCCACTTAAGCCATAACCCACTGTATTTACGTGAGATACTCCACACGATGGACATTTTGACAACTATGTGTGCATTTGACAATTCAGGCATAAGGAGAATTGATCGCGCACAGTCTGAGAGAACTGGGATCATGCACAAGAAAGAGAGAGAGAGCGCGTGCGAGAGAGCGCGCTTCTGGTCTGTGTCATTCAGCTTGATTCCGCCTATCCCACCTTCACTAATCGATAACAAATTGTGATTGAATGCATGCAGTTCACAATGTGTGGGTTGTCATCATTAATTTTGAAGTATTTCCACACCTCTGAGGCTGACATTGTTTCTGCTACTGCCATCGGTGTCTCTGTGCACAGAAAGTTCTGTCAGTTACATCACGTGAGGTATCAGTCTTTGGTATCGGGGGTATTTTTACGAGTACAAGTACATGAGCTTGGTATCGTGCATCCCCTACTTTTAAGACACGCATTCCAACTTCACCTCAGCGCCAGGCGCAAGTCAAACGAAGGCAGAAAACGTAGGTGACGACAAGGGAGCTTCAAGGGAGAGTCAGATGAGATGTCAGGCTATGTCATTAAAACTCCAATCAGCCGTTATACTGTGCTTGCGGCGTGCACTCAAGAATTGCTCGCGCAAATACGCCGGCGCGCTGCAAATAACTTTATTATAGCTTAAGTAAAGCCCAGAAGAAACTAGGCATGCATCATCATTATTCTGAGGTAAATGAAGTCATGAAATTACCAAACATGCGATTAAAGCTGCCTCAAAACTGTGCATGCATGTATGTATTTGTTGATATGGTTTTAAAGCTATTGTTATTCAATTTGTTGGCCTTAAAACGTCTTAAAATGCACATATTACACCAGGGAAATCTAAATTTTCTTGGGGGAGCATGCCCCCGAACACCCCTAGCAAACTACGTTTCGTTACCTCGTAATTATTAAACCCTGCGTATGGCCCTGCTTCTAATCTATCTACTGAAATCAAAGGTAATCGCGAATTTCTCCATATGTGTGCACTTTTGGACTAAAAGTTTGTATGTGTATGCACTTTGATCAAAAATAGATGGTAGCAAACGCGATTGAATGTACAGGTTTGTGTCTCGTTATTCTATTCAAAAAATCAATAACTACCGATTGATTTTGCATTCCTATCAGAAATTAAATATTATTAGTTTCATTGTATATTGTGGTGCAAGTACTGAAGCTATCTAATCTAATACTTCAAATCTCAAGGTTAAATCAGAAGATTTATTGTGAAAATGTTTCTGTAACAGCTGCCAAAAATAGTATATAGATCCACTTAGGTTTATGATTTGATTCAAAAAATTTCAAATGATTCTTCAAAATTGATTATGTTCCACTCAGGTGCCAGAAGCTCTTCATGAGATTGATGTGGTACAGTTGCATTGCAGAGTATGCTCACGGGAAAACCCTGGCTGTAGCTGACATTCTATCAAGGGGCCCAGACCACACCAGAGAGAGCACGGACAGCCACAATGAGGTGAATGCATACATTGCTTCTGTTGTCAATAACCTCCCAGCAACTTCACAGAAAATGGAGTGGATCAGGATGAACACAGAATCAGACAGTCAGCTGCAGTCAATCCTCTGGATCATTAGGAATGGCTGGCCAGAGTATGCAGCAAGCTTGCCTGAGGCCATCCAAAAGTAGGAGGACTCAGACAGAGGAGAGCTGTCTGAGTTCCAAGGCTTAGTCATGAGAGGCAAACATATTGTTATTCCTACTTGTATGAGGAAGGAAATCCTGGATAGAGTCCATAATGGTCATCGAGGCCTACACAGGTGTTGTGAAAGGGCTTACCAGGCAGTCTGGTGGCCTTACATCTCACAGGATATTAAACAGTATGTGCAACATTGCTCATACTGCATCAAAACAGGGGCGGGCAGCACAACAAAAGGAACTGTTGATTCCAAGGGAATTACATTGTAGGTCCTGGGAGAAAAATAGCGCAACAAGTGCGAACATAATAAATGGTTTTACCAGGTAATATCAGATTACTACTCCAGATGTATTGAGATAATGTCATGTAGCGAATTAACTCAAAGGAGAAATATTAACAATTATTCATAACTCATTATGATTATTAATTATGATTAATTATGAATATGTAAATCAGTTAATCAGATTAACTGGATGAAGCTACATTAAGATTAATGTTACAATCAGTTAACCTGTTTGTCCAGTGGACACTCAGTGTTGATTGTTAATTAATTCTAAGAAATGTTCATTTCCAGGTTATGGAAAAACAACATTCTTTTTGTACAGTACTACTCAGAGCATGTAGTCAGGATCTAAATCACTTAAGAGGCAATTTATTAGCAGACGGAGTCAGAACCAAACATGTATTGTGCACAATCTTTATTAACTAACTCACAAACACATAACTAAACTAACAAACACATAACATACATAACATAAACGCCATGCCAGATGCAACTTCTGTGTGAAGAAATGCAAGTACTGCCAGTGCATCAGATGAAGAGATTTAAAAGTTCATCAAAAGATGGCTGCTGCTCGCTTTGGACAGAGATGGTGGAAGAAAAGAATGGGCCCAAAAGCAAACAAATTCTACCTGTTGTAGTGTTTTGAAATCGGCCATCACTAAATAAGTCATTATTTTGTCTTTTTGGTACACCAAAAATATTCTCGTCGGTTTATAATATTAATATTGAACCACTGTACTCACATGAACTGATTTAAATATGTTTTTAGTACATTAATGGATTTTGAGAGAGGAAATGTCATTGCTGGCTCACAGGCCTCACTGACTCATCGGATTTCAACAAAAATATCTTAAAGGTGCCCTAGAACGTTTTTTCACAAGATGTAATATAAGTCTATGGTGTCCCCTGAATGTTTCTGTGAAGTTTCAGCTCAAAATACCCCATAGATTTTTAATTATTTTTTTTAACTGCCTATTTTGGGGCATCATTAAATATGCGCCGATTGAGGCTGCTTTCTCTTTAAATCATCGCTCTCCCCGCCCCCGAGCTCTCGACTCTATTATACATTGCATAAACAAAGTTCACACAGCTAATATAATCCTGTATGTATGCATCAGATCATGTATAGTATTTATTTGGATGTTTACATTTGATTCTGAATGAGTTTGAGGCTGTGCTCCGTGGCTAATGGGCTAAAGCTAACATTACACACTGTTGGAGAGATTTATAAAGAATGAAGATGTGTTTATGCATTATACAGACTGCAAGTGTTTAAAAATGTAAATAGTGACGGCTCTTGTCTCCGTGAATACAGTAATAAACGATGGTAACTTTAACCACATTTAACAGTACATTAGCAAAATGCTAACGAAACATTTAGAAAGAAAATTTACAAATATCACTAAAAATATCATGTTATCATAGATCATGTCAGTTATTATTGCTCCATCTGCCATTTTTCGATATTGTCCTTGCTTGCTTACCTAGTCTGATGATTCTGCTGTGCACATCCAAACGTCCTGCCCTTGTCTAATGCCTTGAACATGGGCTGTCATATGCAAAAGTCAGGGCGTACATATTAATGATCCCGACTGTTGCATAACAGTCGATGTTATGTTGAGATTCGCCTGTTCTTCGGAGGTCTTTTAAACAAATTAGATTTACATAAGGAGGAGGAAACAATGGTGTTCGAGACTCACTGTATGTCATTTCCATGTACTGAACTCTTGTTATTCAACTATGCCAAGGTAACTTCAATTTTCAATTCTATGGCACCTTTAATTTGTGAAGGAAGATTAATGAAGGATTTGCGGGTGTGGAACTGCATGAGTGTGAGTAATAAATAACATTATTTTCATTTTTGGGTGAACTAACCCTTTAACTAACAAGAAACACTGATTAATGAATTAGTAAGTAATAGTGCTCAGTTCACTATTAGCTAATCAGTAACTACTATTTTCAGTGGTATTTTATGGTATTTTCATACCATATATACATGTTCATAATTAATGTGAATAATGCATAGTGTATAATTAATTCTAAAGTGAAGATCATGGTAATGACTGAAGTATTACCAAATCCTTCAGAAGGAATTACTAATTATTTGGATCAGTATTCTAAAGTGAGAAACATGATAACTCTAGTAACTACTGAAGTCATTGTAAACTTTTGAGGTTTTTGTAAAGTACTAGATAGTAATTCGAAAGGAACTACTACTTATTTGGATCAGTATTCTAAAGTGAAGATCATGGTAACCCACTAGTAATTACTCAAGTGTTACTACATCCTTCTAAAGGAACTATTAATTATTTGGATCAGTATTCTAAAGAAAAGATCACAGTAACCCACTAGTAAATACTTTAGTATTACCAAATCCATCAAAAGAAATTACTATACCAAAATGTACAAAAAAAACATCAAAAGTTTACAATGACTTCAGTAGTTACTAGAGAGTTATCATGTTTCTAACTTTAGAATACTGTTCCAAATAATTAGTAATTCCTTCTGAATGATTTGGTAATACTTCAGTCATTACTAGTGGGTTACCATGACCTTCACTTTAGAATTAATTATACATTATTCATGTTAATTATGAACCTGTATATAATAGTTCTTTGTAGTTCTTTGGGAAGTATGAAAAATAGTAGTTACTGATTAGCTAATAGTGAACTACCACATTCAACTGAGCATTATTACTTACTAATTCGCTAATAGTTTCTTGTTAGTTAAAGTTACTAGAGTGTTAATAATGCATTACTCATTTATACCACTGATGCCACACAACCATTCTTGGGAAATCCAAAGATAAAGTAGAACATACCAAGTTCTTTAAATGCTGCGTTGGCTTTCAGTGAACTGAATGAAACTGCCTCAAGGTAATGAGTGCATGGCAAAATAAAATTGTAATGGTCAAAATTGTTATTTATTTTATATTTCTTCTTTTATATTTATTTTATATGTTATTTATTTTATAAATCTCTCCTAAATCTAAATCTTCTCCAATGTCTAGTTCCATTCATCTCAGGGAACCAAGACAGAGATGCACTACTCAGTTTCACAAAATAGAGGCACTAGGTTAATGCAGCACATATACTAAAATGGATCACTCTAAGGTTGAAAAATAGTGGAAGTGGCTTTGTACCTGCCTTGACTTCCATCATGGGCGTCAGAACCATTGAATATGGGTAGGACAAGACCCACCCACTTTTTAAGACCAATGATACTGACACACCCACTTTTACCATCTCTAATTCAGTGCATATGTCTGTTCACTTCATTCACTGTTCACTTTGGAACACTTTGACATCCACGCTGCTGCTTCCTCAAATCCATTCCACTTGGCTCATTCAGAGTCCAGGTAGTTCCAAGTCAGTTTAATCACCTTTCTTTTTTAATGCACTATTTTTATTGAAACGCGCACACACATACGTCACTCGCACACAGAGAGTGGAGATCGCGCTGAAATGCTACATTATATTTCTCAGTAACGATGGGGTTACTTCGCTATTCTTAAGTAATTAAACTCACTTTGTTATTAATAGAGAGAGAAACTGAACAGATATAGGTACGAATCTCTCTCTCTCTATAACTAATTCAAATAAATGCTATAATTCATTCATTCAAATAAATGCAATCTTACGCACTACTTTTTCTCTGTGACTGATTCAAAGCAGGCAGAATGCTTGATCTAATGAGCCGTAATTGACGAAAATAACAGTCAATTTTTGCCTTCCAGTCAAACATTTCATTGAAACATCAATAACAATAAAATGACCATGGTATAAGTGTGATAATCCATGGCTAGCTGTGCATTAAATGCCTTTAATGCACTTCTTGGAGGCAACCACCAACTTTGCCACCACGTCGTGCATTAAAATCACAGCTAGCCATAGATTATCCATTGCTTGTTTAATTAAAATGCACCAGAATATTTTCTGGGGGAGAACCTACCCAATTTTTTTTTGCTTCCAGTGCCCATGACTTCCATAGAGGCAAAAAACTCCTCAATATCAGCCTCAGCCACGCGCAAGGCTTATGCACATAATCCAAATCTTATTCTCAGTTTGTGTCGCAGAATTACAGCACCACATACTGATCTGGCATGTACATTGTTTTGAGTCGGTTTCAGTGATTTTGTGTGTATGCAGTTATTTCTTGAGACAAGGAAAAAAAAAATCGGATAGAGAAAGCTCTGGCTTTGTGTGGATGTGGCCTCAGACTTTGACTTGTTCAAATCTGCCATCCATTACTGGGCCGACACCCAGCTGCAATTGCGCTGGCTATTTGGGAAATCATTAAACCAATGCCATTACATTCACCTTCAATGCCATATATAATGTAGTTCACATTCGTTTTTGTCAGGACATCTTAAACAGATTCTTAAATTTGTATTCCCACAACAGAAGACTGATATTCATTCATTTAAGGGTAAGTTAATGATGAAAGAACGTCTCAGGTTACGCATGTAACAATTGTTCCCTGAGAAGAGGAACAAGGCACTGTGTCCCATAGAGGGTGCTATGGGGAAAATGTCTCTGGCATGCTGGTGTCTGAAGCATGAGTCTTAACACGACAATGAACTTGATATTGGCTAGCGATAGCTGATGACATCCCTGACTTTGAGTATAAAATGGCACCTGTGAAAAACATCATCTGCTTCTTGTCTGAAGGAGACGTGCGCAGGAGTACCTGAAGCATGGAAAAGGCATGCAGCATCTCATTCTCCTTTTCAGGGAATCATGGTTACATGTGTAACCTGAGATGTTCCCTTTCGAATAGGAACTTGCGCTGTGTCCCCTAGAGGGCACTATGGGTGGAATACATGGAATACCCATGCCACCATGCCGAAGGGATGAGCGCCTAAGTGGCTGACATAAGTCAAAGAATCAAAGAAGTCCACATCCTAAGGTACACGCCAGTGGCTGTCATGACTGATTCCCTGCAACTGCATAACCTAGCTACTGCATAACCTAGCTCTAAAAATGGAGGCCTCAGCAAGATGAATCTCTAAAACGAAAGGAGGCCTAACGATTTTCTATGCTCAGGGCAGCTTCCAAGGACGCTGAAAAAAGTCTATCAACTCAGAATTGCTATTCAAGCTGAGCTCTGGATGAATGAAGGCCTCCGAAAAAAAACTTAATTAGAAAGGACCTAGAAGCATTCAAAATAAAGCAGTAGCTAAGGAGAATTCTCAGAGAGCAAGAACTAAAACCACAGGAGGCCTGCTACATCCCACCCTACAAACCAAGGAGGCGCACAGAGCACCTAACAACATAATACTGCTGCCCCAAGGCAGAGCCCCGAGGAGTGGAGGTCTCAGCCGAAACTCTCCAGGCTCAAGAAAGCCTAACAACTTGGCAGCACTACCTGGTTGAGCTCTAGTGGCAGAGGCCTAAATCGGTTCTTCTCATCAGCATATCGGCTGTAGCAGGAAAATGGCCGATATAACAAACCGATGGTTTATTAATTAACAGTGTGAAGGCACTAAGATGTATAATGTCTGTTGCATAATCCTAGCACTGCTGTCTGTGCTTTAATGTTAATTAAATAAAAGATCACACACTATTCTTGACTAAATAACTTTTGTAACTAAGTGTAGCGGACCCCATCCGAATGATGACCAACTTTACTGATGTTTTAAGTTTATTGCGTCCATTTTCACTCCAAAAAAATCACCATAAGAGCTAAATACAGAGCACAAGAAGTGCACATTAAATTATCTCTCTCTGTTGGATTATCATCAACATACAGTGAATTACACAAAACACTTAATACAACTAACAGTAAACAAATACATACAGATCTCATGCCTTTTCAGGGGGTGAAAACTGACAAACTTTGAATCTGCAGAATATCTCTGAAGAACTGCATGCTTTCCATTACCCGTTTAGCTCCGTAGAATAGAACACCCATCAAAATAAGAGTCCCACCTTAGCAAAGGAGATAGGGCAGATCTAATACATATTTAAACTTACAAAAAATATTAAAATGTATACAAAAATAAATTAGAAGATTAATCATAATAAAGTTTTATTTCATATGTATCTTTGATCTATTGTATTTATGTTGGCCTGCTGAATTTTAAATGGATCCAATCCATGTTCATTCGAAATTATTTGATGCAGCAATAAACCAGCTAGTATAATTTAATGCAGATGTTTTTGAACTTTGCTGATTTAAAACATGATCAAAATGCTATCTATTTTGATGACAAAATTTCAAATAAGAGAGTAAGTGACAAATATCGGTATCGGCCAACAATTGTTTGTTAAAATCAGTATCGGCCCCAAAAAATCCTATCGGTGCATCCCTACTAGGAATGCTACGCCAGCTGAGCTCATAGAAGGCAGAAGCCTCAGCCTACCAACACTTCCAAACTCAAACAGTGGCCGAGAAGGCTCGCAGAGAGCCTAGCAACTCAACTCTATTGCCTGAACGAGCTCTGAGGATGGAGGCCTCAGCATGACGGCTCTCTAAGTGAGAGCAGGCCTAACTACGTCCAACAACCAGGACAGCTTACCGAGGAGGCTCGCAAAGATCCTAACTACTTGATATAGCTATCCAAGCAGAGCTCTGAGGAGTGTGTAACTATAAAGCGACTCTCTATAGGGAGAGGAGGCCTAACAACCAAGGCTCAGAGAAAGCCTGATGACTTAGCTCTTCCGCCTGGTCGAGCTCTGAGGACAGAGGCCTCAGCATGACAGCTCTCTAAAGTGAGAGGAGGCCTAACTACATCCAACACCTAGGAAAGCTTACCAAGCAGGCCACCAGAAAGCTTGACTACCTGATATAGCTATTCGGGCAGAGCTCCAAGGAGCCAAGGCCTAACAACGCTCCAAGTAGAGGCAGTAACCAAGGAGGCTCAGAGAGCGAGCCTAAAAACTCAACAACAGATGTTGATATTGACAAACTGCCAAATACATCATCGGCCCAGCTTCAGGGGCCTGGTATAAACATGTGTCAGAGCCTCCAACACACCCCACCTGACCTCACCCCACCAGACCTTCAGGATGGAAAGGGGGAGGGGGGGAAGGACCCTGGAACGCTGAGCGCTTTTACTCTGGATCACTTCCCTAAGAAGTTCTTTCTCTCTCCCTTTGGCTTCACGCCTTCTCCGCACTGTACCCCCCGAAGGGGGGGAGCATGAGAGGCAGTGCTCGCCTTCTGATCTTGTCTGTGGTCCTTGGACTGGGACAAGTCAGACCCCTTAGAGCAGTGGTCACCAACCTTTTTAAGCCCAAGATCACTGACCTCGACCTTTTTGAAAGACAAGATCTACTTGATAGAAAAAGACAGCCCAGATTGTATTTAGTATTTTTTTTCGTGGCCAATGTAGATTCTGATTTATTTATTTATTTATTTTTACAAGCAAATTGGCAGATTCTGATACTGGTTGCAGATATTCATTATTAATATTATTATAATAAACAAAAATACATAGCCATTTCAAATTGGGAATCACTGCTTTTTGATCACAATCCAAACAAAGATACTAGGCACGTTGCATGAGCAGTTATTTTTTTTGTTTTAATTAGATTTAATTTCTGGATTTAAAGCAGAAACAGAACAGTCTGACTTTATCTTTGTGAAATTGTAATTTACAATTATGTTACATACACAAAAAAGCATGAAACAAAAACGTAAATTCAACAGCAGGTGGCGCTTATGGAGCAGCAGTAATACAGTGTTTCCTTGGTTACCGCTGTAAACAATACTGAAATGCGCTAATAATTAGCTAACGTACTTTATTCTAAGGTAAGAGAAATCTTTCTGAAGACTGATCTCCTTTTAAAGATGCATTCATATAAGCCCTCACCCAAATTCAATATTTATATTTTCTTCCTATATTTCGAGCATCGTGAACAGTGAGCTGATCTGCCTGCTACAGACTTTTCTCCTCTTTGTGTCCGTCTTAAGCGTCTCTGGCCTCTTGTTAACGGCCGTTTACAGACTCAGAAATGATGTGGGCTATTTACCTTTATCTGTCTGTCCCAGTAGCTCCCAAAAATAAAATAAATACAAAAATACAGTACAAAGACTGGAGATATTTCTGTTATTTTTGCGAGCTACTGGAACAGTGATAAAGATCGACCGGTCGATTGCGATCGACGGGTTGGCGACCACTGCCTTAGAGGCTTGCGGCACAGGCCTGGACCACAGCTGTATGAAGGTCTTAAAAGCTGCAGAGTGCGACTTCACATCCCTAAACTTCCAGACCACTGTCTCAACAGATGTGCTGAAAAGTTCAGAAACAAAACCGGCGCATTGAAGGGAAAGTTTTTCTCTTTCTCCCCGATGTCAGCCAGGCTCACCCAGAGATTGGCCACATTGGCCACCATAGATTGAATGATCATGGCACCACTTTGTTTAGTGGCACAGAGAGCCAAATCCGTGGTGCGGAGCAGCTCCCCTACCGCCTCAGGGGAGCCCCTGATCCTGGTCCAGGTCCTTCAGCAGGTCAGCTTGGTAGGCTTGCAAAACAGCTATTGTGTGCAAAGCCGCAAAAGCCTGACCCACTGTCCCATATGCTCTGCCATTTAAGCGAGATGTAACATGCAACGGCTTAGATGGCAGAGCTGGAGCCTTCAATGTGTATGCCTCACCCATCAATAGCTAGCCAGTGTCTCTTCAGTTGGATGCATCGACACATAACCATGTTGCTGCATTCCTTCCATGCTGTATGCTGAAAAAGATGAATGCAGGCAGAAAAAGGCTTTACTGAGATCTCTCCACTTCAGCATGGAGATCAGGGAGAAAGGGAAGGCTCATACAAGCTGGGCGGTTATGTTCCAATAAAAAAACACTTGTCAAAATGGTTGGGCACGAACTGACCTTACTCATGTTTCCACGGCATATCTAATCTGTCAGTGGCATGGGACATAACTTCCAGCAGCTTGTCGTATGCGGGGCAGACGTGCAGAGCGCACTCAGACACATCTTCGCGCTCAGACACAGCCTCGTCCTGCTCATGTTGGCTTAAAGTTGCGAATGTGCGCATGCTGGATCAATAACACATGAGCACTCTCTAGGGGATGCAGCACAAGTTCACATTCGAAAGGGAATTTTAATTTTGGGTGGACTGTTTCTTTAAATCCATAGCTCAAATAGTATTGAGAGAGAGAGAGAGAGAGAGAGTGCAAAGTACACAGTGTAGTCTAGTCATAAAGTATGTGCAAATTAAAAAACACTTGACTTTAGGATGATTAGCAAGTTTTTTTTTTTGTTTTTTTTTTTACCTGCTTTAGGGTAAGTAGAGATGAGTAGGTCTGATGGGTCAGGACAAAATTCCCAGATTGATTGCCAGTTGTCAGCAATGGTGCTCATGAGAGGGATACCTTGAACATCTTTTAGAGGAAAGCGACGAATAGCATCACCTGCCCTCCTAATGGCTTCTTCATAGCTTAGCAGTTCCTTTTCCATCGCCACAAAAACGTCCTCTGGAATATCCCCTTATTCTTTTTAGTCCTGCTTTCTGAAGTTTTCCTCCCTCTTTACTCTGAAATCTTTTTCCCTTGAAGTTGAAGTTTTGTGTTCCTGTCTTGTTCTTTTATGTTTAGGCTCTGCTTTTGAAATGGCACCTATGTTTTTTCTTAAATGAACCTTGGCTTAGTAGCATTAAATCCACACGTTGACCCCTGCACTGTCTTTGCCTACTCCTAAAGTTAGTTGTTGTTTGCTTAACCTCCTTGAATTATGTTCTGTTTGCTGTCCAAAGTTTCTTCTTCTAGACTTTTAGCATTCTTATTATCAGTATTCTTGTGATTTTTGATGTTCTCTCTCAGCCTATATTTCCTTTTTTCTAACTCTGTCTCTATATTTCTTTCTACTCTTTGGGTGTTACTGTAAAGAGTTCCCAAAGTGCAGGGCACTTATATAACTCTTGGACAGCCAGGGCTGAATTCCAAACTTTCAGCAATGTTATCTTAACTGTTAATCTGAGTTCAAGGGAGTGTCTGACAAGTATCACTTTAAATGGAAAAAGTGGACAGACCAGATTTCGTCTTAAAGTACTTAGAAATACACTAAACTCAGTAAAAAAAATTGTTCAAATGATTTATGTGACCATTTAGATAAGTACATTTCAGTGTATACTTAACCTGAAGCAGAACTAAGCAGTTCATATTCAATAAAATGTGGTAAGTGTAGATAAAACATTTGTCTGTCATTAAGCAATAAATATTTGTTTGAAATCCACCCATCTATTTTCTATACCTGTTTATCCTATCTATGGCTATGGGGCAAAAAAATTGTGTTTTTATACATCATAGATTATAATGTTTTTTTTTTTTTTTTTTTTTTTGCAGTATTTTAACATAATTTCCCTTTGCCTCATGTACTTCTGTAATATTAAAATGGTGTTGCTACTGCAAGACACAGGCCTAATAAGAAATGTTAACTAAACCAAAGGAAAACTAAATATCATAAATGATAGTGTTTCAACCTCCTGTTTAATATTAACTCACATGTAAATAACATCCACAAATCAAGATTGTCCACTTACAGATACTCCCTCCTCAGGCATGGGTTAACTTTGTACTACAGGTTATGAGCTAGGCAGATACTAGCCACAGGGAATGTAGAAAACGTCAAACTCCCCACCCAGTTTAGCCACACAGGAAACCCACAAGACCAACTACAAACACATACTGTACAAACTCTGTTCTCATTCATTTGACTTGCTCATTATGTACAAAATAAATAAATAATTCAATAAAACCCAAAAACGTTTAGGTCTTCTTACCTTTTAATGTATATAGATCGTGAATCATCTAGTGCTTTATTAACTAAAATCATTTGAAAATGTTTGCCCTTTGTGAGATACTTCTGACTATGAACACATTTATCCAATAATGATATCTGAAAGATACTATGTTAAAAAGAAATCTAAATTCTGAAAATTAAAACTCATCATTTACCCTCATATTTCCAAATCTCTACCTGTATTTTTTTTTTTTTTTTTTTTTTTTGCAGAACACAACCCTACTGCAAAATCCAGAATAAACCAGCATGAATTTCATGCTGGTCCAGGTTTATGCTGGTATATTGCTGGTTATAACTGGTATAGAGCTGGACTAGTTGGTGGACCAGCATAGTCAGTCTGATCTCAAGCAAAAAAGAGCTGGTGAAGCTGGTTCGCCAGCATGGTCTATAAGATTAAAACATATAATTTATTGCAATATAAGATTAGAACTTTGTAATTTCTTTTGCTCCCTCTGTTGAATGGAATGTAGAACTGAAAATTCAATCAGTGTCATACAGAGTTTTGTATAATAAAAATCAAACTGGTAAAATGTTTCAAAGGATCAAAGGATTTGTCTCCTGTTTCAAAGGATCTGTACACAAATCAGTTAAAATCATTTAAAAAAGAGCTTATGTATATTGTAAAACAACAACATTTAGAGATATGAAAAAAGGCAAATAAAATCATAATCATAAACAGTTTGTTCAATAACATTGTTATGAGAAGAGCTCATTCAACAGTACAGTTAATAACCACTTGACAATCAAAGTTTAAAACTGAAAGTTGCTGTTTTTAAAGGCTTAACTGTCAATCACTGATTCATTTGACCAATGTCAAGGGCCAAGTGCCCAACTAAAGTTAACACCAATCACCATAATGGTGACTGCAAACAGACTTCATCAACCTTAATATATGTACCATATGAAAGAAATAAAGCCAAATTGGATTTTAATAAGTGAACATGGTAATGCTGTTTTTTTAGTTGTTTATGTGATTATTGATCTTATTTAGTTTTTAGTTTAGATTTCATCTAAGGCTGTGTGTCTCTTCTCTTTTTTTTTTCTATTCTTGTTGTTCCTCTTATCTTCAGTTATTCTGCTTGTTAACTGCAACTGTCATCACAAAAGGCTGATTTATACTTCTTCATCGGACCTACACCAGAGCCTCTGCGCCGTAGGCTATGCTTCAGTTTTCATTTATATTTCTGGGTCATTGTCCGCATCAACATGCAACATGCAGACGCGGGATTTGATGTTTACAGTAACAGTTTATTTTAAGGGTCCAGAATAATGCATTAGTTAAGCATTAATTAATGATTAATGATAACCGTAATGGCTAATGCTGCGGCTGCCAGTAAGCAGGAAAGGATTTAAAAGATTCGTAAACATTTAATGTTTTTTTCTGTAAAAGTGTAATATGTTTATGTTTAAATGTTGCCAATGTTGTACCTTTTACCATTTACAAACCCGATTCCAAAAAAGTTGGGACACTGTACAAATTGTGAATAAAGCAGTGTCTCTCAGAAGTCAAGATGGGCAGAGGATCACCAATTCCCCAATGCTGCAGCGAAAAAATAGTGGAGCAATATCAGAAAGGTGTTTCTCAGAGAAAAATTGCAAAGAGTTTGAAGTTGGCATCATCTACAGTGCATAATATCATGCAAGGCCGGAAAACCATACTGGATGCTTGTGATCTTCGGGCCCTTAGACGGCACTGCATCACATACAAGAATGCTACTGTAATGGAAATCACAACATGGGCTCAGGAATACTTCCAGAAAACATTGTCAGTGAACACAATCCTTGTCGTTGAACACAATGGCTGATAGTCCACACTGGAATCGTGGGTGGGAGAAGCGTAGGTGCGGGAGTCAGGACGACAGGTTGAGGAGGAGCGAAGCCTGCTGAGGATGTATGCGGACTCGTGGGCTCCTCTTGCCCAGGCAGAGATGGTTCCCAGCTGGCCCAAGGTGGATCCGCACTACTAAGAGAAGTAGTAGTACACATAGAGTGACGAGTGGGTGCAGGAGTGCAAAATAGTCCAATGATAATGCCTATAATGATGATGCTTATGCCTTGGGCCGGCTAAACAAAGCTGGCCCAAGGCATAAGCGAACTAAGCAACTGCTTAAGGCCCCCATGGCCACTAGGGAGCCCCCAAGAGTACATGGAATGACAGCTTGATTTTTACAGCACACATTCTGTCAGTTGCAGTTCTTGCACCTCCGTCCCAATACTGTACAACTCGACGTACATTCATATAACATGTAAACGCAGCGGTAGAGTTACACTCATGGGACACTGCACTCATTCTCAATCACAAAAGTTTATTATTTGCATGTGCTTTAAAGCCTTGCTGGTTAAACATTTAATTTGCATGCTGTTCTGACATGCACTTTTTCTGAGTGTGTACACCTGAAGCGCGCTCACACTAAAAGCCTGTCGAACAGCACCCGATTAATGGACATTATCTTTTGCATCTGATTGTGCTAATACTGTCAAATACACACAAGGTTTACATAAACACAGTGGGTTATGTCTAAAGTAAAAGTAATCAGTTGGAAGAAAATCAGATGCGGGTCTGTATTTTAGGTGACCAGCAACTGTTTGTTTACCCACATTCTTCAAAATAACTTATGTTCTCACAAGATGGCACCCCAGTTGGGAATCACTGGATTAGTGAAATAATGTTAGCTGGTCATTTTGTGGTATAGGGACAAAACAAACAAACAAACTATGACTTTTTTTTTTTTTTTTTTTGTGAATTAAGCTTTTTGCAATTATTTAAAATGCATCTGATCACTCTGCACAGTAATCTAGAAATGTGAAGCAACACAACAACTGAAGCAGCAAACTGACAGACACAAATTTTTATGTCACTGCCAATACTTTATGCCACGGCTTTATGATATGATGCTTTGTTCACACATAACATAATTGCCAGAACTGATTTAGTGGTATTTTTTTCCAAATGTCCTATTACCAGTACTTTACCAGAATATATGTGTGAAATTGATTGATAGCACATAAATATATTTCAATTTAAGCTTTTCTGTAAAATATTTATGATACCCACAGGTCCATATTGTTGTAGATAAACTTTTTTTTTTCATCTTTTTTTCAAAAATCATTCTTATAAAAAATTTAAAAGAGCTGAACATACTTTTTTATGAAAACATTTAGGCCACATTTAGTTATTTATTTTTTGGTCTGGTTTTCAGTATGTGCATTACAATTAACATTATAATAGATTTATTTGAATGTTTATTGTATTTCAGTAAGCCTAATATATGTGCATGAAATATTAGAATATGGCAATGAGGTAAAACTTACACCTACGTCTGTTGTTACGGTAATTTTGCGTATCTATGACAGTTATTAGGGTAAAAAACATGGCTGCGTCCTGTTCTTGATCACCGAGAAGATGTTCACAAAGAATAACTTGTTTAAACAGGAGAAATTACATCAAGAGCAGTAGTGAGTAGTTCTTACAGTTACATTGTCATGTTAGAACAGTTGTGTTATGAGCATCAAATCTAAGTAATGAATCAACAGACATGCATTTAAATCAAGTCTCGGGCTCACTGAAAGTCAAAGCAGCTTTACCGTAATAAACAGGAAAGCTTTTTACATCAATGTCCTGCAAGCTCGGAGCAGAACATGGCATGCAGTGATCGCGTATGGATATACCATTGTACTTATCCATATTATTTCTTGTTATACCTTGCAGCGCGTATTTCCAGAAAACATCCCTTACGAAAATTAACCATGGTTTTATTATAGTATAAGTGTTTTTTTGTTTGTTTTTCCTTTGGCGAATTGACTTCTATTTGTATAACCACAGTTTTACCACAAATACCATGGTTAATCTATGGTTAGTGTAGCAAAACCATGCTTTAACTGTATTAACCATGGTCTTATGGTTTTATTTATAATAAAACCATGGTTAATTTTCGTCCAGATTTTGTCCAGAAAACCATGATATTACTATGGTGCAATTTCCACAAACATTTTTTGTTAGTGGGCAACTGGAAATATGCGATATCTGGACAATGCAGCTGGTTTAGCAGATTGTGCATTTATGAAAGAGATGAGATTTGCAGTTCAAAATAACTATGTTTAATATTTCAGCTGGGGAGTGTTCTATGCTGCTTTTGTAGACAGATGTAAATGTATTTTGCAGCTTTTTAAACAGAATGTAACCTCCCTTTTTGATCACAGACTGAAAAATTTTACCATCCGAGGCAGTGTACCACCTTGACAATCATCGCACATGTTGGTAAGAAGATTGCGCTTTCCAAAGACTCTCTCCACCTGCTCCATTCAGGCCTCTGATGTTCACACTCAACATTATGATGTCATTGTGGTGGGTGGCGGTCATGCCGGGACCGAAGCAGTGGCCGCCGCCAGCAGAGTTGGAGCAAAAACGCTTCTCATCACACAGAAAATCCAAACTATCGGTGAGTTGAAAGTTTACACCTTATTTAGATGTTAATCAGATCATTATCTAAACACAGTTCTCTTTTTGTCTTATAGGGGCGCTCTCGTGTAATCCATCACTGGGGGGTGTCGGGAAAGGTCATCTGGTGAAGGAGATTGACGCTCTAGATGGTGTGATGGGACGGGCAGGAGACTGGGCCGGGATTCATTTCTCTATACTTAACCGCAGTAAGGGGCCTGCAGTGTGGGGCCCCAGAACCCAGCTGGACCGCCAACGCTATAAAGACTTTATACAGGTCCATTCTCTCACTTACTAAAGAAATTAATTATTAGTGGAGTTTTTGTACATCTATTGAAACTCCACGCAACCAAACTTTCCATCTTCAAAACGTTTATAAAGACATCATAAAAGTAATCAATATGAATCAAGCAGTTTAATTCATGTCTTCCAAAGAGAAATGTTTGCTTTATATAATAAACAGTTATAATTATATTTATTCTCACATATACATCAATTAACGAAAGTACAAATTACATAGAGCACATCAAATATGGTAAACGGAAGCTGAAATGTACTACTTTGATTCGTTAGAACAAACCTCACTGGTTCTCACGCATCAAGCAAGTATGGTTGAGCTCCTGTTGACCGTATTTGATGAGCTCTCTGAATGTGCGGTGATCATTGAGCAGCCTATAGCTGTAGCCTCTGGCACCCTTTTTCACTGTAGGATTCTCTGATGATCAATAATATACAATATATGTAGTAGATTAAATGAATATTAATTTCTTTATTTACCATGTGTAGAATTATGTAACAATTAATGACAAAATAATTCCTGTGAAAATCAGCAGCTAACAACTATTGCATATATAACTATAACTATTATATATATAATCTGCATGTCATGTGTGGGGCTCCATAGAAAAGAGCTCTGTTAATGTTTCTGGTCTCATCACATTAACAATTACGAATTACATTACATGAATCATATAAATTATAGTATATTTTCAAATTCAAATGGAGAAATTAGACAAAAGTTTATTAGTTTCTATTCCTGATTGTTTCTGTCTGTCATTTAACAATTCTTTTCTATTAAAAACTATCAAATATTAAATGTTTAGTTTAGCTACTTGCATCTTATCTCGCAATCAGCAGACTCTGTGAACAGTAAAGCCTGCCTACTGCCTACTCTTAAAGGGGTCATTGAATATGATTTCACTTTTTGTAACTTTTGTTGGTGTGTAATGTTGCTGTATGAGCATAAACAACATCCGCAAAGTTACGATCCTCAAAGTTCAATGTAAAGGGAGATATTTTCTTTTACAGAAATCACTTTTTAAGGACTACAACAAGCTTCTTCCCGGGTTGGTGACATCACAGACCCTAAAATTTACATAAACCCTGCCCCTGGGAACACAACAAAGGGGGTGAGGCCATGTTGGGCTGCTTTAGAGATGAGGAAGAGTTGTTGTTGTAGAGTGTTGTTACCATGCCGTCATTTTACGCCGGACTGCTTCACAAACGAGGGTCAATTCAACTCTGGATCTGCACAAAAGATTAACATGACGTCACATGGTAGTCGACGAGTTGTTTACTCCACAGCAACTACATAAATTTATCCAGTAACCATTCAGAAATGTTAAGATGCATTCATGTAACTTCTTCCTGAGTCTCTCCATCAGTGTCCAACTCTGGTTTGAACAGTGTAAGGCTGAACACAGTTACTGACAATCGTCAGTTTGAGATTCTTCAGCTTTGTTGTTGTTGAGCAACCGAAGCGCGAGCTGTTAAATCTTCACCCTCTTCTGGAAAGGGGGCTGGGAGCAGCAGCTCATTTGCATGTACGGGGACACGCAAAAACAGCGTGTTTTTGCTTACACTCAAATTGGGGCAAATTTGACAAGCTATAATAATTGATCTGTGGGGTATTTTGAGCTGAAACTTCACAGACACATTCTGGGGACACAAGAGACCTATATTACAACTTGTAAAAGGGGCATTATAGGTCCCCTTTAAACATTTCAACATTGCCAATCACTGTTAGACTGCTGAGGCATCTCATGAGAAACTTGGTTATCTTGGTTAAAAATACCAAAGTCCGGAAGACCTCATAGTGACTACAGCCATGATTGCGGCTTATAGGAACAGCCAGCAAGGATCATCTATGTATAGATTTCTATGGGTTTCATAGTAACACTATTTTGTCCTTCTGTTTTTCAGTCAGAGCTTTTATCGACACCGAGAGTGACCATCTTAGAGGGCTCTGTGCAGGACATTCTATTGACTACGGCTGATCCAGGAAAACCAGGAAGACATAAAGTTTATGGAATACGCTTGGGTGAGGAACATCATATACTCAACATACTCTTCCTAATAAAAGAGTGATGGATTCATGTTTTGACCAAATGTTGTCTGTGGCAGGTCATGGAGGTGGTGAAATCCATTCCCGCTCTGTTGTTCTGACCACTGGCACTTTCCTGTCTGGTGCTCTTTTCATCGGCCAAAACACTTCTCCAGGGGGGCGAATAGGTGATCTGCCATCCTGTGCAGGTCTCTCTCATACCTTAAAAGAAGTTTTGGGGTTGAAGGTTGGCCGGCTGAGGACTGGTACTCCTCCCCGTATCATCAAGGATACGATCGACTTCTCCCTCACCCTTATTCATTTGCCTGACCCAAATCCCACTCCATTCAGCTTCATTAATACTCACACACACTGCACGGTAGGAATTACCAGTCATATTCTATAATATTTTATTGTATTAAGACAATAGTTCACCCCATTTATTCACCAAATCTGTCATTCTAAATCTGTCATTCTAATCTGACTGACTAACTTCTGTGAAATGCAAAAGGAGTAGCCTGACTTCGTCATACTCATATTCTAGGCAGAATGTGAGTCTGATACTGCTCCATTGCACTTGAATTATGGGGCATGTCTTAACCGAACCAGTAAAAAAAAAAAACTCTGCACTCAATTGGATAGACCTACAACCAATCAGAGCAACGCAGTAAGTGGCGTATGTTGAACTTGTACTTAAACTTTTGCCGAATCCCGTTGGAAGGACAGCAAACACATCTTTCCCATCGACAAACGCCTTGATTGCGGTTCTTTGTTCGTCTTTTAAAATGAATGCGCTGTCGATTTCTTTTATTACAGACGTGATAGCGGAATCTAAACATCTTACTTTTCCAGCTGCAGTCATCGTTGGTGAAAACCAATTCAACCCAAGCGCTCTTTAATGACGTGGGTGGTTACGTAACCGCAGATAGCCTGTCCATCATCGATTAAAGCCCGCCCTAGCAATTTGATTGGCTCGGCCTTCTGGGAGCCGAGCATAATTACTCCACAATGGATCGAGTCCAGACCGAACTTCCCGTCCAAAAAATGTTGTGGGCGGGGTTCGGGCTGGCACCCAGGCTACAAAAGGAGAACTTTCCCTCTTTTAAAAAAGAGTCTTCTCCAAGCTTTTTTCCTTACAACATAGTGACCACATCTGAAAAACAACAAAGTAGTGTGCTATATTCCAACCCTTCTGAAGTCATACAACAGCTTTGTGTGAGCAGCAGACCCAAATATAACTTGTTATTCACTGGTATGCTTTCCCTCTGCCCATTTAAATCATGATGAAACGTAACGCATACAATATAACAAGAATAATTAAGACTCTCATTGTGATTTGTACAGAGACTCCATAGATTTGCACTAAACAAGCTTAAACAGACAGCATGTGAAAGAGACAGAGATCGACTGAGCATATGCGATTACCTGCGTCTGTCCGTATTAGGCCAAGTCATATGTCCATTTTTCCATGAGTGGAGTCAGTGCTGGTCAATGCATTGACTCAATGCCATTTGGCATCTATGAAGTGAAGCATCAGCTTCAGCATTATCTCATCTATAATGCCTACTAAATGCTGTTAACATTCTCAGTTATCTCAGTGGCAGTTGTTTGACGGGCATAGGACCTCAGAAGTACGTGACCTTCATGTTTCTGTCTGTGCTCACTTGGGTTACTTTGCTTACTCACTCTTGAGCTGCAGGGAAATTGCATATTGGAAAGAACAAAACTTTTCTACTTGTGACTATCCTGAGCTGTCAAAGGGAGCAGACAGAGAAAAATTTTGGCACTGAAAAAAAAAAAAACAATTAAATATTTATGATTTTAGAAAATGTTTCATTTGTCATGGCTACTTCTGAATGCCTAACAATTAAAGCTTTTCAGCCTTGCAACCCCTTGGTTCCTCACACAAAGCTGTCGTGATGTGCCTTGAAAAATATGGTATTGGTATGGTAAAGTGTCATTATAGTTCGATTAGTAAACCGGCTTGTTGCTAATTTTCTGTGTAGCCTGAAGAACAGCTTCCATGTTATCTGACGTACACCACACCTGGGGTAGAGAGAGTGGTGAAAGAGAGTAGCCACCTTAACTCACACATACAGGAAGACACTAAAGGACCCAGGTAATGTTTGAATACCCACATGAACACTTACTAATGGCTTAAGGTAGGTTCACATCATTTTATGAAATTACCATAATAACGTATTTCTGACTAGCTTCTTCTCGCTCTATTTTGTCATTAGAGGAGCATTTATGGTGAATTAATGTTAATTCATCTTTTACAAGATGAGAATGGGACATTATTGATTCTGACAGCATTTCTCACAGGTACTGCCCCTCCATTGAGTCAAAGGTGCTTCGGTTTCCAGGGCGACAGCACCAAGTATGGCTGGAACCAGAGGGCCTGACCTCTGACCTCATGTACCCTCAGGGTTTGTCTATGACGATGCCCCATGAGAAGCAGCTCTGCCTCATCAGAGAGATCCCCGGGCTGCAACGTGCAAAAATTTGCACTCCAGGTACATTTATAGTCAAGTCAAATTTATTTGTATAGCACTTTTCACAAAACACATTGTTTCAAAGCAGCTATTCAGAAAATTATGATGTTGCTAATTAAAATATCTTCATTCTGTATAGTCACATTTAGAAAATATGAACAGGGCAATAATACAGTTTACAATTTGTAACAAAAAAAAGCAAAAAAGACATTGAGATATGCTATGTACAGGGTTTGAAATTAGCACCCTCCAACACGCTAGTTGTGGGTGATTGTAAATCAATCATGGCAGGTAATGCATATTGACTCACTAACCAAATTTCCACATGGTGAGTTATGATTAATATATTATGTCCTATGACTTTGCATGACATCACTATCAGAGCCCCTCCCCAAAACAAAGCCTAAAGTGGGCTGCACACTAATAAATATGGACACCATGCCATGTCTTTAAAATGTGAACACATCGTTTCCTATGTGTGTACATCAGTAACTGCACACCACTCAGCCTTTATCGGCCCAACTATGGAGACATAAAAATACTGACATAAAGGGCATGGTAATTTTATCATCATGAAATTATTTGCTGGGATATACAACCCGCAGTTGAGATTTGCTACATCATACATACTGCTTGACGTGAGTGTACTGTATGTATCCAGGTAAGGTTGGATATACGTATAGTTGTTGTATAATTTGTTATTAATTATTAATTTATTAATTAATTAAGGTTATTAATTTGGAAGATTGTAGATGTTGGATCATTAAACTGTTACGTTGCCAGACTTTTGACTGGCAGTTGGGGGCGGGTAAATATTATATGTTTAATACATAGTGTTCATCTGCAATGGGCTGTACAGAAAACTCATAAGAGTTCTTAATGTTTTGCTCCAGGTTATGGAGTGCAGTATGACTTTGTCTGTCCAACACAACTCTTCCCGTGGCTGCAGGTAAAGAGCACACAGGGTCTCTTCCTGGCTGGGCAGATAAATGGAACCACAGGCTATGAGGAGGCAGCCGCACAGGTAGGGCTGTCTTGATAACCGCAATATTGTAATACCACGTTGCTGGTCGGTTGAGCCTTGTAAAGTGGCGCTCAAAGTATAAAATAAAGATAATTTCAACACCTTGTTTCATTAATGAATTTTGATCGGATTAGTTGAATGAACAGTTTAATGACTCACTCAAATACAGTCCCTTGCTGCCACCTAGTGGCGTATTAATGTAACCTGCACTGACTGACAGCCTGTCTAGAACATGCAGACACAAGAAGTGCTGCTGATATTGGTGACATATCAGCAGTCTTAGTCTCTTGTCCAGTCAAATTCGAGGATCGGAACTAACTATTATACAAATAACAATATCCCAACAAGCTTATTGTCAGGTTTATGTTCTGTTATGTGGAGTCTTATTTTGACATTGTTTTGTTTCTTTTAGTTCCTATTTCCCCACTCTGTTTAGTTTCATTTCTTTGGTTACTGATTATATCCTTGTTTGTTTCTGTAGTTACATATTAGTTGTTCTTGGTCAGTTCTTGTTTATGCATTGTACGGTTTGTGTTATTCTCCTGCATGTTCATTCAGAGTGTTTAGATTATTAACAAAGCCTGTTTTGTATTTGAATCTCCTTTATCTTCATCCCAGCTGACCACACAGTAACATTTATTTATATAGCAAAAAAAAATAAAAAAAATTATGTTAACAATAATAAAAATATTAAATAAAATAAAAATGTGGCGATAATACCGCATATATATCGTGGTATTGAGCCAGAAATCACCGCAAAGGAAATTCCTTCACTGCGACAGCCCAATGCACATGTACAGCATTTAACAGCTTTTAACATTTGAACAACTTCTGGCTCAAACAGTGGGGTAGTTAGGGGCAGACCATCAGTTTGACTAAAGAGTGGAAAGAGTGTTTTAAGAAGCCCATTTGTAATTTTTTGCTGTTGCTAGTTACGGACTTCACCTTTAAGTATTTCAGCTTGTGCTTCTAGTAGGGGTGGGCGATATGACCAAATTCTTATTTCACGATAAGAGACATTTTATTTCACAATAACAGTATATATCATGATATAGTTATTTTATCTAATTTCTGTTTATTAAAAATAAGAAAAAAAGCAAATTACAAACAAAAGGACAAATACAATATAACAAAAATAAGAATTAAAGGGGTGATGAACTGAGAAATCTAATTTTCCTTGAGCTTTTGACATATAAGAGGTCATCATACTTTAAGAATATCCTGTAAGTTTCAGAACTGAAAACTTCCTTGTTAGTCCAATAAAAGCTTTTACTGACACCAGGCCCAGCAAACGACAGGTTTTTCAAAGTGGGGATCTATGACGTCAAAGGGCAGCAAGCACCACTTCTGCAGAAGAAGATCAATGCCTACTTCATAACTGCCTGTTTAGCCCCGCCCACCGATTCACGTATGACATGCATAGAATACGTAGCCTAACATAGGCCTACGTGGTACTAAACCAGATCGAGCTACCAAGCTATAAAAATGCCGTTGAGGATTACAAAATATTGTGAAGTGCCTGGACTCCACAGTAATGCAACATGTAAGTAACTGTGTTAATTCTAATGGCTGATCTGATATTAATGATTCATGTACAGTCTGATGTTCGTCTGTGTGTCAGTAAATCAAACCAGTGACTAAACGTCAACTTGCGTTGTTTCTCTTAGTAGGATGAAAATAATCTTTTATTTAACAGTGATTAAATGATATAAAGAAAGCGATTAAAGAAAGATATAAATGTAATGCAGCACTTTTCACGATTAGTTAACCTTGAGAGCTGTAATAGTAAAAATGCGCTAAAGGAGAGAGTAATTTCAAATGGAAAGATGGCAGCCAATCACAGCAGTTGGCGTTTACACTTAAGTTTCACAGCAGACACGACCCTTAAAACAGAGCGTTCAAACCAGAGGGCTAAAATCAGGGTAGGAAAAATGCCTTTTATTTCTGAATTATGACATTTTTGACATTATTTTTTATTTAAAAAGCATACTAACATTATAAGTGCACCCCAGGAAACATTATAAAACAATAAAACAATGCAGTTCATGACCCCTTTAAGTTTTTCAGGTACAACAGTTTATTTAATATGCAGTTATGCATTAGTTCAGAAATGTAATAATCAAATGTAAAAAATAAAATATTGCATAGTCTTCATTGTATGAATTAAATATTAATTTATTTTTATTAAAAATAAGTGATTGTTTGATTCACATTAATGACACACTGCAGCAGGTTGGTATATTAGGCTGCTGTCCCTTTAAGACCTAAATTGTGGTCTGTTACTAAGTACAAGTTACATGACAAAAATTGAAATTACACATTTTTGTACTTTTTCTCATCTACATTTTTGACCACTTTAAGATTACTTATATAAAAACAAAGAGAAAGAAAATATAGTTCATTATTTATTAACATCATGAAATGCATTAAGCATTATATTATGTCATGGTTTCAACTGGGGCTTGTGAAAGAACTGCAGGGTTTAGAGCTAATAATTAATTAAATCATAAAAAAGTAAAATTGAGTAAATACATTTAAAATTAAATCAATCAAAATAAAACACTTGAGATTTATATTTTAATTAACATTTTATTTTAAAAATTTATTTGAGATTATATTTTCCTGCATGTCAGTGTGATCATTAACCAATGTATCATGCTTGAACGATCAAATAAACCAAAAAATAATGTAAAAATGTCCGTTTTGATGAGTATCCTCATAACAGAGTTGGTTATGTCTTAAGTGAACGTAAACCGTAAGGATGTGTCTTAATATATCGGATCCACACAGTAGGTCTTAGACTATAGTACAACAGGTAAATTAGGCTGCTGTCACTTTGTGTAAATGTTAATCAAACAACATGAGACAGGGAAAATCACTCACTGCTCAAAACAACAACAGAAATAGTATGTCAGAGGCAGAGCACAGCCCATGAGGCTATAGCTCAGATACAGAGAGTATTATTGATGGACGAATCTAAGTCAATAGTGCCATTATTCAGCTCAGTTCAGATTCAGTGTTTTTTTTCTGTTCAGGTAATTAAAGCTACAATGTGCAGTTTCATAGAGGCTAGCAATAGCAAGCTGTAGCTGTCCATTGGCATCTTTTCTAAAGGCTTGTCTAGTCATTGGGGTCTTCTCTGGCAGTATAGGACTGTGTTGTGGTAATTTCTGGGTGCAATTTCACCATCTGAAGAGATGGGTCTTTATACTAGATTTAAACTGACATAAATTGTAAGAGTCTGTCTGCCTCTTGAACAACGCTAGGAAGTTTAAGATTTACCACCCACATTTGATTTTGATATAGTGAGTATTATCAACTGGCCAATGAGAACTAACTCTCTTTTTCGTAACAATATATCCCAAGGGTAGCATATATAAATTTTATTTTTTATTTAGTACTCGAATAAACTATTTCACATAACAGATGTTTACATAAAGTCCACAAGACAAAAAAATAACTGAATTTATAAAAATGACCCAGTTCAAAAGTTTGCATAGCCTTGATTCTTAATACTGCATTTTCTGTCTGTCTCTTATGTGTGCTTATTCTGTTCTCTGTTAAGGGTTTATGGGCTGGGGTCAATGCAGGTCGAACGTCTCTCTCCATGCCCCCGGTGTCCCTCTCACGCACTCAGAGCTACATCGGAGTTCTAATTGATGATCTGATTGGTCGTGGAGTGACCGAGCCATACCGTATGTTCACAAGCAGGGCTGAGTTCAGAACCTTCCTTAGACCAGACAATGCTGACCTACGACTCACTCTCAGAGGTACCGTAAGATTTGAAAGCTACCTAAAGTTTAAAAAGAGAGTATTTTCTACACAAAGCTGTGCCTTTACATATTTTACAGTAAAAGCTGAAAAAAAAGAAAAAAGGTATGAATATTTTATGGTTTAATCAAAATAAAATCAAAATATTGTATATTAGGTTTTTGATGAATAGAACATCAGAAGAACAGCATTTATTTGAAATACATCTTTTGTATCATTGTAAATTACTTAACTGTCACTTTTGATCCATTATTTGATTCTAAAAGTATTAATTTCCTTAAAAAAAACTATATATTTTTTCATGATTCTTTGATGAATAGAAAGTTTTTAAATAGATTTGAAATAGAAATCTTTTGTAACATTATAAACAGATGGGGGTAGCTCATTACAAGTAACTTATGTTATGTAATCATTTCTTTTTCAACTAACTAGTAATGCATTCCTTTTTCAATTTACAACAAAAGTTACTTTTTCACATTTATTGATTCCATTTTGAGAAAAAATAAAGTGCAGAGGTGTTGTGTGCACTGTTTAAACATGATGGTTATTGTAGTTATAAATGTGTACATGCATTTACTCATCTCACTTGCATGAAAACATTCAGTATTCCTCAAAATGAATAAAAATAGTGAAATGCAATCTTACACAAATATACTTTATGTATTTAATCTCACTTTATTAACTAATGTCTCTGCTCCTGACCTTCAATTATCTAATTCAACCATACTATTAAGCAAAAATTACTTTAGATTAGATTTAGAAAAAAGAGTTTTGAACTTCTCCTGTATCCTATTGTTCTTTAATTCAGAATGGCAGCACAGCTGAAAGGTCTGTTTGAGCTGCATCCTCTACTGTACAGGTGTAAATATGAATTTCCTTCTGCTTTAGGCTTATTTATTTCACTTTTGGTGTGAAAGGGCCTTAACATTTGCCAAAAATATTACTTTTTTGTTTTTAAAAACAAACAAGAAAGCCTAGCCCAGGTGAGAAAAAAGTAACACAAAAGTAATGTAACACATTATTTTTCATAAAAAGTAACTAAGTAATGGAATTACTTACTCTTTTAGGGAATAACGCAATATTGTAACCCAACACTGATTATAATTGTCTTTACTGTGATTTTTGATACGTTTTTATGAATCTTTTGTGAATATTTAGTTCTCAGATCTGATTGAGCATTCCAGGAGTGCTGATATAACAGTCCATCAGCACTGGGACTTTTCACTGTTTGTATCACTCTGCTTTTCTGTGTTTGTTCCAGTCAGACTGTGTGAGCAGCATTAGTGGTGGGGATTTTACAGTGACCTTTCCTTCAGGTTGAATCATCATAAAGACATGTGAATGTCCTTATGAGACAATTCTTTGAAACATTCACCAATTTGTTCAGGAATGAAACACCACAGTGTTGCAGTGGTACAGCTGTGTCTTTGTTTGGAATTATTTTCATTGACAGAGCAAAGTAACTAGTATATAAAATATAAGTTAATCAATATTGATTTCTTGTTTGTTGAACTGCTGTTTAACCCTTTGATGCATACGATCACACTGGTGTGATTAGAATGTTCAGTGCGTCTAATCAACCGCTAAATTCAAATGTGCTTTCAACGCTCAGAGCCAGAGACAGTCGCGTTCAGCCGCTTCGCTTGACATATATCGCAATTATGCAGTGTTACAACCACATAATGTTTATTTCAGGTTCAGACATTTAAATACACATAAGTACTAACAAAACAATACAATTAGAGTTTGTAAAATACACACTGATGTCTATGGAAGTGGCAATAATAATCCTTTCCATTATAATTAGATGACGTGTTTTATTCATAATCAGATACACACAGTGTAAGTAATTGTAAAGTTTACTCTATTCTTCTCCCAGTTCACCGGTCACTTACTTTCATGTATTTCAAGAGAAGTGGATGAATTCACGTGTTGTAAATCTAACAAATACGATTCTCTGAACTGCAGAGCAAACTAACATGGCAGCGCCCATAGGGCGCTCATCTCAACTAACGTGAAGTAGGATTAAAAGGTTTTATTTGTTCTTTTCAATGAGAATTGAGTGAGTCAAATCTCTCTCTAAATTTCTTTCTGTCTGTCTAATCAGTCTTCATGTTTGTTTGCGTTCCCTTGCAAAATGTTTGTGTTCCCTCAAGAAACTTTGCATTCACTCGCAAAGAACACAAAAGTTTTTTGAGCAAATGCAGTTTGTCAGGGGAACACAAAACATTTGTGAGCAATGCAAAGGCATTGACTTATTATTTTTCCCTCCATCTTATATTTTTCCCACCACCATGTCCCCTTAGGGGCTCTGTAGGCCTGTTACCATCTATGACTCTACTATAATATTCTAGTAAATAATCAATAAAGTCATTATTACTTGGAAGATAGCAGTGACTGTATGAAATGGTCATCGTCTTTCTCAGGCTTTGAAGAATTGGGCTGTGTGTCTGAGCAGCGCTATAATGAAGCTCTTCGGGTACAAATGAGTTTGAATGATGCTTTATCTGCCCTGGAGTCCATACATCTCTCTGCTGTTCGCTGGAAGGACAAACTGGGAGATGTCAACATCAGTGAGACTAAGAGCTCCATTCTCAAGTAAGACATAAGAATTAACTTACTATAATAAACTTGCGTATATAATATTTCCACATGCAAATAATTGTCAGTTTAATCTCATCATTGAGACCTTCCTCAGTGTCTAATATAAGAATAAATGACTGTAGACCTGAAAGTGCCAGTTTCTGTTTCAGTGGAGTGGAGATGCTGCAGTATAAAGATGTTTCTTTCCAGATGTTAGCCTCTGCCTTCCCAGAACTCTCTGGCCCATATCTAGAATTTTCAGAGAGATTGAAAGTCGAAGGTAATATAACATTCCAAATCATTAGTGTTGTGTTTCATTATCATACTCCACAGAACCAGAATTTTGTAATTAATGGCAGTTATGTGTGAACTGAAATGGCACCTGCAGAACTGCATTAATGCACATTGGTTACTTTGGTCCGTTCCTCTAGCTATGTACCGTCCACACTGTGAGAAGCAGAGGAGAGAGATGGAGAGAATGCAAGCAGAGGAGAGTCTATATTTGCCACAGGACATTGACTATCTGACTCTACCCGTGTCCCTCTCTCAGGAGGTCAGAGAGATTCTGGATAGCGTGCGACCGAGCACAGTAAGACCCGCACCTTTAAACGTGAAGTGTGTAATTTCTGTGACAGTAGTGGAACAAGATTTGAACAGATCTCAAGTATTTGACGGACACGAGTCATGCCTCAAATCACGTGTTTATCATTAACATTGCTGGGAATTTTAAGGAAGTGAGTGATCTGACAGCCCTAAAAATGGCAGAGCAGCACACTGACTGAGATACACTCTGGGCCGGACACTTCTGACCACCACTCCAGCACTTTGGTGATTTAAGTTAAATGTTTAGTTTTACATGGGCAAGCAGCACAAAATGTAAGAATCCAGTTATTATTGTCAGTTTGGTGCCACAAGTGACACACAGATAACATCACCTTACATTACATTCAGAGCCTGTAGCAGAAGGAGATCTTTACTTTAATGTAAGTTTATGTCATACGCTGGTTAATTCTGTATTTCACTGTATTATTACATAGTAGGAGATTCCTAGGATAAATGTGGTTTGATAATGACATTTTCAACATTTGTATTTATGAACTAATTAGTGAACAAGGAAACCAGAATTCTTTGTAAAGATTCAATGGTTTTGACAGGAGTCTAAGGCTTTGTTTCAAGCAGAGTACTAGCATACCACTTATAGTGTAGTATAAACTGTTCTACCTATTATTTTTAAAAAGTAGTATTGCAACTATATACCATTTCAAACAGAAGTATGCTATATTGTTGCCACATGAGCTCATTACATTGCATACTTAATTCATCCTGAGGCATTGATTTATTCACTATTTAAAACTTTTTTAACATACATAGTCAAATTACATAGTCAATTATATAATACAATTATATAAATGTACATAGTACATTTACATAGTCAAATATTAAATAAATGAATATGCTGAAATTTAATGTTTTTTGTGGAAAAAAAAAATGTATTCACATTTGCTGTCTGAAAACAAATCGAGCCAAGAACAGATGTTAAAACAGCTGAGCAAATCTTGTGCATTGTAGATACAGCATCTGTAGTGAGCTCTGTTGTATTCAGCACATTTTGTGCAATTGTAAGTCAACCAGGTATTACTTTCACAGTTAAAATTTGCATCCTTTGCACAGTACACATAATGTGTTCTGCAGAAATAGTAAGAATAGTTTGTTATTGCAAACATTTAGCAGCTACAGGTTATCAAATACTTTGTTTCCAACAACTGAATAATCCAGCTGTACAACAACTACTAATGGAAATGACTTATTGTATTACTTGTATAAGGTGTATGTGGTATTCACATAAAGTGCTTATTTTAGACACTCTTCAACCTGCTATTAAGATTTGTTTGGGTTGATCTGATCACAAGTGGGCAGGTGAGACTGAACACCATTTCAGTTTCAAATGCTTCTCAAAACTGGACAGAAAACGTGTATTTGCTGCTCAAGTGCATCACATGTTGGGGCAGACCAGTTGTGCACCATTCTTCCAGATTGTGCTTAGATTAAATTTCTGAAAGCCTAACATGAGTGTTCAGTTGTAATGGAATACCTGGGTTAACAGATGTGCTTTACATGATCTGGGTCACTGACTACATGGTGATTTTCAGACTGGAGAGGTTCTGCGAAGGCTTGTGTATGAATGTATGAACTTATGGTTTAGCTGCACATTACCTTTTTTGTGGGTGGCTAACTTTGTATGTGGTTTAGTAATCAGATTACAAAATGTTTTGGATCCCTGCATTAGGAGCCGACCACTTGTGATCAGACTGTCACAAGTCTTAAAATCAGGTTTAAACAGTCTCTTAAAATCAGCCATTACATAAAATAGTAACTCATTGTGTTTTGATTTTCAGTTGGGAGCTGCTGCCCGTCTGCCAGGAATCACCCCAGCAGCCATAATTCATCTGTTTAACTATGTGCACAGAACCAAACACAGGAATCATAGTAAAATTGTTGGAGTCTCATAAAAATGATCAAAATGGTATATCAGGCAAAATGATTTCACAAGTCAACAGTGAGAGAAAAAACAAAAACAACTTTATTTAAAATGAGGAACTATTTACAGCTGTGGTAAATTTCAAGCTTTGAGTGGAATCTAATTTGACATCAGCAGCATCAAACCAAATTTCAAAAATTGTTTCCAAACATATGTACATCCACGGTGGCCATACATTGTTTTTTTCCAGTTGTCAATGTTTCTCCAATGTGCCACTGGTGCTGCAGAAATTACACATTCTTTAAATAATGTCTGAGAAACTCTTCCAACATTGGCTGGTACTGAAGTTTGATTTACTCTTGATCAAACTCTCCAACCCCTCTGGAAAAAAAAGCAAATGTAAACTTCCATTCAGGTTGATACTCCCCCATGCCAGGGGCTTCTGAGTAAACTGTAGCATCAGAGAACATCACCTCAGAGGTCAATGGGACAGAAGACTGGAGGGGACACTGGAGGCAAGAAGAAGACTAAGTCATGTGAACTTCCCAAAGACTTATGTGTGTGCAAAATGTCAGTTGCACAATCAAAACATGTTACATAGATATTTCTACAAGTTTGAAGTTTAAGATGTACAAAGTACATCTTTATGCAATAAAAAAAGTTTTTATTTTTGAAAAATCACACAAATGAGAATCATGTCAGTATCCCAGGGCTCAACAGTAACATTATGCTATGCTTACCTTCAATCTCTGACAGCCAAAGATGAATTTGGCCCCCAAGATGTGGTTCTGTGGCAGGGCCCTTAGGCCCCTCTGAGCCCAGAGCACCCGCAATGATAGAGACACAGGCAGGAGACAACCCGTCTCGCATGCATCCTGAAACATTTACAAATGAACTTGTTAACATATTTGGGATATTTTACAGCTATATATATCTATATATATATATTAGCCCCCTTCATAAATATGATCAAAGAGGACTCTAAAAATAAATCTGCATTGTTTATCCTTTTGATCTTTAATTTATAAAATTAGCAAAAATCTAACCTTTCATTGAAGGAAAAGAATTGAAAGTGGGGGGGAAATAACATTATGAAATAAATGTTTTTCTCCAAAACAAGTTGCCCACAATTATTAGCACCCTTTTATTTAATACTTTTTGCAACCTCCTTTTGCCAAGAGAACAGCTCTGAGTTTTCTTCTATAATGCCTGATGAGTTTGGAGAACACCCGAGAAGAGATCAGAGACAATTCCTCCACACAGAATCTCTCCAGATCCTTCAGATTCCCAGCTCCATGTTGGTGCTTCTCTTCAGTTCACTCCACTCTTTCTCTTTAGGGTTCAGGTCAGGGGACTGGCATGGCCATGTCAGAAGCTTCATTTTGTGCTCAGTCACTCATTTTTGTGCTGGTTTTGATGTTTGTTTTGGATCATTGTCCCAACGGATGATCCAACCACAGCCCATTATAAGATTTCTAGCAGAAGTGGTCAGTTTTTGATTTTTTTTATCTGTTGGTATTTGATAGAATCCATGATACAATATATCTGAACAAGTTGTCCAGGACCTCCAGCACAAAAATAGGCCCAAAACATTAAAGATCCAGCAGTATATTTAACCGTGGGCATGGGGCACTTTTTATCCATGTGTGCACCAAAACCATCTGGCTGCCAAGAAGCTCTTGTTTTAGTTTCATCTGACCATAGAAGCTCGTCCCGTTTGAAGTTCGAGTCTTGTCTGACAACTGAATATGCTGGAGATTCTTTCTGGATGAGAGCAGAGGATTTTTCTTGAAACCCTCCCGAACAACTTGTGGGGACGTAGGCGATTTTGATAATTTTTTTTAGGCTTTCTGAGATTCAAGACAACTAATCTCTGCAATTCTCCAGCTGTGATCCTTGGATAGTCTTTGGCCACTTAAACATTCCTCCTAACTGCGCATTAGGAAGATTTAGACACATGTCCTCAGATCTGTAACATCTTTAGTTGACTGGTACTTCTCAATTATTGCCCTGATAGTGGAAATGGGGATTTTCAATGCTTCAGCTATTTTCTTACAGCCACTTTCTATTTTGTGAAGCTTGACAATCATTTGCTACACATCAGAACTATATTCTTTGTTTTTTTCTCATTGTGATGAATGATTAAGGGAATTTGGCCTTTGTGTTTCCTCATGTTTATACTACTGTGGAACAAGAAGTCATGGCTGGACAATTTCATGTTCATGATCACCCCAGTGAGCTAAATTTTTTTTAAATATGAATGGGAATATACTTCAGAGATATTTTACTCATAAAAAATTCTAGGGGTGCTAATAATTGTGGGCAACGTGTTTTGGAGAAAAACATTTATTTCTTAATGTTATTTTTCCCCCACTTTCAATTCTTTTAGGTTAGATTTTTTGCAAATTTTATGAATTAAAGATCAAAAGGATAAACAATGCAGATTTATTTTTAGAGTCATCTTTGATCATATTTATGAAGGGGGCTAATAATTCTGGCCACAACTGTATATATATATATATATATATATATATATATATATATATATATAGGGGCTGTCAAGCTATTAAATTTAAAATCTAATTAATCGGATTCGGCATATCATGTATTTAATTTATCAAATTAATCTAATCGCAATTTGAAAAAAAAAAAAATGCCCCAAAAGATCATTTAAACCATTATTTTGTTAAATGAGAAAAGCATCAAATAAACGTTACAAAAAGTATCTTTAGAAATATATTTTGATTCAACATAAAATTTATTACACAAACTTTTAGGTGACAACGGCCATGATTTTTTTTTTTTCAAAAGCTGCATCTGAATTGGTACTTAGATGCATTTACAGACCAAAAAAGTTTGTTTACCAACATTCTTCAAAATATCTTTTATGTTTCTTAAAAGAAACTAATACAGGTTTGAAACGACGCAAATGAAATATAAGATGAGTGAGAACATGTAAATAAACAGAATTTTTTTTCAATTTTGGACAAACTAAACCCCAAATACCCAGTGTGTCTGTGTGTGTCTATATATATATATATATATATATATATATAATATATATATATATATATATATATATATTATATATATAATTTTTTAATTTTTTTAATAAAGTGATAATTTAAATCAGAAACTAAAACTGCCAGTAGGTGGTGGTAAATGTCTAATAAGTAAATAATTGAGCCATTCATTTATTTGATGAATTCAAATGGCTGATTATTGGAGGATTTAAATAAGTGGCTATCTTTATGAATAGGCCATTGAATCATTGGTACCAGTCATTCGTAAATAGGGTGCGCATTAATCCCAGGCTATGAATTGCAACTACGTAAATTTCGTGTCCAGGAACGCTGTGGAATCTTCTGGACTACCTTTTCAGGTTTTGCTCCAGTATATTATGAATGCTAAAGAGACTAATTGGCTATATGCCAAACAAAAAATATTCAATTAAAGTGTGTCCACTAAAGCATTTTTAACCAGCTAAATAAATGAGATGCTCTTCTAAAAACAGCCGGATAGTGGAGTGCTTTGGAGGCATCTTTTTTTCCAGCTGATATGCTTTGGTTGCTATGATGTAGTGTTAATTTCGTTAAAATCTATGATGAATAATGTTTGTTGATGACCTTTTTGCCATGACTAGGATGAGACAATGACCAGACACCACCAGCTTCATTATCAACATGCAAAATCATTGAGGAAATAAGAAAAGACTAAAATGTAGTAAAAAAAAAAAAATATTGACTGTTTTTAACAAGCTGCTACAAGCTTTCATGTTTGCGATTGCCAGCTAGATTTCAATAATTTTAAATCACCCAATCAGAGCTTTTCTGTTAATAGAACACCTTTCTACCCGGTGTTTTACTTAATCTTTGCAATCTGGCAACAATGCGCACACACTCTCTCTACACTGCAGAAGAAGTGCTGATAATCTACACTGTGTGCAGAATTATTAGGCAAGTAGATTTTCTGATCATATTTTTTTTTCCCAGGCACATTTTACCAATTCCAAACCACATCAATCTTAATAACTACTATTAATTTTGTATTTAATAATTTGTAAGTGATATATAATTGTTCATGAAGGCTGGAAATGAAAAACGCCTTATATTCAGGTGTGCAGAATTAGGCAGGTTTTCTTTTACAGGAAAAATCAGCCAAAAAAGAGATTTAACTCTAAAAATATTAAATGCCCATGAGAAGGATGAAATACTAATGCAATAATAGAAATTGCAAAGTTAAGGCATGACCATTGGACAGTGAAATGCTCATTGGGTCAACAGGGTCAGACAAAAACAGCTGGAGAAGAAAAGACACATATTAACTGCTAAAGAATTAAGGTGAAGAATTAAGTGTGAAACCATCAGGAACCCTTTAGTCTCCAGCGCCACCATTTTCCAGAACATTTCAGGATAGGATCTAAAAATGATCTTCCAAAACTTAGTGCCAGATTCTGGAAGATGAATTCTTAAAAAAGTGGAACAAGAGAATGTGGTGCTGGTCCTTCAAGAGTAACTCTCAATCTGTCTGTCTATAAAACGAGAAAAAAAAAAAAAAAAAAAAAAAAAAGCAGTCTTTGTATATTTTACAACACTTCAGCTTGTGATTCTTATGAAGTGGGGGTAATTTTTCAGGATTCTTCACCTAACCTAAGTCTCTGAGATTCTGACACCTTGCACTTCTGGAGACTCCAGGTAGGTTGCAGTTCTGGAAAATGGTGGCGCTGGAAACTAAAGGGTTCCTGATGGTTTCACACTTAATTCTTCAAATTAATTCTTAATTTCTAGTATTTCATTAGTATTGCATCCTTCTCATAAGCATTTCATAATTTTTGACTTTTCAGTCCTAATCTCTTTTTTGGCTGATTTTGCCTGTAAAAGAAAACCTGCTTAATAATTCTGCACACCTGAATATAAGGCATTTTTCATTTCCTGCCTTCATGAACAATTATATATCACTTATAAATTATTAAATACAAAATTAATAGTAGTTATTACAGTTGATGTGGTTTGGAATTAGTAAAATGTGCCTGGGAAAAAAATTTGATCAGAAAATAATAATTCTGCACATGGTGTAAAAACACAGCTAAACTCCATCTTACTTGTTTGTCTATCTATCTCTATTTGAGATATTCTACTTAAATACAAGTGTCATTCAGTTGGTCTGTTCCTTCACAAGCTGCTTGAGCTGTTTGCTGCGTAAATCTGCAATCAAACCTTCTCAGTGATTAACTGTAATAAATCCAAACATGGATCTCTTCACTATATTTGTGATTGTGTTTGTGGAATAACTGTACTTATGCAAACCTCTGTGTGAAAATGTCTTTTTTTTTTTCTCTCGCTGTTGTTTAAAAAAAAAAAAAAAACATAAAAAAAAAAAACGCTTAACGGGAAGTTGTTTGTTGCCTTTATATTCTGGGTTCATCTGTGGTCGGAACTGTGAATGTGTTTTTTGTGTAACTGCAGTATTTTTTGATATCTCTGAACTATTCTATATTATTACAGAGATTATGTAAACCCCAAAGCTACTGCAATTTTCTACAAATGTAAATAGCTTTTACAATCTAGTAATTTCAGTAATTAAAATATGACAAGAATGTACTGTAACTCACTGAAGCCGGTGTGGAACAGTCTTGTGAAATGACTCTGCTCTGGTCTGTCTGAGAGCCTGCAGTCATACTGATCAGATCAGGCACAGCAACCCCTGCTAAAATACTCAAAAGCTCAGCCCGCAACACTCCACAGTCACTGGACGAAGACCTAGACAAAACAAAAGACAACAGGAATCAAAATAGAAGCATTATAAATGTTGTTGAGTATATATAATTATGTTGACATATATAAGTACTAAGTTGCATCTTGTCTTCAAATTTTAAGTGGTAAAAAGCAATGTAGTAAATTTGTGTAATACCTGAAGGTGCAGCCAGTCACAGTGTTTTGTTTAAAAAGAACAGGGGGCCGATTACCGAGATCTGCAGAACACTCTCCATCATCTGACAACCCCAAAACTGTCAACTTCCACAAATGTCAAAGAATTCACATATTCATCAAAGAGATGCATTAAATCCTTCCCTAAAGTCCGGTACTATGCAGGAGGTGTAAATATTTGCTCTGAAAAAAATCTCTTAACAAAATCATGCAATGAAACATGGCATTTGAAATTTTGGTTTGCCCCTATTATGCTATTTGAAAGGTTCCCAATTTTGTTTAGGTCTCCTACAACAGGTTTACATGCATAAAAGTAAAAAAAAAACACTTTAGTTTTCTCATAATTTACATTGCACATCACATTTTTCAATGATTCTTAAATGACTCGATGAATCGGCCTGCTCTAATTGGCCAAATGGCACAGTCTGTTGTGATTGGTCTACCGCTTACAGCGCAAGTTGGAAACAAACGTCCATTACCATAGCTGAACTCGGTTTGACGTACAATATGAGATTGCAAATGCAATTCCTCACCATCAGTATTAACAAGTGTAGGTCCATCAACAAACCAATGTGTATATTTCTAATATTGCGGTGCACATGTGGGAACTGTATAATTAATAGTATCAATAACAGTGCATACGTTATCTGAGAACTAACGTGAATGACTGATGTAATATTAGAGTTTGTAAAACAAATCCAGCTCTATCCTTTATCTTGACTCAGTAATAAGAACGACAGACATTCTATACTAATCAACACAGCGAGCCCACAGCTGATTAGCACATCACACGTGACCTTTCCAACGTGATTACATAATGCGTGGCGCATCACAGAGCTAGTGCAAGACGAGCATTTGTGGTTAAAAAGTAGATAATTTTTTATTTTTTTATGACTGATAGTTTTGCTAGATAAGACACTTATTCCTCAGCTGGGATCGTGTAGACCCTTGAAGCAGCAATGAAACCGCCCCAGAGAAGTCCTCTATATGGAGAAAAATCCTGAAAAGTTTTCTTCAAAAACCTTAATTTCTTTTCGACTAAAGAAATATGAGTACAAAAATACATTTCACCAGTCTTCGTACTGTATTTTTGTATTTATTTTTATGTTATTTTCTGGAGCTGCTGGGACAGACAGATAAAAGTAAATAGCCCACATTATGTCTGTGTTACAGATCCCTTGTTTCCCTGGACTCCATTTCCCAGAATCCTCCTGTTCTCCTCACCTGCACACACTTCCCTCGTCAGCTCCTCATCATCACAGATCACCTGCACCTGGACTCTATTGTCAGCACTCCCCATATATTGCACTCACTCCCTTCACTCCTCGTCCGTTCTCTGTTTTGTTAATGTGTATGTCTGGCGTTCCTTACCTTTGTTTATTAAAAAGCATCTATTATTGTGGAAATCCGTATCTGCCTCATCTCTGCACCAGCATACCGTAACAGAAGAACGGACCCAAGAAGTTGGATTTTCACAAAAAAAAAAAAAAAAAAAAAAAAAATGGAGACTTTCCCCAGCTCCCTGGATCCAGCTCCTCCAACACCTCTCACCCTGACAGCCAGCGATCGCCTTATCGGGCTCCTGCAGGTAGGTCGTTCGCTGGAGAGGTATGTGGAGGAGTTCGTTGAGATCGCTTATTTGTCTGACTGGCCTGAAGCAGTTTTGATCTCCCTGTTTTTGGATGGATTGGATGATGACACTATCCGTTTTGATGAACCTGTTTTTTGTTTCTCCTTAAGTGAAACTATCAATTTAATTTTGTGGTTAAATGGCTCCAAATTCTTTGTAGATGAGGTTCAGGATGAGTGTTGTCGTCCAGTCCATCCAGAAACACGGTTGGCCGGGCCAGTCAGTCAACCTCCGTCTTCCTCCGCATACCCCTCCAGCAAACTCCCTGCCTGCCCCATGCTGGACCCACATTCCTCAATTGGGTCCAGAAAGCAGCGGAGGAGGAAGCAGCCCGCTCCAGTGTCTCCAGAGCCCGCTCCAATATCTCCAGAGCCCGCTCCAGTATCTCCAGAGCCAGCTCCAGTCCCCACAGAGCCAGCTCCTGTGCCTGTGGGGATTTTAATTGTATTTGAGGGGATGAAATGGCCCTCAACCCCAGTCTCCTCCGAGCCAAGTTCTCCAGTCTCCTCCGAGCCAAGTTCTCCAGTCTCCTCCGAGCCAAGTTCTCCAGTCTCCTCCGAGCCAAGTTCTCCAGTCTCCTCCGAGCCAAGTTCTCCAGTCTCCGCCGAGCATGTTTCTCCAGTCTCCGCCGAGCATGTTTCTCCAGTCTCCGCCGAGCATGTTTCTCCAGTCTCCGCCGCCGAGCAAGCAGCGCCAGTCTCCGCCGCCGAGCAAGCAGCGCCAGTCTCCGCCGCCGAGCAAGCAGCGCCAGTCTCCGCCGCCGAGCAAGCAGCGCCAGTCTCCGCCGCCGAGCAAGCAGCGCCAGTCTCCGCCGCCGAGCAAGCAGCGCCAGTCTCCGCCGCCGAGCAAGCAGCGCCAGTCTCCGCCGCCGAGCAAGCAGCGCCAGTCTCCGCCGCCGAGCAAGCAGCGCCAGTCTCCGCCGCCGAGCAAGCAGCGCCAGTCTCCGCCGCCGAGCAAGCAGCGCCAGTCTCCGCCGCCGAGCAAGCAGCGCCAGTCTCCGCCGCCGAGCAAGCAGCGCCAGTCTCCGCCGCCGAGCAAGCAGCGCCAGTCTCCGCCGCCGAGCAAGCAGCGCCAGTCTCCGCCGCCGAGCAAGCAGCGCCAGTCTCCGCCGCCGAGCAAGCAGCGCCAGTCTCCGCCGCCGAGCCCTCAGCTCCAGCCGCCGCCGAGCCAGCTGCTCCAATTATGAACTTTGTAAAGACTGTTTTCCCTCCCTGCCTCCCTCTCCCGCCTCCCATGTGTGTCTTCACTGAACCTTCACCTCAAGCCCCCTCGCCCAGATCTCCACCTCGGACCTCTGGGCGATTACCTACACCCTGGCTCCAACCTCCCTCTGCTCCACCGTTGCCCATCAGTCCTCCAGCCTCACAAGTCTCCATCCTGCCCCCGTTCACACCTTGTTCCCTCGTCAGCCTGCCTTCCCCTCTGGACTGCACTCCTCCGTCTCCGCTCCGTCCCTCCGTCCCTCGCTTCCAGTTGGCTTCCTCACTCCCCCTAGTGTTCACTTTGTTGTCTGTCGTCTGTGTTCAACTGCGGCCTTCTGGAGCCCCGGCTGCGCTTCGGTCGGCGGAGCCTTCGGTTCCGCCATCACCCGCCAGTCCTTCAGCGACGCCTGGGCTCAACGCCTCGAAGGCTTCGGCTCCTGACCCGCCATGGCTGCCCGCTGCACCTGACCCGCCATGGCTGCCCGCTGCACCTGACCCGCCATGTATGCCCGCTGCATGTCTGCCCGCTGCACCTGACCCGCCATGGCTGCCTTCGGCTCCTGACCCGCCATGGCTGCCTTCGGCTCCTGACCCGCCATGGCTGCCTTCGGCTCCTGACCCGCCATGGCTGCCTTCGGCTCCTGACCCGCCATGGCTGCCTTCAACCCCTGACCCGCCATGGCTGCCCACGGCTCCTGACCCGCCATGGCTGCCCACGGCTCCTGACCCCCCATGGCTGCCCACGGCTCCTGACCCGCCATGGTTTTTGGACCTGCCCTGGAGACCTCCACTCCAGTTTACTCCTTCCCCTGCTCCGGTTTGAGGTCTCCAGGGCGCCCGCCCCCCTCCCGGTTGTTACATCTACGGCGCGAGGACGCGCCTACCGGGAGGGGGAGGTACTGTTACAGATCCCTTGTTTCCCTGGACTCCATTTCCCAGAATCCTCCTGTTCTCCTCACCTGCACACACTTCCCTCGTCAGCTCCTCATCATCACAGATCACCTGCACCTGGACTCTATTGTCAGCACTCCCCATATATTGCACTCACTCCCTTCACTCCTCGTCCGTTCTCTGTTTTGTTAATGTGTATGTCTGGCGTTCCTTACCTTTGTTTATTAAAAAGCATCTATTATTGTGGAAATCCGTATCTGCCTCATCTCTGCACCAGCATACCGTAACAGTCTGAGTCTGCAAACGGCCGTTAACAAAAGGCCAGAGACGCTGAAGACGGACGCGAAGGAAGCAGCTCACTGTTCACGATGGTCGAAATATAGGAAGAAAATATAAATATTGAATTGGAGGTGAAGGATTATGAATTCATCTCTAAAAGGAGATCAGTCTCCAGGAAGATTTCGATGGCAATGGCATTTTATTTTTCTCTTACCTCCAAATAAAGTAGCTAATTATTAGCACATTTCAGCTTTGTTTACAGCGGTGACCAAGGAAACGCTGTATCACTGCTGCTCCATAAGCGCCACCTGCTGTCAGAGAGTGAATCTGCATCTAATTCAGCCTGCTGTTTTTGTTTCATGCTTTTTTGTGTGTGTAGCATTTATAATTTCACAAAGATAAAGTCAGACCATTCTGTTTTTGCTTTAAATCTTGAAATTAAATCTAATTCAAATAAAAAAACAACTGCTCATGCAACGTGCATAGCATCTTTGTTTGGATTGTGATTAAAAAGCAGTGGTTCCCTCTAATTTGAAATGGCTATGTATTTTTGTTTATTATAATAATATTAATAATAAATATCTGCAAGCAGTATCAGAATTGGCCAATTTGCTTGTAAAAATAAATAAATCAGAATCTACATTGACCACGAAAAAAATACTAAATACAAACTGGGCTGTCTTTTTCTATCAAGTGGATCTTGTCTTTCAAAAAGGTCGAGGTCAGGGATCTTGGGCTTAAAAAGGTTGGTGACCACTGCTTTAAAGGGTTAGTTCACACCAAAATGAAAATTGTCACTCATTACTCACCCTCATGTCGTTCCAAACTTGTAAGACTTACGTTCATCTTTGGTACACAAATAGTTATTTTACATTTACCCACTTTAAATGCACATTGCCCGCCAAGAACAGTTGTCCTAAAGCTGTCCTGCCTACAGCTATATTTTTAAATATGAAATGAATTACCATTACTATAATGATTGTATTTCAAATTGAGTATTAAATTGTCGAATCAATGCCACAGATAGGTCAAAAAACAAATTCACCTTCAAAATAACCAAAAAACTATGCACCAGCATCTATGGTGCAGAGCATCCAGGTAACATCCAGGTGGACACTGTAAAGTTAGTTAAGCCTTCTGGTGTCTAGCTAACTAATTGCAAAAACATGATACATAATGAGTTGGATACCTTATATCAGCAGACGCTCTGACAAATTTCTCTATCATTCATTCTTCAACAAACTGTAGGCACATCATGCCAATGAATACGTGCAATACAGAAATAATCTTGCTTTTGTTTGATTTAACCTCAGATTAGTTAGTAGTGTACTCTGATACAAGAACAATTTCACAGTAAAGTGGAAAGGATACAGGTTGTGAATTTTCACCAAACCACCCAACTAGTGGTGATTCAGGTTTCAGCCCCTCTGGAGGTGATGGACGTGTTGGTGTGGCCATGGGGTGAGTGAGTGTGACCAACTGTTATTCAAACAACAGGGGATTAAAATGTTGCTTATTATTGTAATTATTGGTGAAACAACAGACTTCTCTCTGGTGACATATGTCGGACTTTTCCAGTCATTTAATCTGCTTAAACCCTTTCTTACTATCAACTAGAAGCTTGCATGTTGACCTTGCAATCTTTTTTTTTTTTTTTTTGATAAAATGTTTGGATGTATGTCACAATATGAAAGAATTTTTTATATTTTGTTAAAAGGTCTTTTTTCATTTGGTACTGCCCCTCAGAATCTAAAGACGATATGTCTATGTTTAATATAGACATATCATAATAATACACATTTGGAATGATCATTCTGTTCAAAAGTTCTTAATGTTTGTTTCTTTCTTGAGCATCAAGGTTTTCACCTTTTGTAATAGTTATTGTATGAGTCTATTAGTTGCCCTTAGAGTGAAAAGGTGGACCACAAAATCATACAGTCACTGTTGGAATGGTTAAAATATGCAGAAAATTCTGCAAAAAAAACAAAGAATTTGTAGGACCGGGAAGATTTTTCTGAAAAACTGTGGACAGTTTAACTGCTTAGGACAAACAAAGGACTCATGATCAACCATCATAAAAAATAAAAACAGCCATGGATGATCCAGGTAATGACAAAAAAGTATTAAGAATCGAGCATATGTACATTTTTGAATGGGATAATTTTACAAAATAAAAACAACATGCAATTTTTAGGAGCCCTATTATTATTAGGGGCCAAGCCCCGAAGGGGCTGTAGCCCCTATTGTAATTGTACGTTTTCTCTTTTATTATTATTCTTCCTCCCGAATGGGAGTCTATGGCAGCCCTATCAAGGGAACATGAGAAAATGATGAAATTTGGCACAGTTGTAGAGATGCTCATGAATAGCTATTGGACCAAATTTGGAGTATCTAGAACCAACTCTATAGCGCCACCACCAGTTCAAAAATTCAACATTCTAAAGGTTATAACATTTGAACCATTTGCTCTAGAAAAATGTAATTTAGTACATCTGATTCATCTCGTTATGCTGATGCTACTCAACATCTTGCATTAAGTCTCCGCCCATTACAGTAGCGGCCATTTTGAAAAGTACAGTATTCCGTTTTTTCGCTACTCCTCCTTCAAATTCTGTCCAATTTTGTCCAAACTTTGATCAGGTGATCTTTGGACTGAGCCGCACAGAAATGACTGAACAGATTTTTTTTATTCATCTTTGTTCAAAAGTTATGATGCCACGAAGTTAACGAGGTCGACCCAAAATTAGTATAGAGGCTGTATCTCGGCCAAACTTTGAGCAATCGAAACAAAAATTGGTACGCTTCATCAGGACGATGGTCTGAGGGTCTATGCCAAACTTGGGAACAGCGCCACCTACAGGTCATGAGATATGAAAAATGGCTATTTTGGCCAATAACTTTTGAACAGTTTGTCAGAAAATCAAGATCTTGGTGTCTATGGATTCCTTGGATCATGCCGAATCCGACAATACCGATATTCTGTCAATATTGGATGAATCACGTGTCCGCCATTTTGAATTTTGTCATAAATTGCAATATCTTTTAAACAATTTGACATATCTTCACAAAAATCGCGATGTATGACATTTATAAGGTCCTGAAGGCACCTGAGAAGTTTCAGCACAGCGCCACCTACTGTTCCACAGACGTAATGATTATTGCAAAAACGCTTATAACTTTTGAAAACACTTTCCAAAATGTGTATGCTTTATGTCATTTTATTCCCTGGCTTATGCCGATTCCGACAATGTATCATTTGTCATTTTCCTTAAATGTACCTGTCTGCCATATTGAAGTAAATGAAAAACAGTTTTTTCGCTACTCCTCCTACAAATTTTGGTCAATTTTGTCCAAAATCTGCTCGGATGATCTTTGGACCGAGCCGCACAGAAATGACTGAACAGATTTTTGATATTCGCTACCATTCCCGAGATATCCGTCTCTGAATGTGACCTTGCTTGTGTTTGTTGTCTTATACTAGTTAGCTTAGCATGCTAATTGCTTAGCATGCTAACCAGTTGTCATTCTCTTTAATGTGGCTCTTCAGTTATCAAGTTAACCATGAGCTTCATTAGCATTAAGTTAGCTTAGCATGCTAATATGGTTAGCATGTTAAGTAATGCTTTTTTTGTGAATTCTTTGTTACACTAAAAGTTCTCTTCCACAGCCTGTTGAATGTGCATCCTCAAGTAGCTCAATGTGTAAAGCCAGTTACCTGAAGATCCCCATATCCAAAGATAATGGGTTCGAATCCCAGGTGGAGTGGTTTTATGAAATAGTGTGTTTTGATTCCTTTACTGCCTCTTGGATTAGAAATAAATGCTTTTTGTTTCATGCTGTGTTCATTTTCATCTAAGTTTATGTACATTCTGAGTTCATTATCGCCCATAATTCTGAACCAGCTGTTTCATGTTTGTTCATTTTCTGCTGTTTTTCCTCTTCCTGCTCTGTATTGCGCTACAGCATGATGAGCTGCAGAATGATCTAAAGTAGTTATTAAATATAACATTCAGTGCAGTTTTATAAAACTGCTTAATTTTGAGTTCATTGTCACATGAACTAATGAACTTTGGCAGGTGTGCCAACATTCACCTGCACAGTGGTGCAATGAGATGAGAAATTGGCATTGGAACCGGAGATTGTGGGTTCGAATCCCGTGTGGGGTGCCTTTATACAATTGAGTATAAAGGCACCCAAGTGTTTTGCACATACATTCAATTTCTGCTGTTTTTGCTCTTCCTGCTCTGTATTGCACTACTGCCCCTTCTGGGGCTTGGCCCCGAATTGCTGCTTGCAGCTACATTTATTATTATGATTATTATTATTATTAATTATTAACGTTTTTAGATTCTGCAAGGTGTATGTAAAATTATGATCACAACTGTATATAGAGAGATAGTTACCTGGAATATAACCATATGCTTTTGCAGTAGTTGTGTATCTATAGTTGTGTTCAGCAGTTCTATGTTCAGTGTAGCTTTTGCAATCTCTCCTTTGCCTGTGTACTCAATCACATACTCCACCTGTGAGAACAACAAAAGATTTCACTCATGTATATTCTGACATTGATATATGCATCCCCACATTCCTCTGCACTGACCTTTGATACCAAATTCAGACATGAGCCGTTTTGCTCCAACGGTTCAGGCCAGTCACTCACAGTAGAAACTGGGATCTAAAACAATGCAAACAAAATTTATGTAAACATTCTTGGGGTCAGAAATCATAAGTACTGTATATTACGGAAGCCCTAAGAGGCCATGGGCTATAATTTTTTTTTTTTTCTTGTTTTCTCGTAATCACGACATAATTAATCTTCTATAAGTTACACAAACATGGCAGTATAGAACCAAATATAACTGATGGGGTGTGGTATATATCCACCTTAATGTGTTAGTTCATATTGGCCAAGATTGTACGTGTTTGGGACAGAGAGAGTGAAGACCTTACTTCTTGTTTGCTATCATTTGTGAAGTATTGTATGTGTTAATTAACTTTGTTAATATTAAATGTTTGAATGTGATTAATTTGCATGAAAGTGTATCCGTTATCGTTATGTTCTAACTGCTAGATGCATGACTCATCAGTTTCACTACCGCGATAGCATTCGTGTGATTCTAAATGTAGTGCTTATTAATATTAATTTGGTGTCACTTTATAGTATTCTGTTTGCACCTTATTGTGCATCTTTAAGACGCCATTTTAATAATCGCAGTTTTAGTGTTAGTTTACCTCACTGTGTCACTCAATGTATATTGATCATTTAATTCAGTGATAGTGTGTAACCCATTTATATTTCTTTGTAGGAAACCACACACATACACATAAACGCTCTCAAACACCATCCCAAGATTGTACTTAGCCAATATCAACTGGATTTTTTTTTTTTTTTTTTTTGTGAAATCTGGAGTATTGCACCTCTTTTTAATGGAAGAGCTAGGAGGACCTCTTTTTAATGAAAGAGCTAGGAGGAGGTAGACAGTTTAACGCAACCCGTCACAGCCTATCTTTCATGACAAATAAAAATAACAAACAAATTATGTAATATAATTTTATTTCAAATGAATGAGGGAAATAAAGTGGGTGCAGTGTGTTTCAGAATCAAACAATCATTGTAAAAATAACTTTTGTTTTGTCGATATCACAAGAAAATTAAGTTAACAAGATTAACAAGATAGAAAAATTAATAATAACCCATGGCATTTTAGGGCTTCCGTAGTATATCACTACATACAATTAAAATAATTTGATGCAACTCACAACCAAATCTGGACTGCTCTCCACCTGGGCCCTGGGAACCTAAAAGACAAAAGCTTAATAATTAATATGCTATGATAGGCATCCAAGGATGTCTATTTTCAAGAAATATTCATAATCAACCATCATTAATATCTATTATCAATCAATTATAAATCTAAAATTACTTAAAGGAATTAATTAGTTGTTAATACTGCAAAACACATGTAGAGATGAACAAATATAATGTAAACGTAGTCTACTTTAAACTATATTTTACAGTTTTTTTAATTGCTTTGGTGCAATTTTCACAAGCAATTGGTACATTTTCCAAACTCTTAGTATTAATATCACAACAGATCATCAAAAGTGCACTTTTTTTCAAACATTTTAGCATGTTTTCAATTGTATTAGTACAATACACAAAATCACAAAGTATCCTTTTCACTACGGAAAATAAGCTTTTCGTCTATATAAATGTTTCACTCACAGTAACTGACTTTCATAATGCTATTACTATCAAACTTTTGATGTGCATCTCTTTTTGTTCAGTTTAATACATTTGTCTATTATTTAATCCAACTTAATGGTTAATCAATGAATCATTTGGTACACCAGATTTCTATAGATATTGATTCAATAGGCATAGTTTCTATAGTACTTATTTGCAATTTCTGATATGGATAACCAAATGTAATGAATTCATTTTACATTATAAGCAATTTATCTTAGATGATAACCACAATTTTCAAAGTGTGTATGTGTGTGTGGTCCTGGTAAACACTACTTTGTGAACCAAATGTCTCAACAAGGATGGTTATACCAGTAATTTTAGACCTTGTTTGGACATTTTTTTTGGTCCCTATGAGGAAAACAGCTTATAAATCATACAAAATTATATTTTTATAAAATGTAAAAATGCAGAAAGTTTTCTGTCATGGGAAGGTTGAGGGGTATAGGGGATAGAATACACCGTTTATACTGTATAAAAATCATTATGTCTATGGAAAGTCCCAATAAATCATGAAAAACCAACAGGACAGATTACAAGGGAAAAGAAACATCAGATTGATCAGAGATGCATCAGAAGAAGGGAGACAAGTGGCATAATTTTACATTATATAGTTTTTTTTTCACAAGTAAGGTGTACATTTTCAAAACTCTTAGTACAAAACTCCAAACTGATCACACTTGTAACACAGCTAGTCATTCTTTCAAAACTTGATCTCATGATTTCATTCTAGTTGTACATATTCATTGTTCATTTTACATAATTACTGTTTCAAACACAATATTATTGTAATATGTAATGAGAACATCTGGTTTAATCACCGAAACACAACTGTTATGTTTTTGTATTTTGTTTTTGTTTGTTCCCTCCCTCTCTTTTGTTACCTATCTGTCGAGTTTAGGTTGATCTTATTGGACGGTAAACCAACGATGATCCTGGTGACGTCATGACGTTCTAACGTCATGACCAGCGTTCCGCCAATCTGTGGGTGGTTGATCATTTAAGGCTTTGGCGGCATTTCACCTGCAGTGAGAGTTTGGGCTCGGACCTCACTCACTTTTATCGAGCCAGAGCCAGCCATCCTTCGTGTCTGTGAACTGTTCACTTAGTCTGTGGTTTATTGAGACAGCATTTCTGTGAGTTGTTTGTTGTATTTGTGCAATAGTTAACGTGACGCAGTTAGAGTGTGATACAAGTTTCTCGTGTTAAATTCATCCAAATTCAATCCATTCGTATGCTGGTGTGAAGTCATTTAACCACTTGATTGACAAATAATGAACCCTTTGTTATGGACCGCTCAGTGCTAATCTCAACCTCACTGACAATTGTTAATTCCGTATAGTGCGTGACGGCTCGACCTGGTAGCTATTAATTCATGTTAGTTAGTGTGTGGGTGTTCACCTCCATTGTATTTTGTTAATTTATGTAATAGAGTTTAGTTAAGGCGCCGCACACGCCGAAGATTTCGGTTTTGTTTCTACATTTTATTTTTGGTAGTTAGTTTAGGGGCGTGGGCGCTAGTTAGTGGGTTTTGGTATGATTATTTCTTTTGTTTGGCGACACCCCTTTTTTTTTTTTTTTTTTTTTTTTTTTTTTTACATTTATTGAGTTCATGTTTTTCTTGTGTTGTCTTAATTTTCCCTGTGTTAATAAACATCGGGTTATAACTGCAAACTTTGTTGTCTGGTTTGTTCTCCCTCACTCTGCGACCCCTGCATCTCACCTAAATGTTGCGTTCATTCCAGTTAACACCTTTTAGCATGTAACACAACAGTATGATCTTCTTTCAGTTTAGTACTTTTGACAATCAGTTCATTCAGTAGAAAACAATGCAAGATACACGTTTCAAATCACCCTTGATGCTGAAATAAGTACAGTTACACGGGCTACAGATGCCACTTTAGAAAATACACTTACATTACCTGAATTACATAATTGACATAAAATCCATAATGTTTGTAATAGTATCTATTCAGTGTGTTATCAAAAGGTGTGAAGTATGACACAGTCATGAGGTTTTGTGCTAGAACCGAGTTTGCGGTTAATACAGTAAATGTTCTCACTGTACCATATGACTGAATCTATGTTGTAACTGATCTTTACAAATGAAGGATGAGTTCCAATAATGTGGCAATCTCTACCATGGTACCATGCCTTTTACAGTTTACAGTATCACATAGCATACTATAATGTAAAACAATGCCATCTGTCTCCCTTCTTCTGATGCATCTCTGATCAATCTGATGTTATATAATTTCTTTTTCCTTGTACTCTGTCCTGGTCCGTGTACTTTTGCGTCCATTCGTTTTTCCTTTAAACCAGAAATGAAATATGGAAAATGCGGTTTCTTTGTTCTTTATTTTAACGCTGATGAATAGAATTAGCAGATACAAGCCATTTTTCTTTATGCAAGATTAATTTTTTATTAAAAATAATATAAATTATATACAACTTGTTATTTAATATGTAAATTTAATTTCCAGTGTTTCTCGTCATACACATAGACGCTAAAGCACCCTATAGTGCCTTTTCCTCTGGCGTCAACAGAATGACTCACTTCATGAGCATGCCTAAATGACATTGATTAATTTTCATTCGTTAAATTTCTATTATTATTATAATAATAATAACTACATTTATATTTTAACCTAAACATAAAATTTCTAATCCTCATAGCCTCTTGTTTAGCGCTCTAACATTATCAAGTTTCCGCTTGTGGTCTCGATCCCACCATTTTGCTTTTTACTCTGTTTTATATGGATAAAGGCCAAAATGACATCTAAATTACTGTGACTTTTTCATATGGCTCTGTGTTTTATATTGTTTTATATTGAGAAATTGTTTGAGATTAGGAGTCACTTTATAGCTATGCTGTTCAAATTGAAAATATACCAACATTTGTTATGATGACAAAATTATACACCAATATGTGATTTTCATGAAGACAAAATTCCCATGCCATTTGCCTCAGTGGAGGTTTGACATGAAATGTTTCTCAATTCTCATTGAAAGCAATGCGTTACGGCCACGTCGCTGGGACATTAACACTACGTGGCTTAATCCTACTAAAACAACAACCAGGGAGAAACTATTTTCTCACACATTTTCTTGTCATCAGCAGCATCTGCTAAGACAACGGCAACGTAAACAAGTGGAAGGACAATATTTTTATGTTAAGCCTTTATAACGGTTTTCTATAATGCTGAACATTGTAAGTGTGTTGCCTCATATTCAGCCTGACCTGCTTGTCTGCAAATCTTTATTGGTCATTTAATATCAGTGTCTTAAAGCATTAAGTGTTTTCTTCATAACGGTGTTTTATTTAAGGAAAAATCTTAACTTGTTAACTGTGTTCATAGTGGGCTGCTTATAAGTAGTGAATTTGCTCCTCCAATATCACTATCGCTGGACGAAGCGGGACATACTGATTTGCAGCCAGTATAGCATTCTATATAGCATTCAGAGACATGGATCTCGAAAGTGTGGGAGAAACAACAATTTTACGAAAGAAAATTTGAAAAATTGAAATTTCTTCACCTTTAATCTGTCCTTTTTTAATTCTGGATTATAAAGATGCAAAACGTAATAAACAAAAATCTGAAAAGAAGTCAATATTTATTTTGTGCACATACAATTTGTGCATCCGGTTTTAATTTAAATTTTGGTATTCACCATAGCATTTAAAAATACAACAACCATTCATTTTTTGTTTTTCTTGACGTGGTTAAAAAACAAAAAAGGAATGGACGCAAGGTCCGTGTACTTTTGTGTCCATTCCTTTTTGATAATACATGTTATTGGTGGGGCCGAGACTGTGGAATAGCTTGCATGTCCATCTTAGAGCAGCTCCTTCCTTATCAGTTTTTAAATCTCTTCTTAAAGCTTATTTTATTTAGCCTTTAATGTTAATCTTTGTTTTTGTTTTGTTTCTATTATTTTTATTATTACTATTGTTTTTATTTCTTACTCATGTACAGCACTTTGGTCAGTCCTGTGGCTGTTTTAAAGGTGTTTTAAAAATAAATAAACTTAAACTTATTATGGATTTTATGTCAATTATGTAATTTAGGTAATTTAATTGTATTTTCTGTGGCATCTGCAGCCTGTGTAACTGTAATTATTTCAGCAAAAAGGGTGATAACATGTATCTTGCATTGTTTACTATTGAATTAACTTTATTAAAAGTACTAAACTAAAAGAACATATGCTGCATCCCATTCTATCCGTCCTAAATAGTATTCGCAATAAGAATTAGTATGTCCCAAATCATAGTATGTTGAAATGAGCATTCCAAAGATACCCGGATGGTCTACTTTTTCCGGTTAGAATTCGAAGTGTAGATCCGTGCACATTTCTAACAGCTAATATTGCCCATAACACATTGCGCTGTGGATGAGGATTCGATTAGAATTTCAAATACGAATAAAAAGTGTTAAACTACAAACATTACGGCTGTGCGAGACCGATGGATAAGCAGAGCGGTTAAGATAAAGGGGCTTGAATGATTCATCTAACCTGACGAAAATATATTTATTAAATGTTATCCACATTATATTGTAACGCTCAGGCTTACCGGCAGAGGTAACACAATTAAAAGGAGAACTGTTTAAAATATTTGTAAGTTGGGTTTAAAATGAAGACAAGAAAACAGCAGATATAAAAGAAACAGATATGTATTTACACCAATCTAAATGACACTGAACTAAAACAACACAAGATATATAAAGAGTCCTTAGACTGGTAAAAGCATACAGTCCATCAGTTCCATACCCTAAAACAGTCAACAGAAACTCTGTGTTGATAGTTCAATGTGTCCACCCGTGTATATACAATCCAATGTGCAATAATCCAAAGTGCAAGTGTAAGAATGAAGTCCTGGAATAGCGAGTGTTCAAACAAAAGTACTCCACAATCCAGGTAGCTTTCGACCTAAGTGTTTTCAGCCCCATCTTAGGCCATATTGCCCCTTTTATAGGGAGAGACTACTTCCTACTACCTTTCAGGTGATTGGTCACATGACAGGTGAGGTCTCAGTTCTTAAAGACACACACACACATTTTTAAGAGGAGTAAAATGGACAATGAAACATGTAAAACCTATTAAAACTCTGATACACAAACGTGCACACGCAGTCACGATAGCACATGGACATTCTCCCATTACTCCATTCTCCTCCCGCCATCCATTCCATATACATTTCCCGGTCATTTCATACGCCTACACTGCACTTGTTGTCTTTTTTCGTCTCTGTGCTGTTTGTTGATGTGGGTGTAGTCAGTCTTCTTGTGGGAAACTGCGCTGGACAAACCGAACGATCGAGCGGCGGCCGCTTATGACGTCACGGCCTGGTCGCGCCAGCGCAGCGCAACCGGAAGCTGACGAAACCATTGTCCATTGTGAATAGGTGTTTGAGTGTGTATTTAAATGTCCAGATTATGTGTATATAATAAATATATATATATATATATATATATATATATATATATATATATATATATATATATATATATATATATATATAGGGATTATTATTGTTTTATCATATTTAATATGAAATTGTTGAAGTATTTTGGATGTGCATTATGTTATATGTACCCAAAGATGGGGTGGCCCAAAAAGGGGCAAGGTTTGGCCTATAAAAGCCAGGCCAAACCTTAACACTTGTTTACCAAGTTTACCAAGTTTACCAAGTCGACGCAAGAGTGCTACCGTGGTGCCTCGAGCAAATCCAAAACCCCTTTCTTTTGTATATTGTGGATACCTGTGGATACATGTATATATTTCATTGTTGGATTATTTTCTGGTTTATTTTTCCTTTGTTGTTTCTTCGGTACTTTGGATTTTTTTTTTTTTTTTTTTTTTTCTCTTTTGTGGACACTTGTATATATTCTTCACTGTGGACCAACTTTTGGCACTGTAAATAAATTACACTTTGCACGAAAAGTGCTTTTGCGAGTGAGCCATCATTTTTACATCCCCTCACGGACTTACACTTCCTCCCCGAAGGCGAACTGGTGGGCTCGTCTTCATCACAAACTTAATCAGTGTCATTCTGTTGTCATTGATGCATGCTCTGTTCTCAATAGGAGGATTTTCTGCTGCTCTCCCAGTTAAAAAATGGGAGGTTGTCCCCAGAAGGCGCTGCATTGAGCTCATGAAAGGACGGGGAATTTAGAACAGAGCCATACCGCCAAATTGTAACTTTAGCAAAATATGCCAATAAAAAATTGACTAAATTTTGTCTCTTGTAATTTTTGACTTAAGTGGTCCTGACTGAACTAGAATGAAAGCATGAGGTCATGTTTTGAAAGAATGACTGGCTATCACAAGTGTGTTACAAGTGTGATCAGATTGGAGTTTTGTACTAAGAGTTCCCTTTCAGTCGGTCACGTTCGACGTACTTCAGTAGTGACCGGCGAATTGGAATTGCGATATCCCAATTCGTCGGTCACTACTGACGTACGTCTCCGTTCCCTCCTTCAGGGAACGAGGGTTACATACGTAACCGAGACGTTTTTAACACATTTCAGTTATTTAATATGAATTTTATTTACTATTTATTATTTAAATAAGAATGTGTATATAAAATACAGATATAGCCTTTTTTTGTTTCATAAATACCTCACATTGAATCCGGAGCACATTTTTAGTTCGTCGCTGCAAAACGGACTTCAGGGTAGGAGATGGACTAAAAATGAACTCCAAAAACTTACTGTAATTTTTTAGGATTCTTTACCTAACCTAAGTCTCTGAGATCCTGACACCTTGCACTTCTGGAGACTCCAGGTAGTTTGCTGTTCTGGAAAATGGTGGCGCTGGAGACTAAAGGGTTCCTGATGGTTTCACACTTAATTCTTCACCTTAATTCTTTGCAGTTAACGTGTGTCTTTTCTTTTCCACCTGTTTTTGTCTGACCCTGCTGACCCAATGAGCATTTAACTGTCCAATGGTCATGCCTTAACTGCAATTTCTAGCATTGCATTAGTATTGCATCCTTCTAATGGGACTTTAATAATTTTTGACTTTTCAGTTTGAGTTAAATGTCTTTTTTGGCTAATTTTATCTGTAAAAGAAAATGTACCTAATAATTAAGCAAACCTGAATTAAAGGCATTTTTCATTTCCAGCCTTCATGAACAATTATACAGTTGTGGCCAGAATTATTAGCCCCCTTCATAAATATGATCAAAGATGACTCTAAAAATATATCTGCATTGTTTATCCTTTTAACAAAAATCGAACCTTTCATTGAAGGAAAAGAATTGAAAGTGGGGGGAAAATAACATTAAGAAATAAATGTTTTTCTCCAAAACACGTTGCCCACAATTATTAGCACCCCTAGAATTTTTTATGAGAAAAAATATCTCTGATGTATATTCCTATTCATATTTAAAAAATTTAGCTCACCGGGGTGATCATGAACATGAAATTGTCCAGCCATGACTTCCTGTTCCACAGGAGTATAAACATGAGGAAACACAAAGGCCAAATTCCCTTAATCATTCATCACAATGAGAAAAAACAAAGAATATAGTTCTGATGTGTAGCAAATTATTGTCGAGATTCACAAAATAGAAAGTGGCTGTTTCCCATTTCCACTATCAGGGCAATAATTGAGAAGTTCCAATCAACTTGTAACAAGATGTTATAAATCTGACTGAAAGAGGACATGTGTCTAAATAATCCTAATGCACAGTGAGGAGGAATGTTTAAGTGGCCAAAGACTCTCCAAGGATCACAGCTGGAGAATTTTTTTAGAGATTAGCTGAGTCTTGAATCTCAGAAAGCCTAAAAAAAAAAAAATGATCAAAAGCACCTACATCCCCACAAGTTGTTCGGGAGGGTTTCAAGAAAAATCCTCTGCTCTCATCCAGAAACAATCTTCAGCATATTCAGTTGTCAGACAAGACTGGAACTTCAAACGGAACAAGCTTCTATGGTCAGATGAAACTAAAACAAGAGCTTCTTGGCAGAAAACCCACCAGATGGTTTTGGTTCACACATGGATAAAAAGTGCCCCATGCCCACGGTTAAATATACTGCTGGATCTTTAATGTTGTGGGCCTATTTTTGTGCTGGAGGTCCTGGACAACTTGTTCAGATATATTGTATCATGGATTCTATCAAATACCAACAGATAAAAAAAATCAAAACCTGACCACTTCTGCTAGAAATCTTATAATGGGCGGTGGTTGGATCATCCGTCGGGACAATGATCTAAAACAAACATCAAAACCAGCACAAAAATGAGTGACTGAGCACAAAATGAAGCTTCTGACATGGCCATCCCAGTCCCCTGACCTGAACCCTAAAGAGAATGAGTGGAGTGAACTGAAGAGAAGAAGCACCAACATGGAGCTGGGAACATGAAGGATCTGGAGAGATTCTGTATGGAGGAATTGTCTCTGAACTCTTCTCGGGTGTTCTCCAAACTCATCAGGCGTTATAGAAGAAAACTCAGAGCTGTTCTCTTGGCAAAAGAAGGTTGCAAAAAGTATTGAATAAAAGGGTGCTAATAATTGTGGGCAATGTGTTTTGGAGAAAAACATTTATTTCATAATGTTATTTCCCCCCCACTTTCAATTCTTTTCCTTCAATGAAAGGTTATTTTTTTTGCTAATTTTATAAACTAAAGATCAAATGGATAAACAATGCAGAATTATTTTTAGAGTCATCTTTGTTCATATTTATGAAGGGGGCTAATAATTCTGGCCACAACTGTATATCACTTATAAATGATTAAATACAAAATTAATAGTAGTTATTAAGATTAATGTGGTTTGGAATTGGTAAGATGTGCCTGTAAAAAAATATGATCAGAAAAGCAATGTGCCTAATAATTCTGCAAGCACTGTATAGCAGTGTGATTTGAGATCTGAATGACAGAAACTGAAGGTGGAACTGAGATTTTCTCTACTTTAACATGCGATCAGTTTGTAGTGAACACTTCTTTACACTCACAGAGAAAAGCTCCAACACTGATGACACTAAGCTTACATTATTATTTTAAGCAAATAAAGAGTCCACATTTGTGACATGGCAATTAAATATTATCCAGTGTTCAAGCTGTAGTGCACACTCCAGCTGATAACCGTATAGGCAGTGTTTCGCCATTTGCTCGCATGAATACGGATATTGATTAATCAACAGTAGGAAAGATCAATTAATTCAGTTCCCATTCAGTCGGTCACGTTCGACGTACGTCGGACAGACCGACGAATAGGAATCTCGCTAGAGAGGCCAATCTACTTCGAGTGTAACTAAACGAGCCAATGCACATTGGCATGCAATCATATGCATCAGCTGCTTGCCTCGCAGCGCGGGTATATAATGAGCAGCAGGTGCGTTGCATCTTCAGCTTTTCGCTTCGGAGCCAAACCTTCTCAACACTGAAGAAGATAGCTACTGAAACCACGAGTGTGAACGAGTCTGCTCTTCGAGACGTCTCTTGGTTGCGGTGCAGGCGGACAGCGCAGCAGCGGGGCCGATTTCTCCTTTGTTTTTCTTTGCCTTTTTTATTTGAGCAAAAGCTGTAATCAGCGTGAAGGCCGTTCTCACGGCTGGTGAAACGGTGCGCCTAGAGCGCTAAAAGCTGTTATTACAGCTGGTAAGAGAGCGCCTTCAAGGAGAGTGCACACGACAGGCTGCACATTTCCCTGTCTGTGCTGCAGCGGCTTTTCCCCTGCGTGCTTCAGCACCTAAAAGAGTCAGTCCTTGAAAGAGCTTACACGAGTAGTTCGCGTCTTTTTAAAGATGTCGTTCTACTTGTGTGTTTCTGGATGCGGTCGTTACCTGGCGCCTCGGGATGGTCACCAGCGCTGTATCGCGTGCTTGGGCTTAAGGCACGCTGAGGCGGCGTTTGTGGACGAGTCATGTACCCATTGTGGGAAGATGACCGTCGCGGAGCTGCGGTCGAGACTCCACTTTCTGCAAAGGGGTGGAGTCCCGGTCCCGACGCCTCGTTCCAATCCTCCTCAGAGGGTTGCTTCGGGCGGCGGGGCTGGTGACTTGAGGATCACGGTGAGCGCGTTTCCTTCGGGGAACCAACTCCCTAGGAACCCTCACCCCTCTTGCGCTCCGCAGCCAGTAGAGCTGCCGGGGGAACGCGGTGGACCACCCCAGAGGTGTGTACCATCCGTATCCTTCGGAGCTCCCCAAGACGACCGGATGTCGATCGCTGCATCGGAGGGTGAGCCTGACGCTTCTGGGGATGACGATTCGGCGCAGCTGCCTCCCTCGGGAGTGACGACTGTGCCCGATTCAGACCCGGAAATGATGGCTATGCTTTCCCGGGCCGCCAACAGGGTCGGGCTCGTGTGGAACCCTCCACCGTGTCCCGAGCCCTCGAGGTTGGATGATTGGTATCTCGGGGTGGCAAGGGCTGGTTCTCAGCCCCCACCCCAGTGCCTTTCTTCCCGGAGGTGCATGAAGAGCTCACTGGCACGTGGACGGCACCTTTTACTGCCCGAAGCCGTGTCGGTGGGTCCTCCTCCCTCACCACCCTTGATGGTGGAGCGGCTAAGGGTTATACGCGCATACCCCCTGTGGAACGGGCCGTTGCTATGCAACTGTGCCCTAACTCCACCTGGCGGGGGAGCCGTCTCTCCCTTCCCGGGCCTGTAAGTACTCGTCGGATCTTACCGGCAAGGCTTATCAGGCCTGTGGGGAAGCCGCTTCCGCCTTACACGCTATGGCGTTGTTGCAGGTCCATCAGGCCAAGGCACTGAAGGACCTGCATGAGGGTGGTCACGATCCGCAAGTTCTACAAGAACTTCGTGCCGCGACGGACCTCGCGCTCCGAGCGACGAAGGTTACGGCGCGGTCAGTGGGTCGTGCGATGTCCACCATGGTGGTCCAGGAACGCCATCTCTGGCTGTGTCTTGCGGACATGAGGGATACCGACAAAGTCAGGTTTCTTAATTCCCCCGTGTCCCAGACCGGCCTCTTCGGCGACGCGGTCGAGAACTTTGCCCAACAGTTCTCGGCTGTACAAAAGCAGTCAGAGGCGATCAGTCACATCCTGCCGAGGCGGTCAGCTGCTGCACCTCCACCGCCGGCGGCACCTCAGACTGCCCGTCGCCGAGGGCGCCCCCCTGCAGCCGCCCCCGCTCCGACGCCCCAGCAGCAGCAGCCTCCATCCAAGCGGCGTCGTGGAGCCGGTCGCGGGCGGGGTGCCCAGCCCGTCCAGCCACCCCCTAAGAAGAAGGGTGGCAAGGCCAAGTCCAAGCGGCCCTAGGACGGGCGACCCGGAGATGGACGGGACTGCTCTTCAGGAGGTGGTGACCGCACCGCTCCTTCCCCCGGAGGAGGGCCGGGTGGAGAATCTTTTGTTTCCCCTTTTTGTTCCGCCGCTGGCTCAACGGCCAGCGGTACCCAAATTTTCAATAAAAGAGCAGTTTCCTCTATCTCCGGGTCCGAAGAGGGCTCGGAGAGCAGTGGGAGGGCTAGAACCTCACCACTCTCATCCACCTCTTCTGTCGCCAGCGGACAGCAGCGAGCAGCAGGTAGGCAAAACCTCGACTGCTCCCTCTGTCCACCCGTGGAAGCAGGTAAGTGTTGCACAGCACACTGTGACCCCGCTTCGGGCCGCCTCACACAGAGAGCCTCCCGGGCCGCGTCCCTGCGTTCCACCTCGCTGCCCCGCGGCGGGTACGCCGGTGGTCCCCTTGGTGCCGCTTGCGCGGTCTCTGGGAGCCTGGCTAGCGCTCCCCAGTCCGTCTCGCTGGCTCCTTCGGACCATCAGGCTCGGCTATGCGATTCAGTTCGCCCGGCGCCCCCAAGTTCAGGGGCATCCTCTTCACTACAGTGAAAGATGCCGATGCCCCTGTTCTGCGTGCGGAGATCGCAGTCCTACTGGCGAAGGACGCGATAGAGCCGGTCCCTCCAGCCGATTTGAGGTCGGGGTTCTACAGCCCCTACTTCATTGTACCCAAGAAAAGCGGCGGGTTACGACCGATCTTGGACCTGCGAGTTTTGAATCGGAGCCTTCACAAGCTACCGTTCAAAATGCTCACGCAGAAACGCATTTTCGAGTGCATCCGTCCCCGAGATTGGTTTGCAGCGATCGACCTGAAGGACGCGTACTTCCATGTTTCGATTCTTCCGCGACACAGGCCATTCCTGAGATTCGCGTTCGAAGGTCGAGCATATCAGTACAGAGTCCTACCCTTCGGGCTGGCCCTGTCTCCCCGCGTCTTCACGAAAGTCGTGGAGGGAGCCCTTGTTCCCATGAGAGAACAGGGTGTTCGCATTCTCAACTATCTAGACGACTGGCTTATCCTAGCACAGTCTCGGGATCAGTTGTGCGAACACAGGGATTTGGTGCTCAGTCACCTCAGCCAGTTGGGGCTTCGGGTCAACTGGGAAAAGAGCAAACTCGCCCCAGTGCAGAGGATCTCTTTTCTCGGTATGGAGTTGGATTCGGTCGAACAGATAGCACGCCTCACAGAGGAACGTGCTCGGTCGGTGTTGAACTGCCTGAATACGTTCAATGGCAGGACAGCGGTCCCACTGAAGTTCTTTCAGAGGCTCCTGGGGCATATGGCGGCTGCAGCGGCTGTAACACCGCTCGGTCTGCTTCATATGAGACCGCTCCAGCACTGGCTTCACGGCCGAGTCCCGAGATGGGCGTGGCAACGCGGCACGTTCCGGGTGCCAATCTCTCAGGAGTGCCGCCGAACCTTCAGTCCGTGGTCAGACCCTTTGTTTCTTCGGGCAGGAGTGCCCCTAGAACAAGTGTCCCAGCATGCTGTGGTTTTCACAGATGCTTCTGCCACCGGCTGGGGTGCCACGTACAACGGGCATGCAGTCTCAGGGGTTTGGACGGGACCCCATCTGCATTGGCACATCAATTGCCTCGAGTTGCTGGCAGTACGCCTTGCCCTGAGCCGCCTCAAAGGCCTGCTTCAGGGCAAGCATGTACTGGTCCGTACGGACAACACTGCGACCGTTGCGTACATCAACCGTCAAGGTGGTCTACGCTCCCGTCGCATGTCGCAACTCGCCCGCCATCTCCTCCTGTGGAGTCGGAAGCATCTGAGGTCGCTTCGCGCCATTCATGTCCCCGGTGTGCTCAACCGTGTGGCCGACGAGCTATCACGAGCTGCGCTGCCCGGAGAGTGGCGACTCCACCCCCAGGTGGTTCAGCTGATCTGGAGAGAGTTCGGAGAGGCTCAGGTAGACCTGTTTGCCTCACCAGAAACCTCCCACTGCCAGTTGTTTTACTCTCTGACCGAGGGAACACTCGGGACAGATGCACTGGCTCACAGCTGGCCCCGGGGCCTGCGCAAATATGCGTTTCCCCCAGTGAGCCTACTTGCACAGACCCTGTGCAAAGTCAGGGAGGACGAGGAGCAGGTCTTGTTAGTTGCGCCTTACTGGCCCAACCGGACCTGGTTCCCAGAACTCTCACTCCTCGCGACAGCCCCTCCCTGGCCCATCCCTCTGAGGAAGGACCTCCTCTCTCAGAGACGGGGCACTCTTTGGCACCCGCGTCCAGACCTCTGGAAACTCCATGTCTGGTCCCTGGACGGGACGCGGAGGTTCTAGGTGACTTACCCCCTGAGGTACTTAACACCATCACTTCGGCACGTGCACTGTCTACGAGACGTGCTTACGCCTCGAAGTGGAACCTGTTCGTTGAGTGGTGTTCTTCTCGCCGAGAAGACCCCCGAAGATGCTCGATCGGAGTCATGCTTTCCTTCTTGCAGCAAGGGTTGGAGCGTAGGCTGTCCCCCTCCACCCTCAAAGTCCATACTGCTGCCATATCCGCTTACCACGACCACATAGATGGTAAATCTGTTGGTCAGCACGACCTGGTCATCAGGTTCCTTAGGGGGGCGAGACGGTTAAATCCTCCTCGTCCCCCCTCCATACCCTCTTGGGACCTTACTCTGGTGCTCAGAGCACTCCAGATTGCTCCCTTTGAGCCTTTGCTGTCAGCAGACTTAAAGATTCTCTCTATGAAGACTTTGCTGCTGGTGGCATTGGCCTCCATCAAGAGGGTAGGGGACCTGCAGTCATTTTCGGTCGACGAATCGTGCCTAGAGTTCGGGCCGGGTGACAGCCACGTGGTACTGAGACCCCGGTCTGGCTACGTGCCCAAGGTTCCTACCACTCCCTTCAGGGACCAGGTAGTGAGCCTGCAAGCGCTGCCCTCGGAGGAGGCAGACCCAGCCCTGGCTTTGCTCTGTCCAGTTCGCGCCTTGCGACTGTACTTAGACAGAACTCGAAGCTTCAGGACCTCAGACCAGCTCTTTGTCTGTTACGGAGGCCAGCAGAAGGGAAAGGCTGTCTCCAAGCAGAGGATGGCCCACTGGATAGTGGATGCCATCGCCCTGGCTTACCAAGCTCAGGGCGTGCCCTGCCCGCTCAGGTTGCATGCCCACTCCACGAGAGGTGTGGCATCCTCCTGGGCGCTGGCTCGTGGCGCCTCGCTAACAGACATTTGTAGAGCTGCGGGCTGGGCGACACCTAACACGTTCGCTAGATACTATAGCCTTCGTGTCGAGCCGGTCTCCTCCCGTGTTCTCGCCTCAGGTCAGAGGCACGGAGAGGCCCCGGCTTAGTGTCGGCTTGCTGCGCTACATGCGCATTCTATTCTCCAGAGAGTCCCTACGGGCAGACCCTGTTGAGTCCTCCGGTTACCCTTCGGCAGCCGACGTGGCGGAGCGTCTGGCGCCAGGCCTATACTCCGTTGTATCCTTGAGAACCGGATTTAGGCTGGGTTCCATATGTGTGACCCTACGGGGATCCCATATGGCTTTTTCCACGGCTGCTCCTAAACGAAGCCCGTGTCTTTCCCTCTGGGAGAACCCATCTCTCATCGAGTGGAGTCACCCCAGTTCTTCCATATGTTGTACAACCTACAAGGTTAGTCCATATGTACTTATCCATATAACTCCTTCGGGGAAGGATATGGCTTCCGCAGCGTTCCTTATCGCATGTAAGGCTACGCTTTCCCAGCGTTATCCAATTGTCGCACTGAGTGGGTTTTGGGAACAACAGTGATCGACCCTCTCTGCGTGAGCCTGGTCCCACCGTCCTTAGGCAAGGGGGTTCAGGTGGCTCACGTCAGAGCGCTGGAAGAGGGCAGCTCCTGTGGCGCTTTGGTAGGGATTCCTATTCGTCGGTCTGTCCGACGTACGTCGAACGTGACCGACTGAATGGGAACGTCTCGGTTACATAGGTAACCCTCGTTCCCTGAAGGAGGGAACGGAGACGTACGTCCCGTCGCCACAGGCGTTGTCCTGCTGATGCTGCCGCCTGCTCGGTTCGGCTCCTCAGCGAAAACCTGAAGATGCAACGCACCTGCTGCTCATTATATACCCGCGCTGCGAGGCAAGCAGCTGATGCATATGATTGCATGCCAATGTGCATTGGCTCGTTTAGTTACACTCGAAGTAGATTGGCCTCTCTAGCGAGATTCCTATTCGTCGGTCTGTCCGACGTACGTCTCCGTTCCCTCCTTCAGGGAACGAGGGTTACCTATGTAACCGAGACGTTATTTGTTTTTATATATAATATTTTATATTATATATAAAATATTGCGTTAGACTTGCGTTTCGCTGTCATTTTGATGGACAGGATCGTAAAAAAAAAAAAAAAAAAAACCATCATAATCAATATTAGCCCCTTGTGACGAGCAGGGCGGGCGAGAGCCGTGAGGGAACGGCGCGAGGCCGGTGACGCGAGTGATAATGAGCGTCACCTGCGAGGCGTGCCGGCCTCGAGTCTCTCACGGAGGAGCTCCGGAGGCATAAAAGGAGGAGCGACATCAGTGAAGGACGAGAGAGGACCAGGCCTGGACTTTATTTTATGTTTTATTATGTTTGTGTGGCCGGCAGACGTCCGCGAGGGTCTGCCGGCATTACTTTCGTTTTGTTGTTTGTTTATTTTTGAATTAAAGTTACGTTGAATGTTTGCCGGTTCCCGCCTCCTTCTTCCCATATCTACTAACCTTGTTACATTGGTGCCGAAACCCGGGAGGAAGGAGGGACATGCTGTCGAAGAGCCCTCGCTGCTGAGGGGGATCGCGGTGCTCCGGAGTTCGGGCAGCGTGGGAGTGTGTGTAGACCGCGAGAGGCTGCCCGAGGCGGTGGTGCTGGAGCCTTGTGAAAGGTGGGACGGAGACCCGGATGCCGTGCTCCTGGGACGAGGTGGGGTGGCTGCCGTCTTGGACCTGGAGGGAGCGGAGGAGTCGCCGCCGTCTGCCGTGGGCCGGAGCCTGCTGCCGTCCGCCATGAAGGGGAGGAGCAGGGGACGGGGGACTCGCTGCCGGCTGCCCTCAGTCGGAGGAGCCATCGCCGGCCGCCAGGAGGCGGTCGAGGATCGGGCCGTCCACCGAGCGTCCAGTGCCACCGCATGGCACCGCGAAGAAGAGCCTCTTGGCAGGCTGAGGACCGAGCGGCAGTGTGTCGGGGAACCGGACCAAGAATTTTTTTTCTCTTTTTCCTCTCTCCCCTCTCTCGTCCTGTCGCTCCCCTTGCTTCCGTCTCCTTTCTCTCGTCTCGTCTGTCCTTACCCCCAGGTGCTGCGGCCGCCGAGACAGGCCCCGGGGGGGGAGTAGAGCGCAGTCTCGGAGGTACCCCCCGGCCTGCGAGGGGCGTTGGGGGTATGTGACGAGCAGGGCGGGCGAGAGCCGTGAGGGAACGGCCTCGAGTCTCTCATGGAGGAGCTCCGGAGGCATAAAAGGAGGAGCGACTACAATGAAGGACGAGAGAGGACCAGGCCTGGACTTTACTTTATGTTTTATTATGTTTGTGTGGCCGGCAGACGTCCGCGAGGGTCTGCCGGCATTACTTTCGTTTTGTTCTTTGTTTATTTTATATTAAAGTTTTGTTGAATGTTCGCCGGTTCCCGCCTCCTTCTTCCCACATCTACTGACCTTGTTACACCCCTCATTTTAATTTTTATATTTTAATGATAAGACATTTTATTCACGAACTTACAGGATAAGCAAATAGGCATAGGCTTGCATTTATTTATACTATGAAAAGAAAGTTGATCAAAGACAAGCTGCGTCAATTTCAGTTTTCATCTTGAACTCGTCACGGATTGTGAGTGAATGCGATCATCCTTTCCTCTTTACTACTGTACAGAACGAAATAAACATGAATGAAAATAAAAAAATATGTTGAAAGATACAGTAGCTTACCGAAATCTGTATCACGTCAGTTCAATCAGTGTTGCAGACAATGTCACCTAACATTATACCTCAGAAAAGCAATTAGTTGACCATAAACTTATAGTCAGCAAGAAAAATAAAAAAAACTTAAGTAAGCATGCATAAGTAACTTTATCATTATACAATTTACTTAAACTGGGTGCTCGTCTGTGTGTAATCAAGCGCATCATTTTCATTTTATTCTGGAGACTGAACTCGCGCTCTACTGCCACACATGAGCGCACTCACCACCTACTGGACAGGGGTGGGAATTACAACAAGCTTACATACAAACTACATAATCTGTCAAGATGACGGACGGGCTGCAGATTTTTTCCGTCACTGCTAAACAAATTCCATCAATTTTCAGTTAATTTTTAATTTAATTTTTAATTTTAACTTAATTTTCAGTTAACGCGATCTCTGATATATATATATATTAGGGGTGTAACGGTACACAAAACTCACGGTTCGGTACGAACCTCGGTTTTGAAGTCACGGTTCGGTACAGTTTTCGGTACAGCAGGTGGAGAGAAAACTAAACATAAAATTGCTTTTTTTTATTATTAAACAGAGGTTTACTGAACAAATTGTGTTTTTGTCTTTAAATATATTACATTAAATTAAAACTAAAGGTTTCTTAAGGATAAAAAAAATGATCTCTGCTAATGCTATAAACTATGTAGGGAGCCCTAACTTGAAAGAAGCCCAAACTAGCCTAAATTCAATTGCTTTTTATTTTTAGATAAAATAATCAACACTCAAATAACAAATTGTATGCAAACCTGTAAGCTGCACCTAAGGCAGTTTTTGCATTAACTTCTAAATGTTTTTACTCCAATTCGTTGTTGAAATATAATCATTTCTACACAGTGGCTGTTATTTTAACATCAGATTAATTTAAACATACATTAAATAGCCTAATCAGGATATCACTAAAAGATTAAGTAAAATAATGAATATATTGGCTAATACAGTGCATATATTAAGCGAAAGAGTTCATTTCTCTAGCGAACTAACAAGCTGTGAACACTGAATGGCTTTTCTGAGGTAAATGCATCATGACATATTTTGAATAAGGACGCTTTCATTGATGTCTTTCCACCGTTGAAACACTGAATGAGCGATTACATGAGATATGACCGTTTCAGTAAGTTGTACTGAATCTTGCAACATACCTTCAGATGTTCTTTCATGTTTATTCTGTAACTATTAAGGAGGAAGAGATGAACACATTCACTTGCGCTCCACGCTCGCGCTGCCGGTTGAACTGAGGCGCCTGTACAGTGATCTGTCACCCCACATCAAAGCACGTCAAAATGGCATTTTCTGTTTAAACTTCATGATTTCGTGGACAGAATTTGAAGGATGATACTTTGTTTCTTATCGAAAGTAACAAAACGCAGAGCTTATTGCGGTTATTGGTGGTGAATATTGGTTGCAATGTAATGCTTCGGTACACACGTGCACCGTACCGAAAGCCCTGTACCGAAAAGGTTCGGTACAAATACGTGTACCGTTACACCCCTAATATATATATATATATATATACATATTAGGGCTGGGCGATATATCGCATGCGATTGTCACGCGCATTTCGTCAGTAAAGCCGGTTCCCTGATTACCGCTAAATCATCATCACCTGCTTTCAAATGGAGCGGCATTTAATAGACAGAGCCGTAGATCACTGATAAGCCATCGCAGATGAATCGCCTTCGATAATGAACGCGATATTGCGTGGCTTATCAGTGAACTACGGCTCTGTCTATTAAATGCCGCTGCATTTGAAAGCAGGTGATGGCGATTTAACGGTAATCAGGGAACCGGCTTTACTGACGAAATGCGCGTGACAATCTCATGCGATATATCACCCAGCCCTAATATATATATATATATACATACATATGTATGTATATGACGTCACACTACCACCGGTGACACTCCACGACCGTGGTGGCGTGGCTGTCATGCCTACCGTCTCAGCCCTAGCTGTGGCAATGCATTATGGGATTGCCCTTATCTGCAAAAGATACAAACGATATTGCCATGATGAGGTATTTTAGACAATAGCATAATTAAAGGTACACAATGTAATTTTTTTTCTTTTTTCTTTCAAAATTTACAAAATTTCTATAATGAGTGAGTACATCATGAACCTATCTTCCAATCTGTGTTTTTGTCTTATCCTGAATCATTACGGTACACCTGTAAGTGTTTATATTCTGACTATTTTAGACCAAGCAGGATGCCTACTGCTGCGGAGTAGCCGAGTACCTACGTGATCAGTCATAATACATTAACAGAGTGATATAGCTCCAGCTACAATGTTCTTCCACAAGACGTATGAAATTTTGTTTATTAACCGCTAGAGCACCAAAAGTTATATAGTGTACCTTTAATATACAACTGTTTGGGACTGCCTTTCCATAGGGATGCTGTCTATGCAGACAACGCTCTAGGTTTTGGAAGAAAGCTTTAGTCTCACCCTCAGTAGTCTGAAGCCAGTGTAGTATGTGAGAGCATTCAAACTCCTGTCATCTACACAAGAGCGTGCTGTCACAGCACGAGAGCAAGATAGAGAACTTGAACGCATGAACCCTGGAAAAGAAACCATAAATCAGTATACAACTATTCATATTATTTAGAGTAAAAAAAGTTCAAATTTAAACACATTTTGCCCATACTTGCAGGATTGTTGTTGATGCAGGCAGATGACACCGGACCTGGTGATGGCTGTCTAAGTGTGCTAACTTTGGATGTACGGTCATAAAAGGTCAGAATGATGTCATCAACCTGTGACAAAGTTAAATACCTTTCATATGTATTGCCTATGTAACGTAACAGCAATGTACTTCCTTTGGTAATTGTATAAAATGAACCATAAAAGCAAAGATAATACTTTAGAGCATTTGAAGCTAGCTAGCATATTTGCCAGCTAGCCAGCATGTTTGACCACATGTATGAAGTGATGGAAATGGACGATAATGTTAATGTCATTAGCTGCCATCAAATCAGTGGAAAGCAGAACTGTACGAGTGAAATATGGCATTTCCGTTGCAATTCATAAGTCATTTAAGGCTGTTTATTGTTACCCAAGGTATACATTTAGAATAGATAGATAAATAATAAATATTTTAACAGAAATGTTCATTTCAGTTTTAAAACCTACGAGCAGTTATACCACTGAGTAATACACACATTTTATGTAACCTATATATTTCACATTTCTATTTTTAATTTTATTACAGGAAGAAAATAATATAATACATAGGAATATTAATATATTATAGTAGTAGTAGTCTGGGGTAGTAGTAGCCTGCTTCATTAAAGTGCAGTTCATGAAAAAGTATATATATTTTGTAAACATTTTGATATTTACTGTACTGTTTGAGTTCATTCTAAACAGCAAATGCTTACATTTACATGTGGATATGTGATCTTTAAAAAAACAAAACTCTTTTTTTAATCTCCACATAGTGCAGTTGACTGCTTAAAATCGATTTTCTAAATGTTAAAGGTGCTATATGTAAGATTTTCACTTTAATAAAGCATAAAAATACCCCAATATATTTGAAGCTATTTATGAAACATGCTAAGTTCACCTCCTTTTTTCTCAGAAAAACAATGCTACAGTAAGATATTCTAATTTGAAATGTGCGGAATGTGTCGGAATGTCTGTCTTTGTTTTGGTCTGTGCGAAACCGCGTGCTGCCAGTTTATCCAATAATATTTCGACATCACTGGTTGCCAGTTGGCAGAAAACACAGCATTTTGCAGCCATGGAAACAAACTGGGTCAGAGAATTGCAGATTCTACCCGACCTAAAAACCCTCTGCATCCATCTAAAAATCTATATGAACAACAGCATATTAAAATACAGATACATCAACTTACAGCGTGTACATCTCTTTGGCTTTCATTGTCAATTGCACTCCCTCTTGTTGCATGTCCTCAAGCTGGCAACCCGCGTCTTTGAAGGAGGGGGTGTGGCAAACAATATTTTGAATTTGGACTGCAGTACCTATTTGACCACTGGGTGTCATTCCTACATACAGCACCTTTAAATGAAAACATAATGTTGACGGAAGGTAAAATGCGGGACTCTGAAGCATGAAAGTGCAGTGCCTGGACAGTATGTGGCATGCACATAACCGTGTGTCCCCACTGGCACAGAACGAGTGGAACAGAGCAAGCATTTTCAAATAATTTATGGAAACCTGTGCTTCACCTTCACGTGCAAGCATGAAGCTCAACTTCCATGGGAATTAACTGAAAATGCTCTCTCTGCAGCAGTGGATACACACCATAAGAGACCCATGATGTTTAAGCGAGAAATCCGACGGGTACTCTCTGCATTAAATCTAGTGTATGGAAGCACGTTGGATTCTATGAAGTTGAAGGGGAAAGCACCTGGGCTGCATTGTAAGCTTAAGTTGATCGTACCACCACTGGTGGCAACTGTTCTACGATCAGTTTAGGCTTACAATGCTTTTAGGAAACACTACCCTGGACAAGCCACAGTATATGAAAGATGTGTTATTGCTATATTATTAATATTATATAATATTGTTATATTGTTTATTGCACATAACTGGATAACATGTATGCTGCTACAGGCACATATTTCTTTTCCTGTTGGTTCTTGCAATACTGGGACATATGCTGGCAAATGTATCCTTCCAGTTAACTTGCCAAATCACTTCCATTTGTTTTATTGATAAAATAATTTGGAAGTAATTCATTATGGGTCTTTAAATACTTTGCTTTAAAAGTTTGATTGGCTAAGTCTTGGCTAAGTTGAATTAGCTTAGTGCGACATGGCAAAGGCTGCGATTTTTAATTATATAAATATGTACACAGCGTGTTATTTAAGAGCTGCTCTGTGATCAGTAGTAAATGCCAACAGCCACATCACCCTGTAGCCCAAGACTGGTTGCCGAGTGAAGCTAAGCAGGCTGAGTCTGTGTGGACACCGGCGGGACACTTTGGGCTTAAGGGATTAACCAACTACAGTTGCATAGAGAATTCTAACTCTCTATACGATACTTTCCAATCGTGTTTAAGAAATTACATAGTACTGAATCTGAAAGTTAAATCTTTCCTCTCTTTGAGGAACTTTGAAACAGTAAACCTACATTTCATCTCGCCTAGATTACTGTAATTCACTCTACTTCAAATGGTTCAGAATGCAGCCAGGCTGTTGACAGGTGGACATAAATTTGAACATATTACTCCCTTTGTAACTTCCTTGTACTGGCTGCCTATTAAATTGAGAATAGATTTTAAAAATAAATTTTTGTTTTTAAATCACCAAGTGGCCTAGCTCCTAGATATCTATCCGAAACGCTGTGTCTTTACAAGCCATCTAGATCACTTAGGTCCGGGGATCTTGAATTGCTGTATGTCCACAGGTTTAGACTGAAACATAGAGGGGAATGAGCTTTTGCTATAGTAGGCCCTAAACTTTGGAATAGCCTACCAGTATCTATCAGAATGGCATCATCTCTTTCTGTATTCAAATAAAAACTTAAAACTCATTTGATAAATGTGGCTTTTAATACTCAGCTGGCTGAGGACCGAGTGGCAGTATGTCCAGGAACTGGACCAAGAATTTTTTTTCTTTTTCCTCTCTCCGCTCTCCTGTCTCTGTCACTCCTTGTGCTTCCATCTCCTTTTCTCTCGTCTTGTCTGTCCATACACCCAGTCTCGGGAGTACCCCCCGGCCTGCGAGGAGCGATGGGGGTATGTGACAAGCAGGGCGAGGCGAGAAGTGTGAGAGAATGGTACGAGGCTGGTGGCGCAAGTGATAATGAGAGTCAGCTGCACGCTGCATGCTGCACCAGTCTTGTATCTCATGGAGGAGCTCCGGAAGCATAAAAGGGGGCCTGGACTTTACATTACGTTTTATTAAGCTTGTGTTGGTTGCAGTTGACTGTGAGGGTCTGCCACCATTTTACTTTCGTTTTGTTGTATGTTTATGTTATATATTAAAGTTGCTGAATGATCGCTGGTTCCCGCCTCCTTCCCCTATCAACTAACTTTGTTACAGTAATTTTCCAATATATTTACGAGATTGCGACACAGACTGACAACAGCAGGAATGCTTAGGATCATTTCAGAGTTTCTCTTAGGGATTTAGAAGTTCTTAGGAAGACTTTTAATCTGTCCTAGGTTTAGGAGCTATTTTTAGCATTAAAATGCTTTCTGAATTAAGGTCATTGCACACCGAGTCTGAAATTCACATGCGAAACTATCGCACGTTAAAAAATATATTCGACCTCACGTTATGTCAATCGCATTTGCACACCGCCTCCGAAACTTTCGTCCGTCAAAAAAATATTCGGATCAGGTTTGATTTTCTGCGTTTTTCGCAACAATGGCACGCATTTTGAGAGACGTTTTGACAATTCAGAGCCACCGTACGCAAACGCAAAAATCCAGAATGCCATCTGACAAGTTGATCCACATCGTCTACAGCACAAAACATATAAACATATAAAGTGAGATTGTGCCAGTAGCAAAGCATCAAACAGAGCCACTGACATCCTGAAGTAAACTTTGAAACGCTCGGCTAATCCCGCAGCTCCTTGATGAGGTGAATTCTCCTTTCTCTCTATACAATCTTGGGATTGAATGGACCCAATATTTCCTCTTTCTTTTTCTCTTTTTAAGAAGAGAGGAGACAACTAATCGTGCTCACTGCTTGAAGACTTAATTTTGTATTGTTTTGCGATTTTTTTCGCAACGCATTCATTAATACGCATCGGACTCAGTGTGCAAGGTCTCTGTGCGTAAAGAATTTAGGATTGCGAATAGGAAAAAATGCATGCGAAAATTTCGGACTCAGTGTGCAAAGGCCTTTACTTTTGGGTGAAAAATGTCCTAAAATTAGGAGAGACACACCCCTAATTTTTAAGAGCTCCTATATTTCTGCATTAGAATCAACTTATAGCCTTAAGATTTTTTGCAAATGCAGATTGCAGATTTTTTGCAAACGTTATGGTGTTTACATACAAGCTACAAGACAATAATTAGAGGCTATAAGCAACATGTGATCACAGTTTACCTTGTAAAACTTGTTTTTTTGACTGTTGAAGGCTGTAGGCTGTCTCAGTAAGAGTGGATAGAGGGACTTGGGATGAAAACGAGCAGATGTCTGATCAGCTGACTGTTTTTCTAAGCATAGAGAGAAGGGAAAAAAAGCATAAGCAAAGCTTTCTGAAACATACTTGTGTGGAAAAAGTCATGCAGTCATGTTTAATAATTGGGAGAATGTGTTAGGAATGGAATACTGCTTGCCTTATTGCATAATATTTATTAAATACATATTGTGTGCAATGATTAACATTCCAAACATTTCAATGTGACTTTGTTTTTCTGTATGAAACAGAATTATCAACGAGGAAAAAAATTGTGGGACACAGTTCACTGTATGCCCTCTTGTATACATCTTGTTAAATGTAGTAGGCTGGAAAATGAACAGTGTACATACTAAAGACCCCGATAAATACTCATGGCAAAGTTTTTATTCTCTACTTAGTTATGGGTAAACAAAACAAAAAAAAAAAAGGTTTCAAAATACCTGATAAGCAATATACTGTTAGCGAACATCCCAACGCTGCTAGTAGTGGCGTTTAGATATATGTGTAAATGTTGCTGTGCGTTTCCTCTTAATTCATAGTTTCCATATAACATCACACCCTTAAAGAAACGCCCACCTGGTGGGCAAAACAAAGATTTCCTCCACTGCCTGCCAGTTATTTTTACCAGGCTTCTACTGAGTACCAATGTACTAAAACAGTGAGATTTATAGACCAAATTCAGTATACCGATGATGATGATGCATACTACACAGTTTGAAGCGGCCAGAATATGAATGCAACACTCTAAATTGCATGTTATGTATTTTCCAAAGAAAACCTTTGTAAAGAAAATGTTTAACATGGCTTAATGCATTAAGACAGTGATATTGGAGGACCAAATTCAATATACACCTTATTTATAAAATGAACACAGCATATGAATGCAAGGCACAAAGTTTCACATTAAGCACATTTCAATCATAAAGCAAGCAATTAATGTGCAATTAAACTAAATTTATCACGTTCATATTCCTTGTTCGTCTGCATGTAGTATGCATAATCAGTAATGTGTATATTAAATGTGATCTTTTCACTGTCTTAATACATTCAGGCACACCAAGCTTCTTTTTACATTAAACGTTTTAGAATGTCCCACTGTTTTTAGTGATTTCCAGAAAGTTCGGTTTGGCAAGCTGTTTCAATCTCTTGAAACGAACTTCGCTTTGGCCTTCATTCATAGATTTAGCTTTAAGTATATCAGGGCCTTAAGAGAATTTTGCAAGGTTAAGGAACTGGAGTGCAGTGAGTGAAAATACAGTACCCTCTTCTCTCTGAACACAAAAGAGGTTTCCAGTCAGTGTAACCAGTGCTGGATCAATTTGTGTTCTGAACATTAGCCAGCTCTCAAGACAGACGCCAGACCTATATGTGACAAATACAGCTGCGTTTTAAAGCACATTCAAAGGTTAGAGGACACATACAGTCAAACCAAAATTTATTCAGACAGCTTGAATATTTCATTTATTATTAACAGTTTATTCACTATAGTTTAAAAAAGTGGTAATAAAATATGACAAGGTCTCAAGTTTTATCTGACATAATAAAGATTAATTTTTTCTAACACAGTTTAACTCTAAGCAAAACATGGTCAGGTCAAAGTGTCTGAATAATTTTTGGTCCCAAATTTTTTTTATCAATTTTACCGGTAGTCCACTGTATGAAGAATTTTTGGGTATAATGTCACATTTTACTTTATTTTGCTATTCTCACTTACCTAAATAGACTACAGTGTCCTGCACCCACTAGTAAAAAAAAATCTAGTGTCTGAATAATTTTTGGTTTGACTGTATAATAACAGACAGAAGCAGTTACCTCACATCCTGGCCACAGCTGTTAAACACATAGCTGAGGTTCAGGAGACCACAGTCCATGACATCACAACAGCATCCAATGTCACAGAAGTCAGGTGTGACATCACACAGGCAGTCTGCGGGAGGGAGACAACTCACATTGAACTTACTAGTGTGATGAGGATGGAATATCTCAATGGTCAAATACGTATATATATTGATATGTTTAAAGATACTATGTACGTTTAAACTTGTAACATGTTCAAAGTATTTTTAAAAGTAGGGGAGACCGGGTATTGTTGCAACACTTTCTGCTTCAGCATCTGTAACTCACTGAATTTGAGATTTGAGAATTTGCTTAAACTTTTACACAAAAGCACCCACATTTGATTACTACAAAAGGCATCCATTTTTCATCTGGCTAGAAAGACGTGTCTGCATAGTCTGCGTCTTGCGTCTTATGCAGCGACTTGCGTATGACGTGGCATTCTAAAAACGTGGGGTTCAAATCAAGTTCAAATCAGTTCAATGTGTCTCGGGACCTTGCATTTTCCCCCTATTCCACTGCACACGTTTCGCAGTTTTGAAAGCAAAAACGCGTTCTGTGTGAACGACCTTGAGCTGAGACTGGAACGTGGGTTGCCTTGTGCGCAGTTATGGCATATGACACAGCGCTACCCACAAGCCTATTGCTCCTACATACGTTTATTTTTATCAGTTCTTTTGTCTTTAGGTCGTTATATTTCTCAGATTTCTGCTCGTTCTAAACCAGATACAGCTCTCAAATTATCCTGCCCGTGAAATCCCATATAGGCCAACAAACCTCATTGCGGGACAATGATGACGTTCCATAACAAAAGAGCAAAAGTGCAAAAGCTGCTGTAGATCAGCTTACCTCTGCAACTGGCAGATTTAATGAACATTACCATCATTTGGCAAATAAATAAATTACAGACAGCTAAATACGCATTAACAACATTTTATCATGTAGACTTTATGGTCCACCTCAAACAAGGGATTTAATAGTAATTTATACGAGTGTTAGTATTAATTGCAGAGTCCACGAATACCTTGGGTATGCAGAGCATTCATAGCTTACAAGTGGACTACAAGGCGCTGCTATATGTCATGACCAATAGCAGCTTTACGAATCTTTTGTTTCAAATCAGTGGTTCGGAGCGCCAAATCACATGATTTCAGTAAACAAGGCTTTGTTACATCATAAGCATTTCGAAATTTCGATAGTTCACATGACTTTGGCAGTTTGATATGTGCTCCGAACCACTGATTCGAAACAAAAGATTTGTAAAGCTTTGAAGCAGTGTTTTGAGATCGCCCATCACTAGATATTGTTGAATAAATAAATAAATGTCATTATTTTGCTTTTTTTGGCCACAAAAAGTATTCTTGTTGCTTCATAACATTAAGGTTGAACCACTGTACTCACATGAACTGTTTTAAATATGTCTTTCTGGGCACTGAAAAAGGAAATCTTGCTGGCAATGCAGGCCTGAGCCATTGGATTTAATCAAAAATATCTAAATTTGTGTTCCAAAAATGAACGAAGGCCTTACGGGTGTGGAACGACATGAGGGTGAGTAATAAATGACATAATTTTTGGGTAAACTAACCCTTTAATATATATATATATATATATATATATATATATATATATGTATATATACATATATTAGGGATTACACATTCCTCAACTGTCTTGTGTTGTGGTTTCTCTTGCGCTGGCCAGTGTACACTTACTCATTCTGACATCTATTGGTGAGTGCAGCATCATGCACAAATAAAGGTTTACAGTAATGGATGTGACTATTAGTGAGGTATTCATAGAGACTTATGATAGATTTATTCCTTGTGTTTCCTAAAATGGGCAGTTTGCGTGATCAGCAACATTGGCATTACATATAGTGGCACACGCCACTCAGATACTGATGTGCCACAAACTGACAACATGTTTGAAAAAATACTACCGGCTTTAATACGTTTAACTGACATTTATTTAAAAATATCAATAAAACAGAATATTTATTTAGGATTTTGTGTCACAATTATATAGCTAGCTGCTCAGGTCATCTGTCAGTCTGGAGGTGTCACAACAAACGGCGACATGTTCCATGACATAGTGTCAGTGTTCCGCGATAATGTCAGTGGCACATACCACTATCCACTGGCACTTCACAAGTTTTAAGTGACATGCTACTATCCACGGACACATACTAATGAAGACCAGATGTGCCAATAAGCATAGGGACATTACGTGCCATTGGCTTCTGTGCGTCAGATGCCACACCACTGAATATTAAAACCGTTACCTTCTCTCTCTCTCTTTACACATATGTATATAATTGATCAAAAATACTGTCATAAATGTTTGTACACAAGGTTCGTGAAGAGCACCCTTTGAGCCAAATACATTTATAGGAAGTGCTGCCGAAGCATGGAATGAAAATCTAACTATAAACTGACTGCTAGAATTAAGGTTAGGGTTGTTGTTATTCTGGTGCAAGATTTGAAAAAAAGTTTTGGTTCCGAAAACCAAAACTGGTGTGATGGGTGTGTGAAGTGCGGGAAACATATCCTTTAACAGAGACGTCTTACCTCATGAATATTATAGCTATGTATGCACTGAAAAGCCCTCGCACTACTCATATATGTCAGATATCAATGAAGAGAGAGGTGCAAAAAACTTTAAAAGATCGCATTCTCCATTTCATCACCCACATGATCGAATTCCTAAATGACAATGATTTGTCAGTGTACATTAAACCTTTGACAAAAATAAAATTCAAATCTGTGTTTGCACTGCCGCTAATCTAGAGAGAGCAGTTGTGATGTTTAGATATAAACAGCTTCATAAACAATCTTTTCAAACACACGGTATCATTATTTCTGTGTTACAAATATACCATTTATCAAAGAAGTATACAAAAGTATATTTTTCAGATAGAAAAGCTTATGTTACTGATCAAAATAGAATAAATCACCTTAGCTGTGTCCAAAACCGCTCACTCGTTCACTCATTCACTAATCCCTATATAGTGTATGGCATTTGAGTGCACTATATCTGTATGGAGTGAACGAAATGAAGTAAGTGAATTCGGACGCTGACGTATACACTGTGCGTCGGAGATCTCAGAAACGGCTCGACACGCGATAATTTTATCCTACATGTTATTTACATTATAAAACAATGTTAATAACGATAACAATCATAATGACTTCATTTTGTAATCATACATGCCTCTGTGGCAGCTTTGTAGTTTAATCGATTGTATAATTTTTTTGTCATGCTTAATATGTTCATAATCATTTAATACTATGAAATACTGCAAACAAAAATAAACACATTAACAAGTGTACATCATTTCATGTATTTATCCTTTTTAATAAAGTTGTTAGAAACTCTCACGCTCACAGATTAAGTGGTCTTTGAGCGCCCTCAGGCGACCGTTATGATTTGAATACGCTACATGATTAACGAATTTTTTTTAAATCATCCACTAAATTATCACCTTTTAAAGTTTAATGAGTTAACAGTGCCATAAATTATTAAAACACATTGCTGTTAGTAAAACACATTAAATTGATTTAATGCCTACATAATATTTTAATAATAAAAATTATATTTTTTTTAATATAATTTCATTTTTTAAATTCATCTATATAATAATGCCCCCCTACATTTTAGTAGGTTTTATTCAAGTAGTGATTAAAAAAAAAAAAAAAAAAAAAAAGGTTAAAAAATTGGATTTTGGGACATAGTGCTTCAGCAAGTGTACATGGAATGTACACTCGAAATCAGAGAGAATTGTGGGTATAAAGTAGTGAACGAATGTAGGGAATGAAGTCGTTCACTCAGAATTCGGACACCACTACAAAATGGCCGACACCCGATATAGTGGACTATATAGTGGATAGGGAGCGGTTTCAGACACAGCTCTTCTGTAAGTAACTAGACTTCAAATAAGAACTGTATCGATTGCACAGTTACACCACTAGGTGGCAACAAATTACTGTTAAAATGTATCTATCTGAATCATTCTTTCAAAAACAAGTGAAGTCTTTATGAATCCAACTTACAAAATATTGTTTCACTTGTCTGGATCTTACATGCATGTACAAGCATCTTATTTGTGATGAATTTGTGGTAACACTTTACGATAAGGTTAATTTGTAATTAATTAACCATGAGTAATACATTTGTTACTGTATCTGTTAATCTTTGTTAACGTTAGTTAATAAAAATCCAGCTGTTCATAGTTTGCTCGTTACTTTTCAGTGTGTTAACTAATGTTAACAAAAACAATTTTTGATTTTAATAATGCATTAGTAAATGTTGAAATTAACATTAACAAAGATTAATAAATGCTTTAGAAATTCAGTTCATTATTAGTTAATGTAGTTAACTAATGTTAACTAATGAACCCCATTGTAGTGTTAGCGAATTTGTTAAGATTAGCTGTCTGTTAAATTCAATTTACAAGAATAATAAACAAAAAGGACTGTTTGAGTTGAGTATTGTGCATTTTTTTTCCATTACTATTTAATTATTTTAAACATCGTTAGGCAGAACTGGGATCGGAACCGGAAAATTTCTTATGATTCCCAACCCTAGCTAGAATGCATAATGTCTGTACTGCAATGTAATCTTTATTTGATGAAATTTCTTTTAAAAATATACAAATGCCATAGTTATTCCAGTGCTTAATTGTCATGAGAATAAAGTCATGACTTCCGGTTAGGCGAATTATGGAGTGAGACGTTGCCGTGGGGGTTCCTGCAGAATTAGACCATATTTCGATATTTACGCACATTTAAACATTATACTCAGTGTCTACGTCTAGTGTTGGTTAGTGTTGTTTTATTGTTTTTCATCTCTTGCAACAACAATGAAAACTAAAAGCAGTAAAGGAAGTAACGCGCAGACATCGCAACAGCGGCCTTCTACTACAAGCACGTCCTCGGCAGAGAGTGACTCAGCCAACCCGGAGGAGAGTACTGATTTCGCGAAGACTTCAAATGATACACAGTCCCTTAAAGCCGAGATACTAACTTCATTGCGCAAAGATCTGGCGGAAATATTTCGCGGTCCATGTTGGGCGATGATTTGGCTACCATCAAGAGCGAGATTCAGGCAGTTAAGGTGGAATTTTCTAATAGTATGGTTTCGATGCAAACGGACATGTCGACACTGAAAAGTACAGTGAAGGACATGGAACACTCGCTTTCCGCCTGTTCGGATGACATCACCGGGCTTCAGGAGAAGGTAGAGTCTCTTTCGGCCGCTGTGGTAAAACTAGAGGATAAGTGTGAAGATCTGGAAGCTAGATCCCGTCGTAATAACATAAGGATAATTGGAGTTCCAGAAGACAAACCCTCTACTACAGTGGCGATTTCCAAGCTACTTAAGGAGGCACTTAACATTGACAAGGACATAATCATTGACAGGTCACATCGCGCATTACAGCCGAGGCCAAGACCGGGGGAACGTCCGCGAGTCATTGTGGCAACACTACATTATCACTCGGATTGTGTCGATGTCTTAAAGTGGGCACGCGAGAAGAGACAGCTCAAAGTCGGTGATATCACCATATCGGTCTTTCCGGATTTTACAGTAAAGACTGCTCGTGCTCGATCTGCCTTTAATGATGTTCGTCAACAACTGCGCTCAATTCCTGGAGTCAAGTTTGGTTTACTTCATCCAGCTAAGCTGCGAGTTACTTATAACGGGGTTGAAAGGCAGTTTAACTCACCGGATTTGGCTAAAGCCTATGTCAATTCTCTACAGTCTCATCAGAGTGTATCAAGTGTTCCGTGAGTGTTTACACGTAGTCATGTGAGTTGAGTTGGGTAAGTTAACCCATGGCATTATGCACGAGACACTGGACAATGCATTATACTTGAGACGCTGGACTATGGGCTATTGTGAATGAAACGGTTTATTTAATTTTTCCCCCTCTTTTTTGGAGCTTGTCATAGTGTCTCAAGGGCAAACTATATTTCTAATATTGTCGTTACGGTCTAATTACCGGTTATGCTTGGTAACTGTTTCATTTAATTACTGTAAGTATAATTCTATTGGTGATTGAAAAAGTGTTAAAGCGGGTTATCTGTTATATTGGTTCTACTGTGATAGCCTGCCACTGAATGCTACATACTGCAGGTCTCCACTGTCCTTGTTGATCTCTAATCGTGAGCAGTAACTGTATGGGTTGGCTCCATTTGGAGTCTGCACAGGAGTTCGCATCATTTGGGGATGCGGATACTGGATGTGCTTGGGTGGGTGGGGTTGTTTCGGGATTGATCTGCATGTGTTTTGTGTTTTTTTGTTTGTTTTTGCTTTGTTGTTTTTGTTTTTTGCTTTATAGGAGGTTATTTTTTTCCAAGGGAAGCGTTTTAGTTTAGCAGAATAAATGGCTAATTCTCACGGTAATTTGACAAACCCAGTCGGTTCTACAGTACGGTTTTTAACTTGGAATATTAAAGGCATGGGAAATTCCATAAAAAGGTCAAAGATATTTTCACATTTGAAAAGGTTAAATACTGACATTGCTTTCTTACAGGAGACACATTTGAGAAATCAGGATCACCTGAAGCTTAAGTGTACTGGGGTAGGGGACGTTTTTCACTATAATTTTAATTCAAAAGCCAGAGGGGTTGCAATAGTGATTAACAAAAGGGTTCAGTTTTCTTCCACTAAAGTAATAGCTGATAAGAATGGAAGATATTTGATTGTTGTTGGCACCATATTACAAAATCCTGTCATACTTGTCAATGTATATGGACCAAATTTTGACGATCCAGGTTTTGTAAATAAGTTATTTGAGATCCTCCCCTCATTAAACAGTCACATTCTTATTTTTGCCGGATATCTTAATTGTGTAATTGATCCTGTTATGGACCGCTCAAGTTCCAGGATTATTACTCCATCATCCATGTCTAGATCAATAGTGGAATTTATGTCCAAAAATGGTTGCATTGATCCTTGGAGATTTTATAATCCTCAAGATAAGGTATTTTCATTTTATTCGCAAGCACATCAGTCATATTCCCGTATAGATTATTTTTTTATAGATAGCTCCCTAATACCAAAAGTTACATCTGTATCTTACCATGCCATTGTTATCTCTGATCATGCCCCTCTTAGTCTTGATATACAGCTGTCTGTGCAGCCTAGATATTCATCATTGTGGAGGTTAAATACTCTTCTTTTGTCTGATGAAAAATTCATTGATTTTATTTCAACCTCCATTGATAATTTTTTGGCTACAAATCAAGATGGGGTGGTCACTCATTCATTGCTGCGGGAGACACTTAAAGCTTACCTTCGGGGGCAGGTTATTTCTTATTTCGCACATTTAAATAAAGTTCGCAACACAAGGATACGTGATCTCACTTCCCATATTTTTCTGATTGATCAGCAGCTTGCCAACTCCCCTTCAGTAGATCAATTTAAAAAACGTCTCGATTTACAAGCTGAACTTGATCTTATTCTGACCGATGATGCTGAGCGGCTTATTTTGCATTCTCGTAGCACTTATTATGAGCATGGTGATAAAGCTAGTCGCCTTTTAGCTCATCAGTTAAGACGTCAAGCAGCTAGCCGATTAATCCCAGAGATTCAAGACCTATCTGGTAATTTGATATCTGATCCTGAAGGTATCAATGCCACCTTCAAATCTTTTTATTCATCTTTATACACTTCAGAATCTCCAACTGGTGCCCATGATATGGCTTCTTTTTTACAGAACTTAAATTTTACTACAATTGATCCTGCCGTTGCTGGAGATCTTGAAGCCCCTATAGAAACCAATGAAATTAATCTAGCAATTAAAAGTATGCAAGGTAATACAGCTCCTGGGCCAGATGGTTTTCCTGTTGAGTTTTTTAAAAAATTCCAGAATAAACTGTCGCCATTACTTCTGTCCGTGTATACTGAATCTTTAGAGCGTGGTTTCCTACCAGAGACATTTACACAAGCATCCATTATTTTGTTACTCAAAAGAGATAAGGATCCTAAGCTATGTGGTTCTTACAGGCCCCTTTCCTTACAGAATGTGGATGCAAAGATTTTGGCTAAAGTGCTAGCTTCTCGCATTGAAAACATTCTACCAAAGATTATATCTGAGGAACAAACAGGTTTCATTAGGGGGAGACAGTTATTCTTTAATGTCCGTACTCTTTTAAATATAATTAATGTTAAACATTCCTCCCAGACACCTGAGGTTGTTATTTCACTCGACGCTGAGAAAGCGTTTGATCGTGTGGAGTGGGAGTATCTCTTCACTGTGCTTCAAAAATTTGAGTTTGGAGATAACTTTATCAAATGGATACGTCTTTTATATGCTTCTCCTCAGGCGAGTGTGCACACTAATAATAATAGATCCAGCTATTTTAGGCTGGGACGGGGAACAAGACAGGGATGCCCACTCTCCCCTTTGCTTTTCGCCCTGGCCATTGAGCCATTGTCGATTGCTTTGAGGTCCTCCCCATCATTGCAGGGAGTGGTGAGGTCAGGCATTGAAATTAAACTATCACTTTATGCTGATGATCTATTATTTTATGTATCGAACCCAATTTCGAATTTTCCAATTATTTTATCCATGTTGCAAACATTTGGCTCTTTTTCTGGATACAAAATAAATCTCTACAAAAGTGAGTGTTTTCTGATTAATGCACTGGCTATGGGACTTCGGCAGTCAGATGTTCCATTTAAACTAAGCAAAACAGGATTTAGATACCTGGGTATTAATATTACTCATTCTCTTTCTTCTCTTCTATCTGCTAATTTCTCTCCTTTGTTGGAACAGACCAAGTCTGATTTTCAGAGATGGAGAAATCTGCCTTTATCATTGATAGTTCGGATTAATGCAGTGAAAATGAATGTTCTACCTAAGTTTCTTTTCACCTTTCAGTGCATTCCTTTATTTCTTCCCAAGTGCTTTTTTAAAACTATTGACCAGATTATCACTGACTTTTTGTGGGGTGGTAAAGTGCCCAGAATTCGGAAATCATTGCTTCAAAGATGCCGGCTAAATGGTGGGCTCTCTTTACCTAATTTCATGTTTTATTATTGGTCAGTAAATATTCATAAGATAACATTTTGGCTTAGTCCATCTACAGCACCATGGTGTAGATTGGAAGCAAATTCATGCATATCTACCTCTCTGTTGGCTTTGCTTACTTCACCCCTATCCTGTAATGTCTCTTCATCTTCTTTTACACATAATCCAGTAGTTGTATCGACGCTTTGGATCTGGTGCCAGTTTAGGCGACACTTTAAATTTGCTTCTGCTTCAACTATGATGCCACTATTGGACAATCATATGTTTCCCCCATCTCTCTCTGATCCTGTATTTAAACAGTGGCATGCTAAAGAGGTTTTCAAGACCTATACAGAGATGGCACATTTTGTAACTATACACAATTATCTTCTGATTTGGGACTGTCAGAATCACATTTGTATCGTTTTTTGCAGATTAGACACTGTTCTGCTACCCTGTTTTCTAGTCATCCATCTTTGCCCCCAAGGCAAGTTTGGGAAGAATTTCTGTAATTCAGCCCACATTACAAGTCACAAATTGCAAGAATTTATGGTTGCATTTTAGGTTTAAATGACTGTTATATTGACAAATTTAAAACAGCTTGGGAGTCAGAATTGGGTGAAACTTTTGAAGAGGACTGGTGGGTGGGTGCACTGGACAGAATACGTTACAGTACAATTTGTGCACGTCTTGGCCTCATACAATTTAAAGTACTGTACAGGATTCATTTTTCCAAGGCCAGGTTATCTGAAATATTTCCTAATATTGAAGACAGATGCGACAGGTGTCATATTTCTCTGTGCAATTTGAGTCATATGTTTTTTACTTGTCCTATGTTGCAAAATTTTTGGTTAAATTATTTTACAACTATGTCTAAAGTGTTAAAAGTTAGAATTGGTGTTTGCCCCGCTATAGCAATCTTTGGGATACCAAAAATCTGGTCTCAGTTTAATTCAAAACAATTAGATATTTTATCCTTTACTTCTTTGTTAGCTAGGCGCCGTATTCTGCTCCACTGGAAATCTAATATTCCTCCAACAACCTCTCAATGGCTAGTGGATACCATGTTTTTTTTGAAACTGGAAAAAGTAAGATGTTCTAGGAAAAGTAATTTCTTTAATAAATGGGGTCCCTTTATTGATTACTTCAAGTCTCTTAATACTCTACCTCCTAGGTAATACATGATTGTATGTATAAATTTATATATATAATATGTATATTGTATTAAGTATATATTGTATTTATTTATTTTATTTTTATTTTATTTATTTTTTTACGGTTATGTGTTATGGTTAGGTTAAGTCTCAAAATGGGAAAAATTTTACATTTGTAATCTATTTTCTTGTAATAACATTTGCTCTAATAAAAAGTTTGAACATGAGAATAAAGTCATGAGATTCTTACTAAAAATAAGATTAATTTATGCACAAAAGCCTTATGAGATTCCGCTTCTTTCGACTCACCCGATGAGCTTGTGATGGGCACTATCGTGGCATCAGTGGGCAGAACAGCACTACCACCTGTGAATGTACCCTTCGGTGTAGCAGTTGCAGATGAGTCATTTGTGTTGAGTTTGAGTGGATAAGAAGAGTTAATTTCTGCCCTCAACTCATTAGTCGCTTCTGTTGTTGATCGTGACTGGTTAGTAGGTGCGTTATCAGTAAAAATGAAGGGGTATGGGCTAAGATCGGTGCTCAATGGAGTCTGATCAGTGATGTTAAAATCAGTCACTGTAGGAAAATAAAATGCAAAGAGAATTAGAAAGCGACACGGATGTCAGTCTAAACAGGTTAATGGTCCTAAAAACGACTAAAACCTTTCTTTAAGCTGAATCAGCCTAATTTACTTTTATTTAGGTGTTTAAATATTATGTAGACATGATATTGACATAAATTAATTATCTTACCCATTGGACTGATGGGCTCAGCACTTCCATCTGTGAATGTGGCATTCAGCGCTGCGGGTGAAGCTGAAACCGATGAGTTCGTTGAATCAATTGAGTGGTGTTGTGCAGCGTTCTGACAAGTCGCTTGAGGAAAAACAATCGGAAATAAAACTAACTGGAACACACGACGGAAAAAACCCTTCGACATTTGCTGAAGATATTTGTTAATTCGGGGTGACTTAAGATAGTAATATCCACGTAGTACCAAATATATGTCTAAAAAGTAGTTTGTATTCTGTCATTTCATAAGCATTAAATTGTATAAGGAATTAATTAACGGTCTACTTTACTTAAATCACACAGACACATTACCGTCCTACCAAAGACTGAAAGGGACTACAGACCGTCGTCAAGGAAATGTAAACTCTAAGCAGCACAGTCGGTTCTTTTTCTTCTTCTGGTGTGGCGGTTGGCAGACCATTTTAAATGGTGCATTCCCGCCACCTACTGAATAGGAGTGTGGAGCGCATAATGGTTGGGAAGTTTGAAAACAATAAGACAATAAATAAAAATGAAGGTGGAAAATAATACAACGGTATCTTAAATTTTATTGATTAGTCTTGTTTCTTTTAAGACAATGATTAATTTATGAAATATTCGCAATTGTTCTGGGCCATTTCCTAGCAGAACCTGAAATGACAAATTATTTATTCCCAAAGATCTTAAAGATGTCTCTACAAATTACTGATCTTATTGGTTATACTTCTTCTGTCCACTGAAGAGCTAGGAATATTGCTATTGTCTCTGTAGTAAAAACAAGATCTGAAATTCTTTTTGATATTATAACTTTGAATTGGGGTTATGTAGACTGCTGCTGCTGTTATTCCAGATTCAGGATCTTTAGAGCCATCCATGTATTTAGGGCCTGAGCAATGATGGTGCAAGGGCCCTATTGTAATTGCTCAGTCAATTCTTTTTCCTCTTCAAAATGAATCGCATTTTTGAGGGCCTAAACATGTTTGAAAACTCATGAAACTTTACACATGCATCAGAAGTCGTGAAAATTTACATCTGATATGGGTTTCAGAATTAGGTGTGAATGGCTCGATAGCGCCACCTACAAAATTTCAATTAAGCGCCCTTTGCGCTACGTTTCACGTACAGGTATGAAATTCGGTAGACACACGTAACAGCCCAATAACTACAAAAAAGTCCCTGGGTGCAAAATCTAAAAATCTAAAAACCCAGGAAGTGAGATAAGTTTTCTCTGCAAAGTTTTTTGCAGTTTTTGTCATTTCCAGACGTTGTAGCTACTTTAACAAACTCCTCCTAGAGATTTTATCTGATAAACATCATGTTTGGTCAGTCTAATCTAAAGGCCTTTGCAACGTTAAATTGCGAAGATCTTGAGTTTTCGTTGAACGGCATGTCCGTGGCAGCCTGACAAAGTCTGATGTTTTGCCATGAGAGAGGAAGTTGTTGTAACTCAGGCATACAGTGTCCGATCTGCCCCAAACTTCACATGTGTGATAAGAGTCCTGGCCTAAAGACATCTTTATGCTAATATTCAGTTAGTCATAGTGCCACCTGCTGGCAACAGGAAATGGCATGCTTTACACCAGGGGTCATCAACTATATTTGTCCAAGGGCCAGAATTTTTCACTGCAGATACTGTAAGGGCCAGATACTCGTAATATAAAATAAAATTCAAATTGTATCCTAATATGTTATTATTTGATATACTAATTCTAATTCCAAATTTATGTTGTTTTTTACATATTACCTGTACTGCAGCAAGCCACCAGGGGGCGATAGCGATATTTTAGGCTTCATATTTGTGAGGCTGTCAAGCTGTCCATCACTGTCACGCAATTGTGCGCAAATCCCAGGCAAGGAAAATTTTGACATTTGTGAAAAAATGAGCATGTGAAACAATAAAAGATGTTCAATGAGAGAACGGGTTCATCGTCATTCTTGACTGAAGGCAGGCTATGGCACAATCTACTTTTCAGAAGGCTTTTTGTTTCGGTAGATTTAAAAATAAAAAACAGTTCTCATTCCCCCTTGAATAAGGCCGGCGACACACTGGCTGCGTGAGCGTCTGAGCTGCGTATTTCGGCTCCCATATTTAACAGGTTGGAGTTTGCACACTGAGACAGGCGCGCTCGAGCTACGCAGAAAACGCGTGCACGCTAGAAATAGAACCGACGCGTGTTCTTCCAGCCGTATGGTTCCAGCAACGGGAGTGTTCTCTGGCTAGAGTGAAGAACAGCGGAGTTTGTATGGACCGAAGTGCATGTCTGAGCTTTTGTTTTGTTGCTTTGACGTTGTGGAAAATAGAATAATAGAAACAAAATGTATTAGCATTTTTACCCGTTATTATCAATTTAAATTAATCTCGTTTTTAATTTAACTTAATTTTTCTTTATTTAAATTTCGTTTTTTCTTTATTTAAATTTCGTTTTATCTTTATTTAAATTTCGCTTTTCTTTATTTAAATTTAGTTTTTTCTTTATTTAAATTTAGTTTTTTTTTTATTTAAATCTACCCTTACTGTGCCAATTTGTTAGAAAAATATTAGACTACCTTAAAAGTATTGCTTAATTTAACAGACGTGTGTGTGTGCGTTTTATAATATCACTAGTGCAGTGTCCGTTCTCGGAGCATAAGCCCTGCCCGTGTGAGGTGCGCCGCTTCCCGCTCGCGCTGCTCTGACTGTAGCTATTTTACTAAAAGTTTATTAATTCTTAATGTGTCGCGTCTCATCTATATTGCATCAAATGCGACACTGCACTCCCTTGTGAAGTCGATTGGATGAACGGTTCTCGAAATAATAAAAATGCAAACGGACATACAGACACAGATTCCTGCCTTTATTAGAGAGAAAAATATGTTCAGCCCCTCTTTCCGAAGCTTCGAATAGTCGATGTTCATCAAAAAATGGTATTCGGAACAGCCCTAAACTTTTTCCTCTTACAAGGCTATTCCTGAATTCAGTATTATTCTGGGGGCCGGATGGAAATTTCTGGCGGGCCGGATTTGGCCCGCGGGCCACCAGTTGACGTTGCATGCTTTACACTGTAATTCACTCCCAGAAACACATTTAAATATGCCATGAAGTTCAAAACATGTTAGAAACACGTTAAATCATGCAACACTTGGCTAAGTGCTAAACTATGTGATTAAACAGGAAGTTGTTGTAACTCAGGCATACAATGCCCAATCTGGCCCAAACTTCACATGTTTTTATAATAGTTCTGGCCTAAAAACATCTACATGGGAATATTCAGTAATATAGTCAATAGTTCCTGTTGGCAGCAGGAAGTGTGGCACTTTGAAATGACTTTGCCATATTTCTCCTGTATTTACTTGCTTACATGCATCTTGCTCACTGTTCACTGTTTTCCAAAGGCCACCGGCAGTGGCCCTGGGTGTGAGGGCCCTTTCATCGCTGCTTGCAGCTATAATTGTATGTTTGTTCAATGTATTGCTGTACTGCTTTATTTGTTAACATATTTCTTTCCTTGTTATATTTTCTTCATAACCGAATATCAACTACAGGCATAGGGAAAAGCCAAGAATGAATTGCTGAAGAAAACAATTGCTTACCCCATTGGCAGATTATTTTGCTTAATCTAAATAAGAAAAGAATTTTTTTTACAGTGTATATTAATCCAGTATCTCATCTTTAGCTTGAGCCTTCGAATTTCTTGAGACATTTCACCCATCTCTACTTGTACTGCTGTTATTGGAGATGATCTATCTTATCCGCTTGTTAAGTCGTGACGTAAAGAACGCCGTTTCCGAGTCCAAGCCTCGACTCATTTCACTTGAGAATGCCATCGACGGCCGTTTATGAGCGCTATTTATTCATATTAAACATCAATCATTTAAAAAAGTTAAACATTTTAAATACTTACAGTCTACACAACAGTCTCCGTGCTCACAGCGTCACAGATATTAATATTTTAATGATTTATAAAAGATGAATCATTGTCTGGCCATCTGGAATTTTGATATGGAGATAAAGGTTGTAATTATATATTTTTTGTAGTATTACACCACATTGTGTATGTATATTAGCACCATTTGTTGTTTTCTTGTGGTATGAGATAGAGCGTTAGGACCCAGAAGTGCTGTCGCGTGACGTCAGACTTAACAACCGGATTGCTTCACAACATATTTGCAGTGCTCGTGATTGAACGGCCTCGATTTTTAAAAGTTGTGTTTTAGTTTAGAACTGTACACCATACTGCTATAATCAATAGCTGCTGATATCAGTGCACAGTATATACTTTTGAGAGACTGACGACATGCCTCCCATTCAACTCCTGCCAAACACCTCATTACATTTATTGTTTTTTGTTTTTTTTTACATTTGTCTATCATTTTCTGAATATGAATTCTAAAATTCAGTTTTGAATCCATCATCCATCCACATTCCCAGAAATCTAATTACTGACACCTGCTCCAAGTTCTGTCCCATACATTTAAAGGTGATAGAGAGGATTTTTTCGTCGACTGAGAATCCAAAGACTGTTACTGAGTTTTTGAAATGAGCGCATGCGTAAGAACAGCCCCCCTCCTTCACAGCTAATTTCAAAGGAACGCCTCTAAAAAATCGTGCACGAGTATTGGAACACGAGTGTTTACCACCGGTATTCGCTGTGTCGTGTTTTTTGGATTCATTATGTCGGACTCACCGCAGGTAACTCATAATCTGCACTTGTTATTCCTGTCTCCTGACAAAAACATTGCATGCGGCGCCTGTGGAGTGTGGAAAGTTACTGGAGCGCACAGCCGCCTCTCACAAGGAACGTCATGGTAGTGATTCACAAGCCAGAGGGCCAATCTGCGCACGTCTCTCACAAGGAACGTCACGGCAGTGATTGACAAGCCAGAGGGCCAATCGTTTACGCGATGATCGCGTCATCGCGTAAACGATTGGCTGATGTTTTTAAGGCCCAACCTCGTGCACAGATGATGTATATTAATATTATTACTTTCAGTGCACCTAATAAATAGTCTTTTATCAGTTAGTAAAGAAAGTTTCAAGTAATATTGCAAAAATGTATAAAACAAAACACTCTCTTTAGCACCTTTAAATGTTTTTGCTACTGAGAAACAAAAACCCCATTCATTAGTCCAATTCTCTACTTTTTTAACAGCATTCTGCATACACTTCTCCAAATGCCCTACATTGCGCCCCCTTTTCCACAGCGCACCGTCATCTGCATATAAGGACCTTTCTTTATCCCCATGTCTATCTGTGTAAAAAGTCATTAATCATTAGATTAAACAGAACAGGATTGCTAAAACTTCCTTGAGGTGTTCCATTCTCTACTGGATCTGAGGAAATGCAGAACCCCCTATAACTTGTATAGTACTTTTAAACAAGAAATTCTTGATCCAATTATACATTCTTCCTTTTATTTCCATTCTTTCTAATTTTATTAAAAGTCCTTCTTTCCACATCATGTTGTATGCTTTTTCAACAACGAAAAATAACACTTCTAATAACTTTTTTGCTTACTTGTGCCTTTCTTATTTCAGCTTCAAAACAGAGCACAGAGTCCACTGTGTTTAGCCCTTTCCGGAAACCACTTTGGTATGGGGAGAAAAGGTTTTCAATGATATGCACCAATCTGCTCATTACCATACGTTCCATCAGTTTGCAAAGATAGCAGAGAGTTCAGATCATTATAGAGGTTAGGTGTTATTCCTGCTTTGGCTTTCCAGCGTGTTGCAACTCCGCCGGTGCCATTACTGGATTTAGTGACTTCCCTGTCCCTTTTGAGACTTTTTTTTTTTTTTTTATGTTTAGGGACAAATCTAGAAACTTCTTGGACAAAGCTTATCGGTAACACTTTATAATAACTGCACACTATGAAGCATTAGTTAAGCATTAGTTAATAGTTAATTAATCACTTATAAAGCATTAATATACATTAGTAAGTAGTTTATAAATACAGCTATAATTGCTTTATTCTTGATTTATAAGCATATCTATAATGTGTTTAATAATTGTATTTTCATACTTTACTAATAATCAATTTATTATTTCTAAATTAAGTATTACATTATTTACAAACCAGTTATTTAGGAGTTGTCAGTAGTTAATTTAGTAAGTGTAAGTAAATGATTAATAAACTATTTAAGCATTCATTTATACATCTTATTATTTAGACACATAGTAATAGTTACTTAGTGTGTTAGTAAATGTTTTATTAACACATATTCCTACTGCAATTCATGATTAATTCAGGTAGTTATAAAACATTTAAAAGTAGTCAGTTATCTATTTTTGTGAGCTCATCTAAAGTGAGGACTATTTATGCTTTGTAAAGCTTTTATAAATGAGATTTAAAGGTTCAGTGATCTTCTGCAGTGCTGTTCTCTAATTTTTAAAGTTAGTACTGAGGTAGTTTTGACACTAGGAATATGTTAATAAAGCATTTATTAACACACTGAGTAACTAATACTATATGTATAAATAATAAGATGCATAAATGTACATTTAAATATTTTATTAATCATTTACTTACACTTCCTAAATGATCTTATGAACCACTGACAACTCCTAAATTACTGGTTTGTGAATAATGTAATACATAATTTAAAAATGATAAATTGATCATTAATAAATTATGAAAATACAATTATTAAACTCATTATAGATATGCTTATAAATCAAGAACAAAGCATTTATAGCTGTATTCATAAATGGCTTACTAATGTCTATTAATGTTTTATAAATGATGAATTAACTATTTACTAATGCTTAACTAATGCTTCATAGCGTGAGTTATTCTAAAGTGTTACCAGCTTATCTAGATTGTTATTTTGCCCACTGATCTGTATTCATATTTATATAGATCAAGAAATGTGTCATTGTGATGTCATCTAGTGACATTTAGCTACCAGTTTTAACTACTTTCAATTGAAAGCAGTTGGCAACACTACCTGTGATCTTCTTTGTTGTGGATTATCGTCTTTGCTTTTGTTTTAAAAATAAAAGTACTGCAATTGGATCCCATTCTCGATTTTACCTGACCTGCTGTGACAGCTGTAATCTAAAGTGTTGCCAATTATAATTATAATCAAATATTCCTCTTTTTTTTTTTTTTTTAAAAAGTAATAATCCATCTATCTATCCATTCTCCAAATCATTTGTCCTCAGTAGGATAACAAAAATGCTGGAGCCTATCCCTGCTTCCAAGGCTGCAGAATGGGGAAACACCATTATTATTATTATTATTATTATGATGCATATTACTAAATTAAATTTGATTGGGTTCCTAAAACACTAGAATGACCATGAACAGACATGAATGTGTTGTTAAATCAGTAACTTAAAATCAGAGAGGATACTTGAAGTAAATATTTAATATCTAAGAAGCTTGGCTGACAAAAAAGTTTGGGAACCCCTGCCCTATATTTAACTAAGGGGTGTGGGAGTGAAGAGGGTATGTGCTTATAGAGCAAGGGACAACAGCCATAAGTGAAAGTGTGTGTGTGTGTGTGTGTGTGTGTGTGTGTGTGTGTGTGTGTGTGTGTGTGTGTGTGTGTGTGTGTGTGTATACTTCTTTTGACTATACTTGTGAGGACCAAATGTCCTCACTTGTATTGTAAAATACTTTCATAACCCACTAGTGAGGACATTGACCTGGTCATCACTAGCTTTAACTCAGCTAAAAGGTTTTTTTTTTTTGTTTTTTTGTTTAATCTAGTGATGTGCACATGTTTCTGTGATGTGGGTTGAGTTAGGTGATATCATTGACCTGATATAAAATCAATTGAAGTCTATGCAATTTCCTCACTAGCAAAAAAACGTGTGTGTGTGTGTGTATGTGTGGTCCTGGTAAACCCTACAAAATGTCCCCACAAGGATAGTAATACTGGAAATCGTTAACCATGGGAACATTTTTGGGCCCCATGAGGAAAACAGCTTATAAATCAATTAAATGTTTTTTTTTTTTTTTTTAATGCATAAAGTTTTATGTGAATATTGTGTTTAGGGATAGGGTTAGGGGATATATGTACAGTAACAATCACCATGTCTTTGGAAAGTCCCCATAAAACTTGGAAAGCCAATGTGTATAGGCCAGATGAAAATTTGTTGGAGAAAGAACATTTGTCAGAACAGTGTGTGTGAAAATTGGGGGATGGTGAGTTAATTCTGTCTGCAGCTGTCACTTTTTCCACTACACCTTTTCTTGTAGTGGCCCTTAAACTCTGTCTGAATTGTTGAATTTTTTAATGACTAATAATTCTACTTCAACTTATAACATTACTGCTGCGTAGTCAGTGGCAAGACAATATTTTTACTTGCTCTTCCCATATGGCAAAATCTTCAAATTGTAAAATACATTACAAAATTATTACTCAAAGAGAATTACTGACACCAAGGGTCTAAATTTGATTCACAGGAAACAATGATGCACAGTACATTGTAGTGGACAGACATCCAGTTAAACTGATGTTTTAAAATATATTTTGAACAATATTGTGTTGTAATGTTAAAATACTGAATAATGTTAGAATAAAGAAAAAAAAACCCATTAAAACAGTGATTGTGGAACACTGTAAAAATGTGAAACATTATTACAATTTAAAATATAACTTTTCACATGATCATTCAGACATAACTGTAATATGATTGGTTGATTTGGTGTGCAAGAAACATTTTTACATGTTTTTTTTAATGTAAAATGTTTATGTTCATTATAAATTTAAAACTATAATATCTTAGTCTAAATCTGAAGTAATATTGATAGACTATGTATCATTTGAAAGCTTACAAACTGTAACTTTTTAGTGTTGATTTTGATACAAACGACAGAGGAACAGTAATTTCTTAATTTACAACAAGAATATTTATCAGAGTCATAAGACGTGTTCAGACCTTTATTTTAAAATAGTGGTGGGCACTAGGTTGGTACTACGCCCAAACAAAATATTGCTGACAGCTAATTTTTTGAGATATCAACCTAAAATTTGGTACACAATTAGGAAGTTCTAGAGTCAAACATGTTTTATAAAATATACATAAAATGTTGATACACTTAAAATTCTACATTTTTTTTTTCATAATTTCTATAACAGTCCACCAACTTATGTCTGTGCTCCAAAGTATTTAAGATTTATAACAATTTAAGTTAGAAATGTTATTTTTAGCTCAATGCTCAAAAAGTGGGAGTGACAGTTAGCAGAAGTACCAAAGAAAATACCAAGATCCAAGCAGAGACAAAGTATCAGTTTCCACAACCCTGTATTTCAATACATGCGTTCAGTGCTGGGCTCATGATAAATGTCTGCTATGGATTGCATATATGGTGAGAAGTGGGAGGGCTGCAGAATGCTGTTTTGGACTACCCTGGAGGTCTATAGGCTCCTCTATATAGAGCCCCAGTGCTTGAAATTTATGTTTAGTCATCAAACTCCCTTTCTGTTCAGACACTTATTCATAAAATACACACCAAACATCCTATATATGGTACAGCACCTTTATGATTTGCCAGAATCAATATGTTGTTAGTTAGCTACTGTGAGAATTATTTAGATAATTTACATTTTTATAATCTCAAAATCATATTTACATTTATTTACATTTAGTGAAAAACAAAAACATATGCAAGCTAATCTATCATATGTAGCTAATGTGTTTACTTTGAAAAAAATGAATGAGGTATTAGCAGTTATGTCATTATTTTCATATGGTAAGAAAGATGCCTTCATACTGAACACACAAGAAAGTGAATATAATGCATAAAAGGATATGAGAATATTGTTGAATACTACAGTTATAAATGTCACAAAATGGACATGCAAGCAAACAAGGTCTTACAAATATTCAAATCCCACCAATACTTATTAACTATGATAGTATAGTAATAGATGTGTCTAATTAGATATATTTGATTTAATCTTTTGAGTAGGTGAAGAACATTAACCCTTGTTTTGTCTTTGGTTACATGATAATAAAACAGACACATCTGAAGATAATGTTGGAGCTGTTCAGTGTTACAGGACTATCATTTATATTTGAGCTAAATCTAAATCAGTGTTCTTATAAAAGAAAACTTCAGTTGATGTGAAGTGGTCTAATTTACAGCCAGTATTTATTTCATGAAACTATTGTTGACCAATTTCTTATTGTGAAAAGGCATTTAAATAAATGACTGTCTGTAGTATGTCATTTAGGCAGGTGATACTATGGGTTGTTTTAAAATTCTTAGTTCCAGAAAAGATATTTCATATATCAAGGCGTAACATGAATCTACAAATTTAAGTCTCAACAGAGACAGAGTTAATAAGATGAGAAGAAACTGAGCCCTTCGGTCAAGGCAGCAACAATCTCCTTGCCCTTGCCATATTTGCCCACAAGGTAAATCAAACTATTGCCAAAATTACTGGACTGAATTCACCTCATTCCAAGGCGTGCAAATCCTATTTCGGATCAGGGGTGAAAAGTGACACCAAAGCATTTCATACACCTCCTCTCTTCTACTTTCACCAGCACTCACTTTCCTAAACCTGATGTTCAGGCTAAAGTTAGCACACCCAGGCTAGTATATAAGACCCCAGAAAGGAACTACGAATATGTCAGTCACATCAGTGTGGTGTATACTTCTCCTCTTTGACCAACGGCAAAAAATTGAGAGATGGTGAGTGCTTTTAGAAGACTTAAGACAAAAAAATATAAACTCAATTCTTCAAGATGAGGATAATTGATGGACACTCCTCATCATTTGATAACAGATTAATCTGTGTCAGTCATTAGATAGTCAGAAATTTGGCAAGAGAACGAAGTTGAGGTGCCAGTGCACTTGACAACTTTACAAAACATCTTTCCTTGACACCTTCTGAAATATAGAGCCCCATTGTCACTGGAAATATACATTTGAAATTGCAACATGAACAATACATTTTCACTGGGAAATTAGCAGAAAAATTTATATGATGACAGAACTCGTAACTGAAATGGAGCAGCAAAACATTCATGTGTGTTTTTTCACTCCATACATATGTGTTTCTCTCTAGGCACCCAAGAAGGCCAAGAGGAGGCAGCAGGCAGAGGGCGGCAGCTCTAACGTCTTCTCCATGTTTGAGCAGAGCCAGATCCAGGAATACAAGGAGGTACAGAGCACATTCTTCAGTAATTTGACTTATGTTTGTTAAATTTATGCTAAACCTAAAATTAGTTCAATACATTAACATGTATTGATTTATCATAAACGTTATTCCTAAGGAACATATTATACATTTAAGCTGTACATTTTTTAAACACAACACAACACAGAAAAAATTCAGGGAGTAGTTTTATCATCAATCAAATCAATCAGTCAAATCATATCAGTGATTAATGTTGAGGACATGTTAGATATTCATGTGTTTGAAAATCTTACATTTCAGATTTCTGTGTTAACTAGTAACTCAGCAAGTGGTAGATTTTTGGAAACATAAAAGTAATGTTACACTTGGTGACTACTTTATTCAAAAAAAAAAAAAAAAAGTAACCAAGTGTAACATTAGTTTTATGTTCAATAACCAATTAGCAAAAACAATAGCTATTGTAAGTTGTAAGTAGAGGTGGTAGGGAGATTAGTTGGGGCTGGCATATGTAACCAATCCCCCCTCCTTAAATATCCCCAAAGTCTTGTTGTACATTCTATGACCTTTTAACAACTAAGACAAGTGGGCAGCAGCTGCCAAGATACTTCTTGATCTCAGATGTCGTTTCCAGTTTCAACGATGTTCAGAACATGAAGACCTCATGCCAGAAAGGGAAATGTATTTCACAACTACAAAATGAATCTTTTCTTGTGTAAAAACATCTTGTGTAACTTTGGCGACCAATGATGTAATTAGTAGTAACTTCAATTAAAATTCATATCCTTTGAAAAGTATACTTTAAAGCCTAGAAATGCTGTGAAGATTGTTCTTTGTACTTACCAGTAATCCTCAATAGTATGTTACATAGACCCCATAAATGTGATTAATGTCTAAACTGTATTACCCTCCCTAAACCAAACAGGCCTTCACAATCATCGACCAGAACAGGGATGGTATTATCAGCAAGGACGATCTGAGAGATGTGCTGGCTTCCATGGGTCAACTAAATGTGAAAAATGAGGAGCTGGAAGCCATGGTCAAAGAGGCCAGCGGCCCCATCAACTTCACTGTCTTCCTCACCATGTTTGGTGAGAAGCTAAAGGGTGAGTTGTTTAAATCTTCTCTGACTTAGTTATTCTTTTAATCACAAATCATTTCTATTGTACATACTTTTGGTTAGAGGTTAAGAATCAATATTTGTAACTTTTACCTCGGCACATAAATTTTACCTGCTAGATACATTTGCATGCATTTGGCAGACACTTTTATTCAAAGTGACTTATAGAGCTTTCAAGGTAAACATTTTTATCAGTTTGTGTATTCCCTAGGAATCAAAACCATGACATTGCTGTTGCTAGCACCATGCTCTACTGCAAGGATGGACAACTCCGGTCCTGGAGGGCCAGTGTCCTGCAGAGTTTATCTCCATCCCTGATAAAAACTCACTTGCCTATAACTTTCTACTAATCCTAAAGACCTTGATTAGCTGGTTCAGGTGTGTTTGATTAGGGTTGGAGCTAAACTCTGCTGGACACTGGCCCTCCAGGACCGGAGTTGTCCATCCCTGCTCTACTGTTTGAGCTACAGGACGATAAAAATGGCAAAAAACGTAAAGCAGCTCCTTTAGACTTACAGTTACTTACAATGAAGGGTTATGAAAACGTACAAAAGATGGTTTTGTATTTATAGAATGCATAGTATTGACATCTCATCAAATATTCACAACATTTATCCATCCAACTCTTCATTAAGGTGCTGACCCTGAGGATGTTATCGTGAGTGCTTTCAAAGTTCTGGACCCTGAGGCTACAGGCACCATCAAGAAGGAATTGTAAGTGTCCTGACTCATTGTTCACAAAAGAGAATGTTTAACTTTAAAGCCCTTACAAATATGGTGAAGATTCATTTTCAAGAATATAACATTTTTTTTTTTTATATAGCCTTGAGGAACTCCTGACCACCCAGTGTGACAGATTTACCGCTGAGGAGGTTAGTTGTAGTTAGATTATTTTAATTAGTTTGCTAAAGCAAGAATCATAATTACTGTATGTGCTATGACAAAATTCAAACTATGGCTTATTGAGAAGAAATGTGTGATTAAACAATTAAAAAATATCCCTTATCCATACATTTATAGTACGGCCAACTCTAATTTGTAAATGTGGACAATCAGGCATTAAGGTACTATAAACATTAACATCAAGAATCTCTGTAAACCTGCTTTTAATCAATGTATATTATGAAAAATGCTATTCATTATAAGTAGAACCTGAGCCACATATAGAGATATATAGGGGTTTGCTTTTTCTGTTGCACCATGCACAGGCACCCAGAACATCCTAGTCACTCATAATGTAGCCTTTGTTTTACTTGACAAATTATTTAAAATCTTCTGATTGTTATCTTCTCCTAGATGACCAACCTTTGGGCTGCCTTTCCTCCAGATGTGGCTGGAAACGTAGACTACAAGAACATCTGCTACGTCATAACACACGGAGAGGAGAAAGAGGAAGAATAACTCAATCCATCAGCCATCTCTCTACCACCTCATTAACACACCATCTTGTTACATTTTCAGTCTCCCCAAGGTCCATCTGTCCTCTCACAGAAACACTTGTCTGAACTGGAGGTCTTTTGGTATCTGGGCTCTCTGAATGTGAGTTACATGTAGCTAATGTGATTATTTTCAATAAAATAATCTAAAATCATGAAATCACAATCTTTCTGTTCTGTCTGCCAGTGTTTCCCTTCATAAATGTATAGGAAGAGGGGATATTTAAAGAGATGGTGCATCTCTGTAATAGATTCAATGTTTCCTGTTTGTTTTCTTGGAGAAAAAGTAGGAAGGAAAGACACTGAACACTAATAGACACTAATAGAAGATGCAGAGGAAGACAGAGTGAGGATGAGGAAATGAAACAAGAAAACATCTTTGTTTTTACTTTTTATCCCTTGTTTACTCCTCCATTCCAAAGTCCTCATTTTTTGTTTTTTTTTGGCATTTTTCTTTCTTTTCTCTTGATTCATCTCTTTGTCCTCAAAACCACCTGTAACTTAAAAGTAACGCAAATAAAAGTACATAAACCTTTCCTATATCTTGTGTCTGTTCTTGTCAAATTCATGCACCTAGAACCAATAAGAAATAGGTTGACATTTCGATTAAACTGATCTTAGACATTAAAAGAGAAAAAATGTGAATGACATCTTGTTTTTAAGTGCCAAGTGTTACTTTTACCTTTTATGCATTATGTTTTTGAAGTTACATGAAATTGTGCTTTGACATTTCTTTAACAATTCAAACTGTATTTGATGGTGCAGTGACTGCAGAGAATAAATTTATTTTGTAAAATGTTTGAAAATGAAGCACCATAATCACGCAGCGACAAAAATCTTAAAACACTTGCAGTCTTCGCGCCCACTTGAACACTTGGCCAAACTCCAGACATACATTATTTAAGTAAACAAGTGCAAAAAGTGCAAGTGTGGGTCTTTGGACAGGCCTACTGTTTTTAATCCTACTGTGTTTACTGTTTTTGATCCACTTCAAATGTTGACTACTATACTTCATGTTACTCTTGACAAGAAATGCCATAAGCAAACATCAAAGTGAGGATGAGAGTTATCACAAAAATGAAACAAAAAGTGATAAAATGAAAATCATCATTACAAATAATTGCATCATCACACAATTGGTGTGTGCATTTCAGCGGAATGTGGTGAAAATTGAATGCAAGTTAATGCATCATGACAGCACTCAGACCAAAGCACATTAGTGACAGACACTTCCGCATCAGTTATTATAAGGGAGGTATGAGAAATCATTGGTGCATTGGGTAGAATTAGGGTGCTTCTCAATTCTTATTTGTGCATCCTTGTTTCCTCTCCTCGCTTCCTTTCCTTGCGTCTTAGCTCCACCCCTTCAGGGCGCGAGAGAAGGACACAAGGAAAAGACGAGAGGACGGAGGAATTAAATCAAGTGAAATGATAAATCCTCGCTCCCTTTAGCATCACTTCAAGACGTCATCAGCTGCGCTCGAGGGATCTACCCACATGTTGTTAAAGTTTGGTTATTTAAAAAAATATAATAAATATTAATAGAGCAAGATGCCTAGTTGAAATATATGAGATATAAAGTTTATTTAAACTGTAAAAGTAAAGCATACATTTAAATTATTGTGACAGATAAGAAGGGGGAGGAGAATTTATGCGTGCGTCAGGTTACTCTGAGAAAGACTTTCCGCAAAGGATGCACCTGTGTATCCTCGCTCATAACTCCTCAGGAAGCCTCCTCACTCCTCGTTCCTCGCCTTCTCGCGGTGCAATTAGAGAATTGAGATGTCCTTCAAGATGGCTGAGCTCGATCGTTTTCCGGGTCATATGATGGAGGACGGAGGAGCGAGGAGACGAGGAGGGATATTGAGAGGAACCCATAGAGTTTGGTTTGAGAGCTGGTGCTAGAGCGATGGATGAAATCACTGCTGTGGCAGTGAGGAATAAAATTAACTCTGGAAGCTGGCATGAAAGAGGTGGACGAAATTACTACTGTGGTAGTGAAAAAATAAAATTTTACTCTGAAGCTGGTGAGTGAGCGGTGGCTGAAATCACTGCTGTAGCAGTAGAGAATAAAGTTTACTCTGGGAGCTTATGTGAGAATGGTGGCCAAAATCACTACTGCAGTAGTGAGAAATTAAATTTACTCTGAAGGCTGGTGTGAGAGACGTGGCCAAAATTACTATTGGGGTAGTGGAAATTGAGTTTAATTTAAAGCTGGCAAGGGAGTGGTGGCCGAAATCACTACTGCAGCATTAAAGAATAGTTTACTCTGGAAGCTTATGAGACTAGTAGCCAAATTCACTACTGCGGTAGTGAGAAATGAACTTTACTCTGAGAGCTGGCGTTAGAGAAGTGGCCAAAATCCTTGCTGCAGCAATGAAATAAGTTTAATCTGAAAGCTGTTGAGAGATCAATGGCCGGAATCACTATACTGCGGTAGTGAGATATTAAGTTTAATCTGAAGCTGGTATGAGATCGGTGTCCGAGAACACTGCTGTAATGGTGAGGAATTAAGTTCGATCAGAAGCTGATTTGTGAGCAGAGGATGAAATCACTGCTGTGGCAGTGGGAAAAAGTTTTTGTTTGGAGGCTGACGTAAGGGCATTGACCAATTCACTGCTGCAGCAGTGAGAAATAGATTTTAAAATGAAAACTGATGCTATTATTAGTACGGTGGTCAAATCACTGCTGCGGCAGTGGGGAATAAGTTTAGATTGAAAGCACTTGTGGGAGCGGTGTCTGAGATTGCTTCTGTGGCTATGAATTGCTAAAACAGAAAGTTTTCGGTGGGCTGGTGGAGTTTGTTAATTAAAATAGGCTAAATAAATGCGGGACAACTAGATTACTGAATGAGTAGTTGATGGACTTGTCCAGGGGCGCCGCTAGCAATTTTGGGCCCTATGAAAGAAAATGAGGTTGGGTCCCAACCCAACCCATTCCGCACCAAACATACAAGCTAACCAAAAGTCTTTGTCTACATTTACTAACTGGACTATTAATTTTGCTTTTGGTTTTGACCACTAGGTATCAGTTTTTAGTCAGAGACCTACAATGGCTGTAGCTAGCAGATGAAGAATTATTAAAATGTAGGCCTAAATGTATTTAAACAAATACAGTACAGATATTCATAGAAAATATAACATTCATAAACAATGGTTAAACATTATATTAAACATGAACAAAGTGCAGTATGAAATACACTGCAACAATGACTTGTAATAAACAATTAGACACTAGAGACAACTAGAGCTAACGTTACAGCAAAGGAAGCTCTCTCTCTCTCTCTCTCTCTCTCTCTCTCTCTCTCTCTCTCTCTCTCTCTCTCTCTCTCTCTCTCTCTCTCTCTCTCTCTCTCTCTTTTCGCGTTTGCGCATGCGTGGCGTCTGTGGAGTGAGTGTGGAGAGTGAATCAGAGCGTGGATGAAGTTTTTTCTTCAACTACTTACGGTCTGTTTTTCTATTCTTTTTTCTTATGTGTGTATTGTTGCTATATCTTGTGGTGTTGGTACTTGAGTGATAGTAAGAAGGGGGGTGGGGTTCGGGAGTGTTCGTCAGTTTTTTACTGACGGCCATGGCGAGTTCAGGAGGAGCGAGTTTTGAACAGCTAACTCGGCGACATGGCGTTAAAGTGCCGGTTGGTGCTGAGAACTCAGTGGAAGAGGTTAGTTTGGCGATTGGGAATATTGTTGGATGTGATAGTATAAGGTCTGCATCTAGGATGAACGGTGCTGTTGTCTTATTTTTAGACAAAATTGACAAAGTGAATGAGGTGGTTGAAAAAGGAATAACCTTGAATGATAGTTTTGTGAAAGTGTTTCCTCTTGTTAACCCAGCGAAGAAAGTATTGTTGTCAAATGTGCCTCCTTTCGTTAAGGATGAAACTATAGAAAGGGAACTTTCAAGACATGGTCAGATAGTTTCAACCATAAAAAGGATACCTTTAGGTTGCAAATCGCCATTGTTGAAGCATGTCGTTTCGTTCAGGCGACAAGTATATATGGTTCTGAAGAGTGAGGTAGAGGATTTGAATATTGTTCTTAAGTTTAAGATCGATAGTTTTGACTATGTGATTTTTGCGTCAACTGAAAGCTTGAAGTGTTTTGGATGCGGCAAGGAAGGACATTTGATGCGTTCATGTCCAGAAAAAGAAACTCTGAATGATAGTAGGCCTACTGTGGAAAGGGTTGTAGAGGTAGGAAACAGTGAAAAGAACAACACGGAACAATTAGATGATGGTGGTACGAATGGAAAGGAGAGTGAGAAAGAAACAATGATGGAAAGGGAGGAAGTAAGTAAAAATATAGAGGAAAACACGAAGGAAACACAGGAAAGTGAAGAAATGGATCTAAATGAGCTAGAAGAAGAACAGCTCAGAGATGATGAAACGATTTTTAAAGTTCCAACAATTAAAAGAAAAACAAATCAATGTGAGGTTGTGCCCAAATCAAAGAAAAAAATGCAGAATAGTGACGCTATTAAGGAGGTTGAGGCTTGTGGAGAGTCTTACAGCGCTGATGAAGTTTCAGGTTCGGATAGTGAGAAAGAATCTTTTGATGCTTTCAATAATGTAAAGAAAGACTTTAGTGGCTATAGTTTAGAGAAAATGAGAAGCTTCTTACAGTCCACTAAAGGGAAGCGGAATGTTGAAGTTACTGACTATTTTCCTGATCGTATGTTGTTTATTGAGTCAGCCAGAGTTTTGATGAGAGAAAGAGGGGACAATTGTTTGTCTAATCCAGATGTGTATAGGTTGAAAAAATAGTACAAAGATTGAGTTCTCAACTAAGGCAAAATGAAAGTGATCAAATGGTGGAATAATAATACAAATTTGCTTGTTTTGTGCTTTTTGATATGCTCTCTCATAATGAATAATTTCAAAATATCATCCATTAATTTGAATGGAGCGAGAGATGTTGTTAAAAGAGCAAAATTATATGATGTTTTGAAAATAAAAGGTATAGATATAGCGTTTGTACAAGAAACCCATAGCACACCAGATAACGTTGTTGAGTGGCAAAAAGAATGGGATGGTCAGATTTGTTTTAGTCATAAAAGTGTTTTTAGTGCAGGAGTTGGCATTCTATTTTCAAGAAATTTTTTGCCGGATTCATATAAGATAGAACAAGTAATGGAAGGAAGGTTATTAAAAGTTACAGCAAAATATGAGAAGATAACACTAGTATTGATTAATGTTTATGCTCCAGTTAAGGCATATGAAAGAATGATTTTTTTAGATACACTTGCTAATACAGTTCAGCAATGTGAAGATCATTATTTAATAATTGGTGGAGACTTTAATTGTACTGTCAATGATATTGATAGAAATCATCTCGAGCCTCATTGTGCTTCAAGACGAAGATTGTCACAATTAATTGTATCAAATGAACTCTGTGATATTTGGAGGAATTTGAATAGCAATATAAGACAGTATACATGGACACATGTAAGAGAAAATCATATTGCTTTGGCAAGATTAGATAGATTTTATTGTTATAAATTTCAATCTCAATGTTTTAAAAGTTGTCACATATGTCCAGTAGGTTTTTCAGATCATTCTATGGTGATTATTTCTGTTTTTATTAATTCTATAAGAAATAAAAGTGCATATTGGCATTTTAATTGTGCTTTTGTTGAAGATTTTCATTTTAGAAATTGTTTTAGATTTTTTTGGGAAAAATGGAAATTGCAAAAAGAATTTTATTTCATTGCAACAATGGTGGGATACTGGAAAACTTCAAATAGAACAGTTTTGTAATCAATATGCTTTCAATGTAACAAAGGACATTGTTGGATATATAAAAAAATTAGAAGATGATATTGTGGAGCTTCAGAATTTATGTGGGGCCACAGGAGATCAAGATTATTTTATATCTTTGAAAACGAAAAAAAGAGTTTTAACTGATCTATTAGGAGTCAGAGCGCAAGGGGCTTTGGTGAGATCAAGATTTCAGAATGCATCTGAAATGGATGCCCCGTCTAGATTTTTTTTTGGCCTGGAAAGGAAAAATGGCCAAAGCCGGTTAATTCATTGTTTAAAATCCAATGATGGGAAAGAAATCACTAAAATGTCTGACATACGGAGAAGAGCAGTTGATTTTTATGAAGAGCTCTATTCAAGTGAACATGAAAAAAATGATCTAATGGCAAAACACTTTTATAAAGATCTTCCTCAGGTGCCTGAAGAATTTTATGAAGAATTAATGAAACCATTGTCAAAGGAGGAGTTGTATGCTTCTTTACAAAGTTTAAAAAATGGGAAAGCACCAGGAATTGATGGTCTTCCTGTTGATTTTTATAAGGCCTATTGGGATTTTTTGGGAGATGATTTGCTTGAAGTTCTGAATAATAGCTTGAATGGAGGACAGTTGCCACAGAGCTGTAGAAGGGCAGTTTTAACCCTGCTCCCAAAAAAAGGTGATTTAAAGGAAATCAAAAATTGGAGACCAGTGTCATTATTATGTGCTGATTATAAAATCTTGTCTAAAACTTTGGCCAATCGATTAAAAGAAGTGATGGAATCGATAATACATATGGATCAGTCATATTGTATACCCAACAGGTCAATTGTTGACAATATTTCATTAATCAGAGATGTTTTAGAGGTTTCAAGGATTTTTGGCTTTAAATGTGGTCTTATTTCATTAGACCAGGAAAAAGCCTTTGACCGGGTAGAACACTGTTATTTATGGGATACTTTTGAAGCTTTTGGTTTTCCTCCTGGTTTTATAAATATGATGAAAGTCCTTTATGAAAACATTGAAAGCATATTGAAGATCAATGGTGGCTTGAGTGCTCCGTTTAAAGTTGGAAGAGGAATAAGACAGGGATGTTCAATGTCTGGAATGTTATATTCTATTGCTTTGGAACCTCTTTTAAATCAAATAAGGGAGAGTATGTGTGGTTTCAAATATGATAGTGTATATACATCTGTAAAGTTGTCAGCATACGCTGATGATGTAATAGTATTAATTAATGACCAAGAAGATGTTAATAGACTAACAAAAATCGTTGAAGACTTTGGTAGAATTTCGTCTTCGAAGGTTAATTGGTCAAAAAGTGCAGCCCTATTAGTGGGTAATTGGCAAGCTGAAAAACCAACTTTACCTTGTGGAATGTTCTGGACAAAAGGAGGTTTTAAATATTTAGGGGTGTTTTTAGGTGATGTTATAACAATGGAAAAGAATTGGGAAAATGTTTTAGAAAAAGTACAAGGAAGATTGGCAAGGTGGAATTGGCTGTTAACCAAAATGTCATTTAGGGGGAAAGTCCTTGTAATTAATAATTTAGTAGCATCCATGTTATGGCACCGTTTAGCAGTATTAGAACCTCCAGCGGGCCTGTTAGAAAAGATTCAAACTTCCCTTGTTAATTTTTTTTGGAATAAATTACACTGGCTTCCTAAAAGTGTGTTGTATCTACCCTTAGAGGAGGGAGGACAAGGTTTAATACATCTTGAAAGTAGGAAAGCAGCTTTTAGATTGCAGTTTGTAAAAAAATTATTGTATCAAAAGCTGCCTTGGACAAATGTAGCATTTAAACTGTTAAGTGGTGTTGGGAAGCTTGGATTAAGTAAAGAATTATTTTGGATAAATTGTAAGAAAATAGATTGGAAAGAAATGCCTTTTTTTTATGAAGGTGTTCGAAAATCATGGTGTTTGATGAAAATAACAAGGTCTACTGATGTAAAATCCCTATATTGGTTGTTGTTAGAACCATTGATTAATGGATCTCGTCTGAATGTATCTGCCGAGATACCATCATGGATTGAACAAAAATTGAAGAATGCACAGATTATAACATTGAAGGATCTAATTGAAGTGGCTGGGTGGAATCTAAGTAATATTGTCGCACTGACTCAAAGACTTGGAATTCACTCTGAACGAATAGTTGGACAGATGTTGGAAAAATGTCGAAGCTCTTTATGTGAAGAAGAGTGGATGCTTTTATATGATTATTCAACATCACGGAAAAGATCAAATGCTGAGGACAATTTTCCTGACATGACTATTTCTCCGGATTTGCCAGATGTGGGTATTAACTGTCCTTTAAAAGTGTTAAAAAATTTGAGGGACAGAAATTTAAAATTTATTGGAGGAAAATGTTTATATAAAATGTGTGTAAAGGTGATGAACAAAGACAAGTTGGTACATCGTTCTGATAATCCATGGTGTAGTCAATTAAATATTGATTCCAATTTTAAACCAATGTGGGGTATGTTATACAAGCCACCATTGACGAAATTTATTGGAGATTTGCAATGGAAGATCTTGCATGGCATTGTTGCAGTGAATGCCTTCATTTCTATCTTGAATCCACAAGTAAAAGATAGTTGTGTTTTTTGTGGGCAGAGAGAAACTATTTTTCATTGTTATATATACTGTGAAAGGTTGCAATCTCTATTTGAAGTGTTGAAAGTGATTTTTGATGATTTTAATGAAATGTTTAATATACCTGTATTTATTTACGGTCTCAAGGTTTTTAAAGCAAATAAAAAAAAAGGTCGTTTGTTGAATTTTATTATAGGAAAAGCAAAAATGTCTATTTATTTAAGTAGAAAACAGAAAGTTGAGCGTGGAACTGAATGTAATGTAGTGAATGCTTTTAAAGGACTTGTAAAAACAAGAATTAGACATGATTTTGCTTTTTATTTATGTATGAAAAATCTATTGGATTTTGAATTGATTTGGACTTGTGGAGAAGTACTCTGTAAAATTGAAAACAGTTCTTTAATATTTGGTGATAGTTTAAGATGAAATAGAATGTGATTTTGGATATGTGAAATAATTAATGTATAAGTATAATTAATGTAAATAAAGTTTTCTAAAAATCAAAAAAAATCTCTCTCTCTCTCTCTCTCTCTCTCTCTCTCTCTCTCTCTCTCTCTCTCTCTCTCTGCATGTTGGGAGTTTGGGTTATGGAAGCAACAAACGGGTGAGAGGAGTGTTGGGTTTCTCTATTTGTTAAATGTTTTCCCCCATTTTTCTTGTCTTTTATATTTTTTATTTTGTTTAGTTTATATATTAATCTAATTTTGAGTATTATAAGTTTCGTTTTCGGGGTGTTTTTAGACTTCGTGGTGGAGGCCTGAGATGGAGGCTCACCCAAGTGGGGGTGTTGCCTCATTCTCGCTCCCTCATGGAGTCAGGTGTGTACCTGACGCCGGTAGAAGATGTGCTTGTCGCGTTTGGTGAGCAAATTGGATACGAAAATATTATTTCAGCGTCAAGGATGAAAGCGGTGGTGATTTTCCTTAAAGACGAAAGTATGGTGAGTAAACTAATTGAAATTGGCGTTTGGATAAATGGAGCGTTTACTGTTGTTTCACTGCTTGTGTCGCAATCTGTAAAAGTTACGATCTCTAACGTACCCCTTTTCATACTGAACAGTGACATTGAAAAATAATTGTTGAGGTTTGGAAAAATGTGTTGTCTTTTAGGCATCATGTGTTTATGTTTCTTGATCAACCATCGCTTGATATTTCTTTCCGAATTAAACATGAGGGTAAATCATATGATTTACGTGAGCCCCGGAAATTTAAAATGTTTCGAATGTGGTGACGTTGGGCATAAAAAGATCGTTTTCCCACATAGTAAAACGCAACTGAAAAACTATACTGCGGTCAAGCCAGCCGCCACCCAGAAATGAGCGGTCAATCTAGCCGCCCCTATATTTCGCGGTCCGCGCATACACTTGGTATTACGGTAAGACTGTCTGTGAACCGATCTGAACGTGATTTCACATTCATTCATTTATTCAGTCAGTCAGTCAATAAAAATAACTAAAAAAAAAAAATTTCACAGCTCAATTTCACCTGAAAATGATAGTAAACCTCAAAGCCTGACATTGTATGCTGCTGAATTCCAAAATTAAAGCCCTCCAACACTCATACGCTGTTTTGTCCATACATTGTGAAACTGAATACATTTCACAGAACTATTTTACCTCGTGTGGAGAGGACACCTTATCACAGTGTTAACGGCATCGTTTCAGCAGGATATTCTGATGTTGGATTCCAAAATAAGAGCCCCCCCAAAACTCATGTTTGTGCTGTTTTGTTCATATTTTCAGAAATTCATAAAAAATAAAATCCTAGTTTCCACAGACCAATTTCAACTCAGCTGGAGAGGACACATTCTCACAGTGTCAACTGCACCGTTTCAAGGCATTCCGATGTTGCATTCCAAAATAAGAGCCCCTCAAACCTCATGTTTCTGCTGTTTTGCTCATATTTTCAGAAATTCATAAAAAATAAAATCCTAGTTTCCACAGACTAATTTCAACTCAGCTGGAGAGGACACATTCTCACAGTGTCAACTGCACCGTTTCAGGACATTCTGATGTTGCATTCCAAAATAAGAGCCCCCCAAAACTCATGTTTCTGCAGATTTGCTCATATTTTCAGAAATTCATAAAAAATAAAATCCTAGTTTCCACAGACTAATTTCACCTCAGATGGACAGTTCATCTTCTCACAGTGTCAACTGCACCATTTCAAGACATTCTGATGTTGCATTCCAAAATAAGAGACCCCAAAACTCATGTTTCTGCTGTTTTGCTCATATTTTCAGAAATTCATAAAAAATAAAATCCTAGTTTCCACAGACTAATTTCACCTCAGCTGGAGAGGACACATTCTCACAGTGTCAACTGCACCGTTTCAAGACATTCTGATGTTGCATTCCAAAATAAGAGCCCCTCAAAACTCATGTTTCTGCAGTTTTGCTCATATTTTCATATTTTCAGAAATTCATAAATTAAATCCTAGTTTCCACAGAATAATTTCACCTCAGGTGGAGAGGACACATTCTCGCAGTGTCAACTGCACCGTTTCAAGACATTCTGATGTTGCATTCCAAAATAAGAGCCCCCCAAATCTCATGTTTCTGCTGTTTTGCTCATATTTTCAGAAATTCATAAAAAATACAATCCTAGTTTCCACAGACGAATTTCACCTCAGATGGACAGTTCACCTTGTCACAGTGTCAACTGCACCGTTTCAAGACATTCTGATGTTGCATTCCAAAATAAGAGCCCCCCAAACTTCATATCTATGCGCTGTTTTGACTATACGTTCAGAAAATCATAAAAATAAAAGTCCTAGTTTCCACAAAACAAATTCACCTAAGATGGAGAATACACCTTCTCATAGTGTCACCTACATCGTTTCAGGACATTCTGATGTTGTGTCCCAAAATAAAAGCCCCCCAAACCTCATATCTATGCGCTGTTTTGTCTATACATTCAGAAAATCATAAAAATAAAATCCTAGTTTCCACAAACCAAATTCACCTCAGGTGGACAGTACACCTTGTCACGGTGTCAACTACACAGTTTCAGGACATTCTGATGTGGCATTCCAAAATAAGAGCCCCCCAAAACTCATGTTTCTGCTGTTTTGTTCATATTTTCAGAAATTCATAAAAAATAAAATCCTAGTTTCCACAGACCAATTTCAACTCAGCTGGAGAGGACACATTCTCACAGTGTCAACTGCACCGTTTCAGGACATTCTGATGTTGCATTCCAAAATAAGAGCCCCCCAAAACTCATGTTTCTGCAGATTTGCTCATATTTTCAGAAATTCATAAAAAATAAAATCCTAGTTTCCACAGACTAATTTCACCTCAGATGGACAGTTCATCTTCTCACAGTGTCAACTGCACCATTTCAAGACATTCTGATGTTGCATTCCAAAATAAGAGACCCCAAAACTCATGTTTCTGCTGTTTTGCTCATATTTTCAGAAATTCATAAAAAATAAAATCCTAGTTTCCACAGACTAATTTCACCTCAGCTGGAGAGGACACATTCTCACAGTGTCAACTGCACCGTTTCAAGACATTCTGATGTTGCATTCCAAAATAAGAGCCCCTCAAAACTCATGTTTCTGCAGTTTTGCTCATATTTTCATATTTTCAGAAATTCATAAATTAAATCCTAGTTTCCACAGAATAATTTCACCTCAGGTGGAGAGGACACATTCTCGCAGTGTCAACTGCACCGTTTCAAGACATTCTGATGTTGCATTCCAAAATAAGAGCCCCCCAAATCTCATGTTTCTGCTGTTTTGCTCATATTTTCAGAAATTCATAAAAAATAAAATCCTAGTTTCCACAGACGAATTTCACCTCAGATGGAGAGGACACATTCTCACAGTGTCAACTGCACCGTTTCAAGACATTCTGATGTTGCATTCCAAAATAAGAGCCCCCCAAACTTCATATCTATGCGCTGTTTTGACTATACGTTCAGAAAATCATAAAAATAAAAGTCCTAGTTTCCACAAAACAAATTCACCTAAGATGGAGAATACACCTTCTCATAGTGTCACCTACATCGTTTCAGGACATTCTGATGTTGTGTCCCAAAATAAAAGCCCCCCAAACCTCATATCTATGCGCTGTTTTGTCTATACATTCAGAAAATCATAAAAATAAAATCCTAGTTTCCACAAACCAAATTCACCTCAGGTGGACAGTACACCTTGTCACGGTGTCAACTACACAGTTTCAGGACATTCTGATGTGGCATTCCAAAATAAGAGCCCCCCAAAACTCATGTTTCTGCAGTTTTGCTCATATTTTCAGAAATTCATAAAAAATAAAATCCTAGTTTCCACAGACCAATTTCAACTCAGCTGGAGAGGACACCTTCTCTCAGTGTCAACTGCACCGTTTCAAGACATTCTGATGTTGCATTCCAAAATAAGAGCCCCTCAAAACTCATGTTTCTGCTGTTTTGCTCATATTTTCAGAAATTCATAAAAAATAAAATCCTAGTTTCCACAGAATAATTTCACCTCAGGTGGAGAGGACACATTCTCACAGTGTCAACTGCACCGTTTCAAGACATTCTGATGTTGCATTCCAAAATAAGAGCCCCCCAAACTTCATATCTATGCGCTGTTTTGACTATACGTTCAGAAAATCATAAAAATAAAAGTCCTAGTTTCCACAAAACAAATTCACCTAAGATGGAGAATACACCTTCTCATAGTGTCACCTACATCGTTTCAGGACATTCTGATGTTGTGTCCCAAAATAAAAGCCCCCCAAACCTCATATCTATGCGCTGTTTTGTCTATACATTCAGAAAATCATAAAAATAAAATCCTAGTTTCCACAAACCAAATTCACCTCAGGTGGACAGTACACCTTGTCACGGTGTCAACTACACAGTTTCAGGACATTCTGATGTGGCATTCCAAAATAAGAGCCCCCCAAAACTCATGTTTCTGCAGTTTTGCTCATATTTTCAGAAATTCATAAAAAATAAAATCCTAGTTTCCACAGACCAATTTCAACTCAGCTGGAGAGGACACCTTCTCTCAGTGTCAACTGCACCGTTTCAAGACATTCTGATGTTGCATTCCAAAATAAGAGCCCCTCAAAACTCATGTTTCTGCTGTTTTGCTCATATTTTCAGAAATTCATAAAAAATAAAATCCTAGTTTCCACAGAATAATTTCACCTCAGGTGGAGAGGACACATTCTCACAGTGTCAACTGCACCGTTTCAAGACATTCTGATGTTGCATTCCAAAATAAGAGCCCCCCAAACTTCATATCTATACGCTGTTTTGACTATACGTTCAGAAAATCATAAAAATAAAAGTCCTAGTTTCCACAAAACAAATTCACCTAAGATGGAGAATACACCTTCTCATAGTGTCACCTACATCGTTTCAGGACATTCTGATGTTGTGTCCCAAAATAAAAGCCCCCCAAACCTCATATCTATGCGCTGTTTTGTCTATACATTCAGAAAATCATAAAAATAAAATCCTAGTTTCCACAAACCAAATTCACCTCAGGTGGACAGTACACCTTGTCACGGTGTCAACTACACAGTTTCAGGACATTCTGATGTTGTATTTCAAAATAAGAGCCCCCCAAACTTCATATCTATGCACTGTTTTGTCTATATATTCAGAAAATCATAAAAATAAAAGTCTTAGTTTTCACAGACCAATTTCACCTCAGCTGGAGAGTACACCTTCTCACAGTTTCAGCTACACTGTTTCAGGACATTCTGATGTTGTATTCCAAAATAGGAGCCCCCCAAAATCTCATATATACACTTTGTCTATAGGATTTTATTTGTTATGAATTTCTGAAAATGAGCAAAACTGCAGAAACATGAGGTTTGGGGGGCTCTTATTTTGGAATGCAACATCAGAATGTCTTGAAACGGTGAAGTTGACACTGTGAGAAGGTGTCCTCTCCAGCTGAGGTGAAATTGGTCTGTGGAAACTAGGATTTTATTTTTTATGAATTTCTGAAAATATGAGCAAAACTGCAGAAACATGAGTTTTGGGGGGGCTCTTATTTTGGAATGCCACATCAGAATGTCCTGAAACTGTGTAGTTGACACCGTGACAAGGTGTACTGTCCACCTGAGGTGAATTTGGTTTGTGGAAACTAGGACTTTTATTTTTATGATTTTCTGAATGTATAGACAAAACAGCGCACTTTGTCTATACATTCAGAAAATCATTTAAAAGAAAAGTCCTAGTTTCCACAGAACAATTTAATGTCAGATGGGGTGTACACCTTATCACAGTGTCAAATACACCGTTACAGTACATTATGACGTTGTATTCCAAACTGTGTATGAAGTTTGGGGGGCTCTAATTTTGGAATACAACATCAGAATGTCCTGAAACGATGTAGGTGACACCGTGACAAGGTGTACTGTCCACCTGAGGTGAATTTGGTTTGTGGAAACTAGGACTTTTATTTTTATGATTTTCTGAATGTATAGACAAAACAGCGCATAGATATGAAGTTTGGGGGGCTTTTATTTTGGGACACAACATCAGAATGTCCTGAAACGATGTAGGTGACACTATGAGAAGGTGTATTCTCCATCTTAGGTAAATTTGTTTTGTGGAAACTAGGACTTTTATTTTTATGATTTTCTGAACCTATAGTCAAAACAGCGCATAGATATGAAGTTTGGGGGGCTCTTATTTTGGAATGCAACATCAGAATGTCTTGAAACGGTGCAGTTGACACTGTGACAAGGTGAACTGTCCATCTGAGGTGAAATTAGTCTGTGGAAACTAGGATTTTATTTTTTATGAATTTCTGAAAATATGAAAATATGAGCAAAACAGCAGAAACATGAGATTTGAGGGGCTCTTATTTTGGAATGCAACATCAGAATGTCTTGAAACGGTGCAGTTGACACTGTGACAAGCTGAACTCTCCATCTGAGGCGAAATTATTCTGTGGAAACTAGGATTTTATTTTTTATGAATTTCTGAAAATATGAGCAAAACAGCAGAAACATGAGTTTTGAGGGGCTCTTATTTTGGAATGCAACATCAGAATGTCTTGAAACGGTGCAGTTGACACTGTGAGAATGTGTCCTCTCCAGCTGAGGTGAAATTATTCTGTGGAAACTAGGATTTTATTTTTTATGAATTTCTGAAAATATGAGCAAAACAGCAGAAACATGAGTTTTGGGGGGCTCTTATTTTGGAATGCAACATCAGAATGTCTTGAAACGGTGCAGTTGACACTGTGAGAATGTGTCCTCTCCACCTGAGGTGAAATTGGTCTGTGGAAACTAGGATTTTATTTTTTATGAATTTCTGAAAATATGAAAATATGAGCAAAACAGCAGAAACATGAGATTTGAGGGGCTCTTATTTTGGAATGTAACATCAGAATGTCTTGAAACGGTGCAGTTGACACTGTGACAAGGTGAACTGTCCATCTGAGGTGAAATTATTCTGTGGAAACAAGGATTTTATTTTTTATGAATTTCTGAAAATATGAGCAAAACAGCAGAAACATGAGTTTTGGGGGGCTCTTATTTTGGAATGCAACATCAGAATGTCCTGAAACGGTGCAGTTGACACTGTGAGAAGGTGTCCTCTCCACCTGAGGTGAAATTAGTCTGTGGAAACTAGGATTTTATTTTTTATGAATTTCTGAAAATATGAGCAAAACAGCAGAAACATGAGGTTTGAGGGGCTCTTATTTTGGAATGCAACATCGGAATGCCTTGAAACGGTGCAGTTGACACTGTGAGAATGTGTCCTCTCCAGCTGAGGTGAAATTAGTCTGTGGAAACTAGGATTTTATTTTTTATGAATTTCTGAAAATATGAACAAAACAGCACAAACATGAGTTTTGGGGGGGCTCTTATTTTGGAATCCAACATCAGAATATCCTGCTGAAACGATGCCGTTAACACTGTGATAAGGTGTCCTCTCCACACAAGGTAAAATAGTTCTGTGAAATGTATTCAGTTTCACAATGTATGGACAAAACAGCGTATGAGTGTTGGAGGGCTTTAATTTTGGAATTCAGCAGCATACAATGTCAGGCTTTGAGGTTTACTATCATTTTCAGGTGAAATTGAGCTGTGAAATATTTTTTTTTTAGTTATTTTTATTGACTGACTGACTGACTGAATAAATGAATGAATGTGAAATCACGTTCAGATCGGTTCACAGACAGTCTTACCGTAATACCAAGTGTATGCGCGGACCGCGAAATATAGGGGCGGCTAGATTGACCGCTCATTTCTGGGTGGCGGCTGGCTTGACCGCAGTAAAACTATGGGGGTAAATTGATGCCAAAACCATTAAAAATGGACAGACTAAAATTCACAAATAGATATTACAACTTGTAAACACAAAACACAATCTACAAATAGATAAAAAATCCGCAAACAAAGTCCTCATGATCCGCAAATGTAAAACAAGATCTACAAATAGATACAAAGTCCTCAAACAAACTCTTTGTGATCCACAAATATAAAGCATGATCTACAAAAGATTAAAAATCCACAAATAAACAAATCCTGATTCACAAATAGAAATCAGTGACTTGTACCTGAAAACCAAAATAATGTGACAAAATAATGCCATAATCATTGAAAATGAAGAGACTATCAGTCAAAAATGCATATTACAATTTGTAAACACAAAACAAGATCTACAAATAAATTTAAAATCTGCAAATGTAAAACACAATCTGTAAATAGATTCCAAATCTGCAAACAAACTCCTCATGATCCACAAATGTAAAACAAAATCTACAAATAGATGAAAAATCGACAAACAGACTCTTCATGATTCACAAATAGAAATCAGTGACTTGTACTTGACAAGGATTTGAATGAATGCAAAGTGATTTGTCTGCGCATGAGGGTCATTTTTATTTGTCGATTGTGTTGCATTTGTTTTCAGAATTTTGGCACAGCTGTTTCACTGTTTTTTCCATTCAAAAATCTACAAATGCCCTCCTCACAATTTGCAAACAAACATGGTCTAACTTGTATTTTCAAACCACTGTAAAAAGACATTCGTACACATTCTGTGCAAAGCTCATCATGCAAGTGTTGAATCTGTGTTTGCAGATCACAGGGCATTCACAGATCCCTCTGCACACGTCTACAGATCTTTTTGGCACTATCTTTCCGCAGAGTTTGTGACTACGATCCACACGTGTAGTCAGCCAATCAGGGGTATTGCTTCAATGTGATATCACGCCCCATCAATAAGCCCTTTTCAAAATAAGAGCTGGCGCTTCTCTGATGTGTGGGCTGGGCTCACTGCTATTTACCGTTGCCGGTGTCACAGTGCTGACAGTCGGACAGAGCCTGGGCAGAGCTGCCGTAGGAGTAAAATCTTTAATACGTGGAAGGGGGAGCTGCCACGGGACCTGCCACGGTTATGCGCGCCTGCCTCGGGACCTGCCAGGGTTATGCGCGCCTGACTCGGGACCTGCCAGGGTTATGCGCGCCTGCCTCGGGACCTGCCACGGTTATGCGAGCCTGCCTCGGGACCATAGACTGTAAAAAAATATGGACGTAGTGTCCGTGACGTCACCCATAGAGTTCTGAACAGCAGTTTTGAAGCGAAAATGAGGCCGCGGCCATCTTAGCTGCACGTCACTCCCGGATAACTGAAAATGGGCAAAGAGGCAGGGAGGTGGTTTGAGCTGATGTGATTGGTTGCTGAAACCACGCCCGCCTAGCTCGACGTGACCACGTTAGCAAGCAAAGGAGCTATCTGTCTAGATACTATCTAAATTATTAATAAAGATAAGTTTTAACATCAGAAAGTTCTAAAAGTTTACTGTCAATTTATGGTGTTTTTTCAAGATATAGATGCTCCAACACCAGTAATTTGTGTTGGGTGTGCAAATAACAACATGGAACATCAAATGGGACTTCATACCTTTTATAATAGAGATCGCGAGATGAATCCAATCTGTGGCACTTGGGTAAAATATAAATGTCCATTGCAAAACAAAAAAAAAAAACATTTCACATTTCTTCTGAATGATCTGCTCTCTGTCATCGTTCTTCAAGAAAGGATGCAATCTGAGCAGTGATCGTATCTAACAAACAAATGAGCTATTTTTTTCAAAATAGTGCAGCAGTTTTAGTTATAATATCCAAGCAGTGCCGTCAGAGTTGTATATCCTCCTGGTATTGTCATTGTTGTAAGTCTCACAACCAAAACTTTCAGCCAATGCCACGATCCAACAATGTGTGTTCTGTGTCTCTTCCGCATGCATGCACATCTACGACACACATCTCGAATATTATGCAGCAAGCCATATTTTATAATTGTATAAAACAATCGAGAAAAAAAGCACAACAACGGCTGAGATGCCAAATTCAGCGGCAGCTGAGGTAACATGACGGCTCACAGACAGCAGCACAATCTACCTGTCACTCAAGTGACCACGCCCTTAATTATGCAGAACTTTAAGTTATAAGTTATAAAAAAAAATCACCCCTTTCAGAGTTGTCATGAAGGGCAAAAATAGCAGTATAGACCAAAATCACAATTTGAACCAACTTGTAAACATGTTTTTTTCTGCTATAAACTTGGCCAATTTAACATGGGACTCTATGAGATTCTGCTCTCTTTTGGAGCCTGTCCCTAGCGGCCAGTCGATGAATCGCAGTTTAAGTTACTTCCGTATTGGCTTCACGAGAGAAAGGGGGAGGTTACCGCTTGCTCGGGAGCTGCCAGGGTTATGCGCGCCTGCCTCGGACGAGGCTGAATCCAGCTTCTTATTCGCAGCTTCTTATTGACGCTATCCAGTCCACCTTAAAAAACGCGACGCTTCCGTGTTTGTAGCTTCTTATTCACGCTTAGTTTAGGGACGGTGCGGTTGTTCTGTTTTATGCCTTTTGTGTCTATTTTCAGAATTAAAGCAAAATAAACTATTTTGAAATGCAAATAGCACTGATATATCAGTGAAAATATGCTGCAAAAATATAAAGGCACTTAAAATATAATTATAGTATTCTTTGTTTATTGAACGTGTCATCAGCTCAACTTGAAGGACCGTGTGGTTTTTCTCTTATTCACGCTTTTTATGCTATATTGTCTATTTTTAGAAAAAAAGAATAAACTATTCTGAAATGTAAATAACACCGAAATATCTGTGAAAATTACTGTACAATTACAAAGGTATATAAAAAACAATTACATCATTCTTTTTGCACGTCATCATTTAAATGCATTAATGAATCAATTGATAAAAAATTAATTCATGCAAATATTACAGATTTCAATATCACAAGGTAACTAGAGACTATCAGCTCCAGCTCCAGCTTGGATTCAGCCTGTTATGAAGACTTCAGATGAAGGACTCCAGAACATCAAACATGGATGATTATACAAAATGATCATGTTATCATTGCTTTGCATGCACACTACTTTTGCTTAAAAGAAGTAATATCTTACAACTGTACGTTCTGATATCTCATAAAAGAAGACTATTGTGTTTTTGCTACAAGTGAATGTGAATTAAATTACCTTTAAGGGTGCGTTCAAAGTTGCACTGGGGCCTTATTCCCAATGTACTTGACTGTCACCATGCATATTTTCAGACATTTTTACTGTAGCATTTTAAAGTTATGGACCCATGAATTTGACAAACGTGACAAAAGTTTCATGAGAAATTGCACTTTTGGCCAATTTGGAGGCGTTATATCTCAGCTGCCTTTAAGGGTGCGTTAAAAGTTGCATTGGGGCCTTATTCCAAGTGCACTTGACTGTCACCATGCACATTTTTAGACATTTTTACTGTAGCATTTTAAAGTTATGGACCCATGAATTTGACAAATGTGACAATACATTTACAGGAGAAATTGCATTATTGTCCCAGTTGGAGGCGCTATATCTCAGCTGCCTTTAAGGGTGCGTTCAAAGTTGCACTGGGGCCTTATTCCAAGTGCACTTGACTGTCACCTAGCAACATTATGAGCAATTTTACTGTAGCATTATTAAGTTATGGAACCATGAATTTGACAAATGTGACAATACAGTAACAGGAGAAATTGCACTTTTGGCCCAGTTGGAGGCGCTATATCTCAGCTGCCCTGAAGGGTGCGTTCAAAGTTGCACTGGGGCCTTATTCCAAGTGCACTTGACTGTCACCACACACATTTTCAGACATTTATACTGTAGCATTATTAAGTTATGGACCCATGAATTTGACAAACGTGACAAAAGTTTCATGAGAAATTGCACTTTTGGCCCAATTGGAGGCACTTTATCTCAGCTGCTTTTATGGGTGCGTTAAAAGTTGCACTGGGGCCTTATTCCCAATGTACTTGACTGTCACCATGCATATGATCAGATATTTTTTCTGTAGCATTTTAAAGTTATGGACCCATGAATTTGACAAATGTGACAATACATTTACAGGAGAAATTGCACTTTTGGCCCAATTGGAGGCGCTATATCTCAGCTGCCTTTATGGGTGCGTTAAAAGTTGCACTGGGGCCTTATTCCCAATGTACTTTACTGTCACCATGCACATTTTCAGACATTTTTACTGTAGCACTTTAAAGTTATAGACCCATGAATTTGACAAACATGACAAAAGTTTCATGAGAAATTGCACTTTTGCCCCAATTTGAGGCGCTATATCTCAGCTGTCTTTAAGGGTGCGTTCAAAGTTGCACTGGAACCTTATTCCCAAATAACTTGTCTGTCAGCATACAACATTATCGGCAATTTTACTGTAGCATCGAGTTATGATCCCATGATTCTGAGAGATGTGACAAAACAGTTACATAAGAAATTGCACTATTCGCTATAACTCTGCTGCCTTTAAAGTTGTTCTGTTGCTGTTCATGGTGCTGAAAAATCTTCAACAATTGGATTATTAAGGAGTGCAAATACATTGTCATCTAGCATTAAAATAAAGTTATTACATACTATCACTATGAAACCCAAAATGTAAGGGTTTCAAAAATCAACTCGGATCATGCACACATCATAAAACATTAGAAGTCACTTAATGTTATCACAGTTTTATTTATTTATTTATTCATTCTCTTATTTGTTCATCTACATCTGTGCTTTGAACGCACCCTTAAAGGAAACAGATATAGCGCCTCCAATTTCTCCTGTTACTGTATTGTCACATTTGTCAAATTCATGGGTCCATAACTTTAAAATGCTACAGTAAAAATGTCTAAATATGTGTATGGTGACAGTCAAGTACATTGGGAATAAGGCTCTAGTGTAACTTTGAACGCACCCTCAAAAGCAGCTGAGATATAGCGCCTCCAATTGGGCCAAAAGTGGAATATCTCCTGTTACTATATTGTCACATTTGTCAAATTCATGGGTCCATAACTTTAAGATGCTACAGTAAAAATGTCTGAAAATGTGTATGGTGACAGGCAAGTACACTTGGAATTAGGGGCCGGAGTGCAACTTTGAACGCACCCATAAAGGCAGCTGAGATATAGCGCCTCGAATTGGGCTAATAGTGCAATTTCTCCTGTAAATGTTTTGTCACATTTGTCAAATTCATGGGTCCATAACTTTAAAATGCTACAGTGAAAATGTCTGAAAATATGCATGGTGACAGTCAAGTGCACTTGGAATAAGGCCCCAGTGCAACTTTTAGCGCACCCCTAAAGGCAGCTGAGATATAGCGCCTCCAATTGGGCCAAAAGTGCAATTTCTCCTGTTACTGTATTGTCACATTTGTCAAATTCATGGGTCCATAACTTAATAATGCTACAGTAAAATTGCTCATAATGTTGCATGGTGAAAGTCAAGTGCACTTGGAATAAGGCCCCAGTGCAACTTTGAACGCACCCTTAAAGGCAGCTGAGATATAGCGCCTCCAAATGGGCTAATAGTGCAATTTCTCCTGTTACTGTATTGTCACATTTGTCAAATTCATGGGTCCATAACTTTAAAATGCTACAGTAAAAATGTCTAAATATGTGTATGGTGACAGTCAAGTACATTGGGAATAAGGCCCCAGTGCAACTTTTAACGCACCCATAAAGGTAGCTGAGATATAACACCTCCAATTGGGCCAAAAGTGCAATTTCTCATGAAACTTCTGTCACGTTTGTCAAATTCATGGGTCAATAACTTTAAAATGCTACAGTAAAAATGTCTGAAAATATGCATGGTGACAGTCAAGTACATTGGGAATAAGGCCCCAGTGCAACTTTGAACGCACCCTTAAAGGCAGCTGAGATATAGCGCCTCCAACTGGGCCAATAATGCAATTTCTCCTGTTACTGTATTGTCACATTTGTCAAATTCATGGGTCCATAACTTTAAAATGCTTTAAAATGTCTGAAAATGTGCATGGTGACAGTCAAGCACATTAGGAATAATGCCCCAGTGCAACTTTTAACGCACCCTGAAAGGTAATTTAATTCACATTCAATTGTAGCAAAAACACAAGTCTTCTTTTATGAGATGATATCAGAACGTACAGTTGTAAGATATTACTTCTTTTAAGCAAAAGTAGTGTGCATGCAAAGCAATGATAACATGATCATTTTGTATAATCATCCATGTTTGATGTTCTGGAGTCCTTCATCTGAAGTCTTCATAACAGGCTGGATCCGAGCTGGAGCTGGAGCTGATAGTCTCTAGTTACCTTGTGATATTGAAATCGTCTCGGTTACGTATGTAACCCTCGTTCCCTGAAGGAGGGAACGGAGACGTACGTCAGTAGTGACCGACGAATTGGGATATCGCTAGAGAGCCCCTATCAGCTTCGAGAGAACTAAAACAATATACGATATTTGCATAATGCGCACCTCCCCTAACAGGTGGATATAAAAAGGGGGGCAGATGCAATCGCACTCTGTTTTTCGCTGAGGAGACAACCGGTGTCCGCACTGCAGCGAGGGTACAGAAACTGTGGCGACGGGACGTACGTCTCCGTTCCCTCCTTCAGGAAACGAGGGTTACATACGTAACCGAGACGTTCCCTTTCAGTCGGTCACGTTCGACGTACGTCAGTAGTGACCGACGAATTGGGATCCCAACTAAAACGCCACAGTTACGAAACCCCTTCCAGTGCCCAGCGCAGGCTCTAGCTGCCCGTCGCACCAAGGGGACGGAGAAGGGGGCGAGCTTACGCCGGGAAGTCTACTGCTGTTCCGATATACCCACTAAGTAAACTAGACTACACTGGGGAAGCGAACCCGTAAGGAACGCTGCGGAAAACACTACCTACCCAGAGGGGAAGGAATTTACATGGAAAACACATGGACTGGCCCGCAGGGCAGAACGCATATGAGTCCCTGGGATGGCTCCACCTGAGTAGGGGGAGACTCATCTGACAGGAGAAAGCAGAAGCTCTGCTAAGGGAAAGACACGGGCTCACCGTAGGGAGTAACCGTGGACAATACACATATGGAATCACTCACGTAGAGGGATTGCAACATATGGAACCCAACCAACAGACAACATCGAAGATGGATGTTGGTCTGGCATCAGACACTCAGCAATGCCCGAGCCGAAGGTGGAGGTGGAGGAACTCGACAGGGTTCACCGAACGGGGAACACGACTGGAGTCAACAGATGCACATATCCTGCCCAGGGGGCGGGAGTGGCATTGCAAGCCGACACGAGCACAGGTTCAACGCGTCTACCGGCTGGTGGAAGCGAGTACACGGGAAGAACCAGCTTACACGTAAGCTAAAAACCCTAGCAAACGTGTTGGGTGTCGCCCAGCCCACAGCTCTACAATCTGTCAGCGAGGCGCCATGAGCCAGCGCCCAGGAAGAGGCCACTCCTCAGGTGGAGTGGGCTCTCAACCCGAACGGGCAAGGCACGCCCTGGGAACATAAGCCAGGGCGATGGCATCCACTAACCAGTGGGCCATCCTCTGCTTGGAGACAGCCTTTCCCTTCTGCTGGTCTCCGTAACAGACAAAGAGCTGATCTGAGGTCCTAAGCTTCAAGTTCTATCCACGTAAACACGCAGGGCGCGAACTGGACAGAGCGAAGCTAGGGCTGGGTCTGCCTCCTCCGAAGGCAGCGCTTGCAGGTTCACTACCTGATCTCTGAAGGGAGTGGTAGGAACCTTGGGCACATATCCAGGCCGGGGTCTCAGGAAGACGTGAGAATCCCCAGGCCCAAATTCCAGGCACGATTCGTCGACCGAAAATGCGTGCAGGTCCCCTACCCTCTTAACATGAGGCCAATGCAACCAGGAGGACGGTCTAAGAGACAGTACTTTTAACTCGACTAATTGCAAAGGCTCAAGGGATGACTCCGAAGTTAGCTAAGAACTAAGGTGAGATCCCTAGAGGGTAAGGAGGGTGGGCAAGGCGGAATCAGTCCTCTCGCCCCCCTCAGGAACCTGATGATCAGACCGTGTTTCCCCAGGGCTTGCCATCAACTGCATGGAGATGTGCAGCGAAGCGGCAACATACACCTTGAGGGTGGAGGGAGACAACCTTCGCTCCAAGCCCTCTTGCAGGAAGGAAAGCACAGATCTGATCGAGCATGATCGGGGGTCCTCTCGTCTTGCGAGAGGAGCACCATTCAACGAATAGGTTCCACTTCAACGCATAGAGGCTCCTCGTGAAGGAGCTCTAGCGGAAGTGATGGTGTCTACGACCGCCTGCGGGAGATCACCCAGAACCTCCGCATCCCGTCCAGGGACCACACGTGGAGGTTCCACAGGTCGGGACGCGGGTGCCAGTTTTCACATTTTATGATTTTCTTATCATAAGGATATAGATATTCCTTTTCTATGCATCAACTCAAACTCTTTTGGATTAATGTTTCAGAATTGCATACCATGATGAACTAAGATCACATTTATGTTGCTCTGTGAAACATTAGTATTATAAGAATCCCCTCTGGGGTCTGAGGATTTTTTGGGGGGCCCTGGAGAAGTTTTGACATGCCCTGATATCTGTGCTTTTTTCAGTTTTTCATAAACATATTAATGGAAAAAGTGTCATTATACTGTATTCAGCACAAACTAGGCTACCATAATATGTGAGGAACATGTATGTGTGACTGTGTGTGTGTGTAGATGGAATAAATTCACTCAGAGATCAGGTGGATGGTCACTCAGGGTTGCTTTACTGTATCTGTGACAAGAAGACTGGGAAAACGGCACCAAAAGGCTTATCAGCAAACGGCATATAGCACATCGATGTAGCATACAACGTCAGCAGGACGAGCTATGAGATTGATTATTTACATTTTAACTCACATTGATCGTGAACATATAGTGGAAAAATTCTCAATAAAGCATACATCCATTAAAATAAAATATAAAACACTAATACAGACAATTCACATTAATACAGTGAAAATATAAACTCAAGTAACCATCATTTTACATATTTTATATAAATGAAATGGAGAGAGAATAACGCAGCCCTTAGATGGCACAGTTACACAGCAAAGAGCACGTGCGAGACGATACAGCACATGTGCTAAAAGCTAACATTCAGCTGGGGCTAATATTTTAACACAGAACATGACAAACTTGATTAAAACGCATACCTGGGAAAACAGGACCAAATGGCTTATCAGCAAACAGCATATAGCACATTGATGTCCCATACAACATCTTAAATGAAATAAACAGTAGTTTGAAGATTACATTCAGGCCAATTAACACACTCTTCATCGTATAGTCACAAATAATACATATTTGACTTGATTACACAACCAGGAGTTGACAGACAAAACAAGCAAACTTTTGTGAGGTTTATAATTCAAACTTTTGCCTGAAAATGATCCAAATGTAATTATTAAGACAGAGCAAACATTTATGCGACTTACCAGCAGGACGAGCTATGAGATTCTGATTATAAAGCTCCGCCCCGCAATATCATGTGCACTAACGCGAGTGACGTCACAGCCAATGGAGAGTTTCCCAATTTATGCTGAATTTAACATACATTATTTTTAAACACTGTTACATATGTACTGTTACAGTACAGAAGGGACTGAGGCAGATGTAAAACAAACAGGTGAGTTTTTTGATGTCAGCAGAGTAATAATAGCAGTGCAGGTGATGAAAGGTGAATAATGGAGATGATGTCTTGCTGATGATTGCAGGAATGGAGAGAATGGATCGTGCTGGAGACTTGGAACACAGGAGACTGAAGACTTGGAATACAGGAGACTGAAGACTTGGAATACAGGAGACTGGAGACACTCACACACACGAGGAGGAACACAGGAGGGAGACTGGAAACGTCGGAGACAGGTAAGTAGTTCGTCTGGAGTCCTTGAGGTAAGCATACAGGTATGTAGCAAACAACGAGACCGGACAGTGAGTGTGTGTGAGTGTTGGCTTTTTGAAGTGCTGGTGATTGCGGTGATGATGACGTGCAGGTGGCGGTGATTAGTATTCGGGAGATGGTGTGACAATAGCAATAAACATTCAGAAAAACAGGCAGAGGATCAAAACCAAAGGAGCAGTCCAATCTGCCGTCGTACAAAGGGTTAGTCCAAGAAGTAATAGTGAGAAGGCAGGCAACTGGTCTAAACCAAAACATCAGTCCAATAGGGCAACCACAGTAAAAAGGGATAAACCAAGTAATCAGTAAACAGAGAAGCAGGCAAAATCATACACAGGTAATCAAACAGAATCAACAAGGGAAAATAACACTTGGTAAGGCAGGTAAACTGGCAATACTTCGCAATAAGGCTCAGCATGGTCTCTGGTTAAAAGACCAACAAACAGGAAGTGGCTGAAGAGGAAGCAGAGGGAGTGGAACATGATCAGTATTCCGGTGACAGCGTTACAGTTCACAAGACTTCTGGGTATTGGATGTATTGAGTAGATTGAGTAGATTGTAGACTAGAGTTTTTGCTTCAAATGATGTAAAAATTATCCCGCCTACTCATTCATATAAAACAATATATTGATTTAAATTTTGTAGGACACCTTTTTGTCAAGAAACACAGTATGCATGGATGTGTGAATCTTCATGAATAATGCTGTGATTCACACCTGAGAAGACAAAGACCTGCATAATGAGCCCTTTCAGTCAGGTAGGCTATGTGAAAAAACCCTCTGTGATCATACTGATCATAATAGGATCATATCAGCTATTGTATTAACGTTAATATAATGTCCACTCTTGACAAAAAAAACACAAAAAAAACAAACAAAAAAAAACATGATTTTTGTGATCTCATGCATGCACGTATCATTGCATATCATGTGAATAAAATTTTGTATAGGCCTATTATAGTTTAAATTACAGTACCAATCAAAAGATTGGATGCATTACTATTATAATGTTTTTAAAAGAAGTCTCATGCTCATCATGCTGTATATCAAACATACAGAAAAAACAGCAATACTGTAAATTATTATTACAATTTAAAATAATGTTTTTTTATTTTAATATACTTTAAAATGTAATGTATTTCTGTGATGCAAAGCATCTGAACATTCATGTTACCTCTATGGAATTTCATATAGGGTATTATATTTGTTATATTATACAGCCTAAATGTTAAAGGGTTGGAAAGGATTCCGGAAGAGAAGACAATGCTGAAAAGTCGTAGTTTTTGTTATTTTTGGACCAAAATGTATTTTAGATGCTTCAAAAACTTCTAACTAACCCCCTGGACATGGACAGTATACCGTACAAACATTTTTAATGGAGGGACAGAAAGCTCTCGGACTAAATCTAAAATCTCTTAAACTGTGTTCTGGGTTTGGAACGACATGAGGATGAGTCACTAATGACTTAATTTTTATTTTTGGGTGAACTAACCCTTTAATGAGCAGTTGACCAATTATACATCATTAAAAAGAATCAAGCTTAACATTTTGACCTCTGTTTTACTCTTAAAATCTTATAGTGACGGTAATTGTAAATATGCATCAGGAGTTATGAATATGAAAAATGGAGTCGTTACCTTTGACAAAACAACATCCATCAGGGCTTTTAGCTTAAAAGCATGCACATTTGGAGAAATACTGATGGATTCTCATATGTTTATGTCAATGTTCTATACAGAGGAGTAATATTTATTCAATATTTATTGTCATCACTATGTGCACTGGATACTGTGTTTTCAATTCATACTTGCAGCTGGAGGGCGCTCTGTGCACATTTTGTCCTAAAATGACTCGTGGTGAGGAACAGGCATACCATGTGATATTTCAGGAGCTAACATAGCAGTGGCGAGGCTACAGAAGGGCCAGGGCAGCACTGGCCCACCCAGATTGATGGCTGGTCCACCCAATCAAAGGTGCCAGAATATTTAGTTTTATTTCCAGACTGTTACGTAACACAGGAGGTTGGAGACACAGATAAAGGTTATGATATTTATTGAGACAACCACAGCAGTAGCAGGTGAATATCTCAGATGAAGTTTTCCAGAACAGAGTATATATCAAGACAATGATACTTGATTTGATCTTCACACCAGGCTTGATGAAGACAGAGAGACTTGGGGCCAGACAGAGGAGATATCAAGACAGGAATACTGAACTTGATCTTCACACCAGATACAAGGATGACCAGGAGACTGGGAACAGAGACTGTACACCAACACTCACGAAGGACTGGAGATCCTGGAGGATACGGGAGACACACTGGAGACAGGTAAGGAGTCCGTAAGGTAAGCATTCAGGTTAGTATGCATTAACGAGACCGGACAATGACTGAGTGACTGTGAACGTCTTATATAGTGCTGGACTGGTGATGAGTGTCAGGTGCATGTGATCAGTATTCTGGTGAGGGAGTGCAACATGATTGGCTGGGTGCAGAGCCTGGTGTGTCTGTGACATTAACCCACCCCCCCTCCCTTGGTCCGCTACTGTGGACCGAGGACCCCGCCGTCGGTGGTCGGCCTCTGCCTCTTGGAGCTGGTCTGTTGGGATGTCTGGCATGGAAATCCTCCAAAAGGCTCGGATCCCGGATGTCGCAACAGCAGCTATTTCTATGCAGTATCTCGCTTATAATAGCCTTATGTGTGCTGGTTTGTTTAACTGTTATTAGCCTATTTATTCAATAACAATTTATACAGTAACAATTTATTCTATGGTAGCATAGTCACCTGTGTGTTAAACAATTTAAAAATGAAGTGATGACAATGAAATTTAATCGAGCTTTGGTTCAGTATTGTGCCCTTCCCCAACACCATTATTACGGTAACTCTCCAAACAAGCAAATGCAAGCAATTTGGAGCGGTTAAGGCCCGGGTATATTTAATTTCCCACGTTCCCCTCTGTCTCGTGCACAGTTGAGCGCGCAAGTCTTTCTACTCCTTTACCCCTGAGCGTGCGAGACTTTCAAAGATACTCCTTTGCCCGAGCACGGAAAGACGCATTCGTTGCATGCACACGCGCACCGTCCATGCGCATAAAAATTCGGCAGTGCGGAGAGTCAAAGCTAGTCCACAGACTAGTAAACGTTTCTTGCTTCCGCCAACTGAAAACAGATGAGAAACATCAAGAGAAACATCACGAGACAGTACTGAACACTGAACGGTCCATGCAGGATTTGGATAAAACAGTTAATCGATTTGATGCCGTGCCCGAACGTCGTTTATCCCTTCACAGTGGCATATAGCAGACGGGCATGCAGGGCTATTAAATAATTTTTCTTATTATCATGCTATTTTTATTATTAAATTAATATTGCAGTTCATTTGCCCTGCGATATCATAAAGCATCACCGCATAACCGCATGCAAGTATCAAACTTAGTCTCATTATTTGATACATTAAGTATCCTTACTCCCTTTTTAAAGAAGGGTGTGTTAGAACTAAACTGATGGTTTGCTCAAAGCTGAAGGTGTCAGGGTTCTGTCACTTCAGTCTTGTTTATTTCTTGGTTTTGTGACAGAGCTCTGACACTCCCGTTCTTGTCGGGTTTTTGTGTGAGCGTACGGTCTCGAGGGTTCTCGGGGCTGTGCGCTCTCTTGTCTGCGTGCCTTGTTTCATGTTGGGAGCGTGGCGTTCGGATCCCGGCACTCGTGTCTAGTTTGGTTTCGGTTTCGTGTCGGGATTCGGACACTCGCGCTCCCAGTCCTGTCTTTATTGTGAGCGCACGGTTTGTGTGTATGTTCACTTGCCGTGCGCTCTTGTCTCATGTTTTGTGTAGCACGCGGTGATTTCCACCTGCCGCGTGCTTTCATGTTGTGGTGTTGTCTTGTGCAGCACGCAGTCGGTGTTTCACGGGCTGCGTGCTCTCATGTTGTCTTGTTTTGTGTGAACACGTGGCTTATGAGTTTTCATAGTCACGTGTTCATGTCTCGTCTTGTGTAAGCACATGGCTTGTGATTTGTCTTCATTGGCCATGTGCTTGTGTCTTTGTTTTGTTTTGGTGTGAGCACATGGCTTGTCATGTGTTTCTTTGTGCCATGTGCTCTCACGTCTATTGTCTTGACCCCGCCCACCTTGTTACCTCATTATTGGTTGATTTGCCCCACCTGTCCTCCCTTGTTACCTGCCTTGTTTGCTCTCCTATTTATTCTCCTTGTGTTTGCAGTCCTGTGCTGGTTCGTTGTCATATTTTTTCCTGGTGTTTCCTTTTGTCAAGTCAAGTCAAGTCAAGTCAAGTCAAGTCTGTTTTCCCCCACGGGGTTGTTTTTGTTGTGTTTTTGTTTTTATTTTTATTGCTTAATAAATGCCCTTCTAACCTGCATTTGAGTCCTCGTCCTTCCATACCTGACAGAACGAACCAGCCAAATGAGGACTCAGCGGAAGAAGGACTTGTGTCATCCACCAACTTCCACCCTCTCCAGCCCTCTTTATGACAACATTCTCCAGTTCAAAGCTTTGAGCTCCCTCCGTCAACGGGGGAATGACTTGAGGAGGTTTGCACAGGAATTCCACAGTGTTGCAGAGGGACTGGGATTTAATGACGCGGCTCTCAAGGACCTATTTAATTATGCCCTTGACGAGCCCCTCAACTGGTGGAGGATGAGAGGGCTGGACCACCTGACCTTTGAGGCTTTTGTGGAGTTTCTTGTTTGCCCAGGAAAGAATGCTGCAGTCTCCCCAGAGGCGGTCGTTAATGCTGCTATTTCCTCAGAGGCAGCTATCTCCACACCAGTGCCTCACCGACATAAGCGGAGGAGGAGAAGGAAGGCTTCCTCTGACTCGGAAATTCTGGTGATCCCAGAGCCCGCTGTAGGCCCGGAGGCCACCCCAGTGCTTGCTGTAGGCTCGGAAACCTCCCCAGAGTCCGCTGCAGGCCCGGAGGCCACCCCAGAGCTGACCGAAGAAACTGCAGCACCCACAGAGGAGGTAGGCACAGTGCCACTGCCTCACCCTCACAAGAAGAAGAGGAGGAGGAAGGCTTCCTCCGTCCCTCATGGCCCGGAGGCCACTCCAGAGCCCGCTCCAGCCCGTGAGTCCGCTCCAGAGCCCGCTCCAGAGCCCGGTCCAACCCGTGAGCCCGCTCCAACCCCAGAGGCCATTCTTGTGCCGCCAAAGCGCCTTGCCCTGCCGGCGCCACCCGAGCGCCTTGCCCTGCCGGCGCCACCCGAGCGCCTTGCCCTGCCGGCGCCACCCGAGCGCCTTGCCCTGCCGGCGCCACCCGAGCGCCTTGCCCTGCCGGCGCCACCCCAGCTGTCTGTCCTGCCGGCGCCACCGCCGGCGCCACCCGAGCGCCTTGCCCTGCCGGCGCCACCCCAGCTGTCTGCCCTGCCGGCGCCACCCGAGCGCCTTGCCCTGCCGGCGCCACCCCAGCTGTCTGCCCTGCCGGCGCCACCCGAGCGCCTTGCCCTGCCGGCGCCACCCGAGCGCCTTGCCCTGCCGGCGCCACCCCAGCTGTCTGCCCTGTCGGCGCCACCCGAGCGCCTTGCCCTGCCGGCGCCACCCCAGCTGTCTGCCCTGCCGGCGCCAGCTAAGCGGTCTGCCCTGCCAGCGCCACTCGAGCGCCTTGCCCTGCCGCCGCCTGCCAAGCTGTCTGCCCTGCCAGCGCCTGCCAAGCTGTCTGCCCTGCTGGAGCCTGCCTGGATGGTCCCTCCAGTACCGCCCTGGTCCTTAGCCAGGACCCCAGACCAGCTGAAGCCCCCCTGGTCTGTCCCGCCGGTCCCGCCCTGGTCTGTCCCGCCGGTCCCGCCCTGGTCCTTAGCCAGGACCCCAGACCAGCTGAAGCCCCCCTGGTCTGTCCCGCCGGTCCCGCCCTGGTCTGTCCCGCCGGTCCCGCCCTGGTCTGTCCCGCCGGTCCCGCCCTGGTCTGTCCCGCCGGTCCCGCCCTGGTCTGTCCCGCCGGTCCCGCCCTGGTCTGTCCCGCCGGTCCCGCCCTGGTCTGTCCCGCCGGTCCCGCCCTGGTCTGTCCCGCCGGTCCCGCCCTGGTCTGTCCCTCCAGCTCCTCCCTGGCCCTCAGCTGGGACCCCAGACCTGCCTGAGCCTCCCTGGCTCAACCCTCCCGTCCCTCCCTGGTTTCCTTAAGACATTCTGTTTTTGTTTTGCTGGCTGACTTGGCTCCCCTCCCTCCCTCCCCTCTTTGTCTTTGTATTCTGATGTTCTGTCATGTTGTCTTGTTGGTGTTTTTTGTCTTGTGTCGTGTATGTTGTCATGTTTGTCTTGTGTCCCTTTAGAGGGGGGGTAGTGTCAGGGTTCTGTCACTTCAGTCTTGTTTATTTCTTGGTTTTGTGACAGAGCTCTGACACTCCCGTTCTTGTCGGGTTTTTGTGTGAGCGTACGGTCTCGAGGGTTCTCGGGGCTGTGCGCTCTCTTGTCTGCGTGCCTTGTTTCATGTTGGGAGCGTGGCGTTCGGATCCCGGCACTCGTGTCTAGTTTGGTTTCGGTTTCGTGTCGGGATTCGGACACTCGCGCTCCCAGTCCTGTCTTTATTGTGAGCGCACGGTTTGTGTGTATGTTCACTTGCCGTGCGCTCTTGTCTCATGTTTTGTGTAGCACGCGGTGATTTCCACCTGCCGCGTGCTTTCATGTTGTGGTGTTGTCTTGTGCAGCACGCAGTCGGTGTTTCACGGGCTGCGTGCTCTCATGTTGTCTTGTTTTGTGTGAACACGTGGCTTATGAGTTTTCATAGTCACGTGTTCATGTCTCGTCTTGTGTAAGCACATGGCTTGTGATTTGTCTTCATTGGCCATGTGCTTGTGTCTTTGTTTTGTTTTGGTGTGAGCACATGGCTTGTCATGTGTTTCTTTGTGCCATGTGCTCTCACGTCTATTGTCTTGACCCCGCCCACCTTGTTACCTCATTATTGGTTGATTTGCCCCACCTGTCCTCCCTTGTTACCTGCCTTGTTTGCTCTCCTATTTATTCTCCTTGTGTTTGCAGTCCTGTGCTGGTTCGTTGTCATATTTTTCCCTGGTGTTTCCTTTTGTCAAGTCAAGTCAAGTCAAGTCTGTTTTCCCCCACGGGGTTGTTTTTGTTGTTTTTGTTTTTATTTTTATTGCTTAATAAATGCCCTTCTAACCTGCATTTGAGTCCTCGTCCTTCCATACCTGACAGAAGGTTGATCTGCTGAATTTTAAACAATGCTATAACTTTGTGCTTTCCTGTATTCTGCTTCAGCTCTCTCTTTCCCTTGGTAAACTGTTTGCATGTATGTCTGTGAATGTTAGAGTAGTTTAAGTGTTTAGTCTAGTTAATAAAGTCTTGTTCTTGTCACATATAAAGTTATCCGTGTTTCATGCTCATATACTGGAGTCCCTAATCATGCAGATTTTGGTTACATGCTGTTAGTACAGTACAGTAAGAAATTATTTCCTATACCCCAGAAATAAACATTTCTTAGAATTAATATTAACACTGAGTGTTCACTGGACAAACAGGTTAATTGATTATAATATTAATTTTACTACATTAAGTTAATTATATTAACTGATCCAAATATTTATAAATTATTATAACTAGTGACTTGGAGGTCAGTTTCCTGAGGTGCCAGGAGGTTGAATCTTCCTTCCACGCCAGTGGGTATGGGGGGACCAGGCGGCTTACTAGGGGCACTGGGCACTTTCCATAAGGATCCCAATTCATCAGTCACTGATATTAACGCCAAACGTGACTGACTGAAAGGGAACGTCTAGGTTACTATTGTAACCCCGTTCCCTGAAGGAGGGAACAGAGATATTTAACTTCGGTCACCACAACTCCTGTACCTCCACTGGCACGGCCGGGTCCCATCGTGGCTCCTCAGTAGAAAACTTAATGTGAGTATTTGCACGCTGTTCGATATACCCAGCTGGCGGGGAGTGGTTTGTGATGCAAATCTCTGTTGCCAATGTACATTATATATCGGGCAGCCGGGTATATTGGGTATACCACCCGAAGACCAGGGTTACCATCAGGAATTCTGTAGCGGGTTCACAGTATCTTTAGTGCCTTAACAATAAATGTCTACTGCTTAATTTGTGAATGTGTACTAAAGAGATTTATTTTCTTTTGTGGAATTGTACAGTAATATACTCTGACAAGCATATTATTTTACTGGTTGTTTGGTATAAGTAATACAGCAAAAGCACTCGTCTTTAACACATTTTTAGATTTACAAAAACAAGTCTTACTAAACTGAAATAGACAAAAAAAAATTTGTGACAGCATATGTAATCCAATGCATTACATTGAATGTTTCATTATGTAAAAAGGGGAAAAAACAACAACAACAACAACAACAAAAAACAACAACAACATAGATAATCAGAATATATTTAAACAAATAAGTGCATGACATCCCTTGTGAAAAAGAAGTGCGCTTAATTGTATTGAAAGTGTACTTTGTGTGTACTTAGTATACTTTTTAAAAAGTGCACTTGCAGATAATACAATATAATTAAAATGAAAGGCCACTTAAGTGTACTTAAATAGAATATACTTTAATGACAATATTTATTATCATGCTTACGTGCACTTTTTAAAAATGCCCTTTGTAATAATGTCAAATTAAGTTGTACTTAAAGAAAGTACACTTAAATGACAATATTTACTAACACGCTTGAGTGCACTTTTTAAAAATACACTTTGTAATAATGACTTATTTATTGTACTTACAGAAAGTAAACTTTAATGACAATGTTTATTAACACACTTGAGTGCACTTTTTAAAAATGCACTTTGTAATAATGCCTTATTAAGTTGTACTTAAAAAAAGTACACTTTAATAGCAATATTTATTAACACGCTTAAGTGCAGTTTTTAAAAATGCACTTTGTAATAATGACTTAAGTTATACTTAAAGAAAGTACACTTAAATTACAATATTTATTAACACTTTTTTAAAAATGCACTTTGTAATAATGACTTAAGTTGTACTTGAAGAAAGTACACTTTCATGACAATATTTCTAAACATGCCTAAGAGCACTTTTTAAAAATGCACTTAATTTTTACCTAACTATGACTTTATAGTGTTTTAAATAAGTAAACTTATTCTGATGTATTGACTTATATATTAAAGTGAAAAATAATTTATTTTAATTTCAACTTAAGTGTGTTGTCCAAGATGACATTAACAATTATTTATTTTAAATGTGCTTAGTCTTTAATAAATACTGTGTGCATTAATACACTTGAATTTTTTTTTCTGAATTTCAAAACACTTGCTTATACAGTGTATAATCCTGTACAACTTATTGTTGAAATTTTTATCACCAGCTCCTGCTCTAAACTCGACTAGTGTCAGTTTTCTACATAATATTTGACATAAAATGTTTTTTTTTTTTTTTTTTTTTTTTTTTTTTTTTACGGAGTGCTGTATTTGTGATACTTAATGCAACAGTGCTGTACTTTACATATGTGTATAATACTTATAATATCATTGTTGTTCTAAGTTGATTAAACCTATTTAATGGCAAGCAAAAGTTTAACAGATCTAAAAAATAATTTGAATTCATATTCAGTTAAAATACATTTAATTTTAATCAGACTAAACTATAAAATAATTGAATTTCAGTTAGGTGAATGAATCAAGTTCTGTAAACGTACAGTCTAACTACAACAATGAATTAGAAAAACTTCAACTTGAACAAATTTAATCATGTGCATGCGCCACAATACTTCGTCATGACGGCGCATTACTTCACCAGAGTTTGAAAAATGCACCTTCAGCCATCTTTCTGTGATCGCGATGCAACTTTGCTGATCAAAGAAGAAAACAAAGGAGCGCACGTTTGGATGACTACAAATGAGACATTATGTATTACAAATAAAGAAGCAAGTAAGTATCTTGATATATGCTCTCTTTATTTTTATTTTTTCACCGTAACATAGCAGTTCTTATTGCCATTAAGAGTGTACTTATTTAGTTTAATCGCAATAAGGAGGTGAATTAATCATGTTTCCTGTCATTTATTTATGATTGCATTATAATAATTTCTTATACAATATGAACGTGGTCGCGTGTGTGGGCGTGTTCAAAGAACACTGAACTCTGACTTTTTAAATCATTTTAAATGACTTTAAGTTAAATTTGAAGAACTAAATTCAAAGATCTGATCTTGTAACATTTAAAGACAAATATATACATTTAATCGCTATTATAACCACCAGTAATGCTTATAATCTATTTTTCTATTTGCATTTGAAAAGTTAGTTGTTCAATTACTGTTTGTAATATGTAATATTTTTGTGCTTATCTGTTGTTTTATATATTCATTTTGTAGGATCAGTACAGATTTGTTATTGGAGATACAGTGCAAGCTGTGTGGAATCAAAGACCTGTATTGATGAGGTGATGTTCCATGTTTTTCCATTAATTCAGCCACCTTGATCACACACTACAAGCTAAAACACTGCCATCAACTGTCCTTATAGCTTTTAAATGCTTTGAATATTTTCTGTTTGCAAGTAATACATTCTCACCTGTGCACTTACAAATCCCCATCTAATCATTATATATTTATATATAATGATATTATTATATAATTATTTTCATAGCAAAACCCCTGAATTTGCTTGGGCCTTGGGTTATTTATCTATATTTGTGTAATTGATAAAGTTATGTTTTATTCCTTGTAAAGTATAAAAGTTTATAAAAATATTCTCTATTTTGAAAGGCCAGTGTCAGTGAAGATGGTGTGGTCACTGGAATCCTGGTGTTTGTGGGAAATGTGAAGGAGCTTCTCACAGGATTCTACTACAGTGTTGTCCTGATGACTGAGGTAATTCATCTTGGGTGATGCAGTTGCGGTCAAAAGTTTACTTACACCTTGCAGAATAAACTGCTTCATCAGGGAAGTACTAAATAAAAAAACAAATACAATACTAATTTGTATGATTTGTTTGTTTTATAATAAAGTTATGATTATGTAAACTTTAGAATTACATAATCATATTTCTACTCTAAATTGTTTTTTGAAATATAAACATTTAAATTGTAGCTGTCATAAATTATGTATTCAAACATTAAATACATAAATTAATTATAAAAAAATATTTAAAATAAAATTATAATGAATATGTAACGTGGTGCATATAATTAGCAGAATGCTCCTCTCTATAGCTGACTAATGAGTTTATGCTGAATATGATTTTTCTGAAGTAAATGATGTTACGTGACATTGTTTACAAGCTGTTTCATTGACATCTTTCCACGCGTTGAAACATTGATTGAGCGATTAAATGTGACATGTTATGGATCAGTTGTACTGTATCTTGTAACATACCTTCAGATGTTCATTCATATTTATTTCACACTGTAACTGGTATTAAAGTGGAGGAAATTATCAGTACACAGTAAACATCTTGGCCACAGGCTTCAATCACTATCAGCAACTCTTTGCCTTTAGGGAATACCAAATGGGTTAATTATTTTCAAACCTACAAAGGTGGATATAAACTTTGGAGTTCTGTATATATATCTATATCTATTGATTTCATTCGATTGAACCAATTATAATAACGGACTGACTCTTACTTCTTTTTTTTTTTTTTTTCCTTCAGGTATTTATTTTTTTTTTCTTGAATGAACATGTTCATTCATGCATACTGTGTAGAGGTGGTTCGCAGCTTCATGGACATTTAAGGTTTTCTGCCGATGAAGAGCTTCTGGGACATTGACATAAACAGCACTTTTTCATACAACTTAAAAAAAGGTGGTGACAGACAATTTTGGTTTTCTTGTTTTTGTGCCTTTGGAATTCATTGTTTTTTTGTTTGTTTTGTTTTTTCTTTTCAAAATTACATTCACTGTAATGCTGGAGTAAGATTTTAGAAGAAACCTTTTTGTCCTGTTTAATGTTTGTGCTAGTAAGGGTTGCAGAGCTTATAAGTAACAAGGTTTACAAAAGGTAACACTTTACAAAAGGTCTTGCTTGTTAACATCAATTAATATATTAGATAACATTATCTAACTATGTGCATGGACTTTTTTTACAGTATTTATCAATATTTGTTAACATTAGGCAATTTTTTTTTCTCAAGTTAATAAAATGTATAGTTATTGTTCATGTTAGTTTACAGTGCATTATCTATTAACATATGCAACTTTTGATTTTAATAATGCATACGTAATATTAACTAGGATTTATAAATGCTTAAAGTATTTTTCATTCATAGTTCATGTTAACTAAAGTAGTTAACTAATAGAAAATTATAGTACAGTGTTACCCAAAGTTTTGAATCTTTTCTTTTCTTTACATTTTGTTTGTATTAATTCATGGGTGTTATCTTATTTATCATCTTATACAGAATGATTTTATCTGAAAATGTAAAAATGCAGAAAGATTGTGATGGTAGGTTTAGGTACCTTTGTATGTGATGGAGAAAATTATAGTGCATATAAGCCTCACTGTCCTCCAGACTCTTTCTAAATGAGAGTTAAAGTGTTGTAATTGTTTGTGATTGTGTATAGTGTTTCTTGGGTTTTTCTTGTGCATCAACAAAGAGGTTTTTGTGCATTTTTTTTAGAGATTATTTTGTCAGTAAATGTAGAGGGTTTCAATTTGCATTTGTGTTTATTGTAATATTTTGAAATATACTAAATTGTAACTTCATTATTATATGTACAAAAAATGTAATTACAAATGTATTAAATTATATAATAGTGTACATGTAAATTACATTAAAGTATATTTAAGTTCGCATTAATTGCTTGTCAGTACATTCGGAAGTATACTTTTACCATATTTTGAAGTACATAAATTGTATTAAAGTCCTACTTAAGTGCTTTAAAAAAAATCAGAAGTTCAACTTATTGCATTTAATATTAACTTAATCTGTGATATATTTGAAATTGATTACAAATAGATTGCACTTAAGCGGATGAAACATTACATTTAATTCACACTTAAGTGTATTGATATCTGATATTAAAATATATTTTAGTTCACATTAATTGCTTGTTAGTGCATTGGGCAGTGCACTTTAACTATATTTTAAAGGTACTAGAAGCAATTACGAAGGTTGTCAAAGTTGTATTAAAGTACCACTTAAGTTGTTCAAAAAAATCACTCTTAAGTTCAACTTATTGCATTTATATGAACTTAATATGTGATATATTTGAAATTAAGTACAGATATAATGCACTTAAGCGATGAAAACATTACATTTAATTCACACTTAAGTGTGTTCTTTTAAAGTATATTATTTTTGCAATAAGTACACTTTATAAAAGTATACTAAAGAGCACTTTTTTTCACAAGGGATGTATAATACTTAAAGTATAAGTCTTACTGCTGGTTTCACAGACAAGGCTTAAGATAGTCCTAGACTAAAATGTATGCTTGAGCTGTTTTAACTGAAAGCAACTAGTACTGACATATCTTAAAATATGTCAGTGCCATTGTTTTGTCTCAAGATGCACACCAGTAATGTTTTTTTTTTTTATTCTAGTGTACATTTATAAAAGCTACTTAAATATCCTAATTGAACTAAGGCCTAATCTTGGCTTAGGCTAAGCCCTGTCTGTGAACCGGGTCTTAATGTCTTAAAGTATCCAGTGACAAATACTTGTGTGACTATGATTACTATTATTTTTTATCTTCCAACATTTAACTTCCTGTTTATTCTATAAACAATGGTTTTCTTCTTTCTTCATCAAGTATACTGTATTGTTTTTTTTTTTTCTTTGAAAGAAAACTAAAATAATGATATAAAACCAAGTCAATATTTGATATTCATATCAGATAAGGCAAAATGGTGGAAACTAGTACAATTTCCCTTGGCTATTTATAAGCAAACAGATCAAAGCAGTAACTGGTTTAGTTACCAACATAAACATTGTTTTGTGAAATTATGGTAACAATTAAGAATAATGGCCCTTCATTAATAGACAACTGCAGGAAGTAATGCAGGACAAATAAGTACTACATTAACGCATCAGCTACTACTACTAAAATGGAAACCAGATGAATTAATCATTAAGTAATAGCAAATTTAGGACTGAGGAAGTTCCTTTTATTAGGTAATCAATAATTACCGGATAAGCCTCATTAAGAACTATTATTTAACTATTACAAATTTTAAAGAATTACCGCTTAATTACTAAACACAACATTAACATGTCCGAGACATGTACAGTTGTTATTTTTGGAATCTTTGAAAACAAATTTTTTTCACTTTAAAATAATGGTCCAGATCACTTGTCGTTCTTGAAGAGTGACTAGCGAGTGACTAGGTACTTGCTCGCAAACTCTTTTTGGTTAATTTTTTGCTGTGTCAAGCTACTACAACAACTTCCACTGCTTATAGTAGTAACATGCACTTCTTTCCATATACGGATATGAAGTAAACACACTCAGATGACAGAGGGATATGTGAAATCTGTTCCAACAGCACTAATGCATAAATAATTACTATAGATTTCCATTATTATAGATCTCCAAAATTATTGTTTAAACATAAAACTGACAGGCTGTCAGTACATTAAAATTATCAGCTGTTTCTGTACAAAAGTCAGTATACAAAACTAATCTAAGAGTACAAATTAAAGTCAAAAACAAACTGGAGCATTAAGCTTATTTTGGTAATGATTGAGACTTCTCCTAAGAAAGGGGTTCTAAAAAAGATGGCATGCAAAGTGAAAGAATATAATCATACTCTGCCACTTGAATTGATGGTGTTATCCACCGCTATTGATTTTCACCACCATTTGGTGGGTTGGTAGGTTTTAATTTCAAACCCTGCTAACAACATACAGTATGGTGCGTCATATAATGCACCAAAGCAGCATCAAGAATACAAAATATTAGGGGGTCAATTCAGCTGTATCTAATTATTATGGGGGGAGAGGGTCCTGATAGAATGTATGATTATTTAGTGAGCTAGTGGCCTTAAAAAATAGCTTAATCTTCCAAACAGATCATTGCACCAAATATTTATATTTATGCAATATTTATATTAACCTAAAGTTGTTGTTATATTACACAAAGTTGTTTTGATATCTAAAATTATTTTTACATTTGTTATTCAAATATGCAACAAGCATATTAAGTTTTTAATTTTGTAGTTCAGGGTTTTAAAACCCCAGTACTGCGCATATTGGATGTCTTTCCAATCTAACCCAGATTAATTAACGCATCAGCTGATCAATAGAGTACTACATGAATTGAGCTGGTCAGTATTATTAATAGGGCTCAGACTTTCCCTTCCTTTGTATTAATTCATCAATTACAGTTATTTATCAGTGATATATTCAATAGGCTTTTCAAACCTGTCCTGGAGACCCCCATCACTGCACATTTAGGATCTCTTACTTATCAGTCACACCAATTTCGGGTCTTACAATCTCTACTAATGAGCTGAAGAGTTGAATCAGAGACATCCAAAATGTGCAGTAATGATGTGTCTCCAGAACAGGTTTAAAAAAAAATCACCACACTATGCAAACACTCCACTCCCTTATAATTAACAGGATTGGCTACCACATACCTATCATTTAAAATCTTATGTCATACAGTGACATTCTAGAGAATTTGAGGAAAATACTTGGTAACACTTTATTTTAGTGCCGTAGTTGTACTCGCAATATACAGTAAATTATGCATAATTACAAGTAACGAACACTAAACTAAGTACTTGTAGCTAATTAATAGTACTTAGTACTTATTTGAGTAATTACAATGTAAAGTCTAAAATAAAGTTTAACCAAATACTTTTCTCAGTCTGGTGTAGAAGAATTTGAATGGCCCGACCATTGCCCAGACTTGAACCCTGCTGCAAAAATACAATACAGACCCCATCACCCAACATGAAAAATGGACACTCTTATTTCTAAATGGCAGGAAATCCCTGCAACCATGTACAACAAGACACTTATTCAACTGCATTGAATCTACATTGAAATGAAAAAGTGAATAACAGCTGTCTTCTGTAGAGCTCATTGTATCTGAATTGAACTCATTTTTATAAATGTTGAATTTTACAGTCATTGAACTGAACTGAATCAATACTGAAATGACTTTGGCTGAACAATTTTTAGTATATTAAGTACAAATTTAGTGCATGAAAATAGAGCACTTTAAGTACATTATGGAAGTGTACCTTTTTCACCTGCGTTCTATAAAGATTATGAGTATTGTATGATTGTATTGTATGATTGTATCATTCTTCTCAGCCAAAGAGTTTGATGAAGCAGGGGTGGCAGTATGGTTTGCTGTCCTGTTCTTTGAAGCAGCCCTTGCTGAGGGGTTTCAGGCAGAAGTGGCACACCAGATGGTGTGGATGAAACTTAGCACCCATCGCGGTGACACAGCGCCCCAGGATGGGCTGCTGGCATGCCTGGCAAACGCTGCCTCGGGACTGGTGGTAGTGAGCTTCACATAAGGGTTGGCCCTCATGCTCAAAGAAACTTCCATTCACAAATGGGCTATAGCATTCCTGCAGAAAGTAATGAAGAATTGTTAAGTTAGTAACCAAAAGAGACAGAACCATTTCTCAAATAATACATTTACCATATATATATATATATATATATATATATATATATATATATATATATATATATATATATATATATATATATATATATATAATATTATGTGTGTGTGTGTGTGTAAAATATGTAATATAATATAATATAATACATAATATGAACATAAACGATAAACGATTGGTTTTATGCAAGAAACCGAACAGTATTTATATAATTTTTTACATCTAAAACACCACTATGTCCAAATGCCCTGCACATCCAGTTGGTGAGGTCAGAAAATGGGTTCTGATGACAGAAGTGATCTCTCACGCTTTACTTCAATGAGTGTGAGACATCACTTCCGTTGTCAGTGTGACTTCAGACCTCACCAACCGGATGTGCAGGGAAGTTGGACATAGTGGTGTTTTAGAGGTAAAACATTATATAAATACTGTTCGGTTTCTTGCACAAACCGATCATTTTGTGTCTTAGGACATCAATGTGTCGTCATGAGCCGCAGGGTTTAATTTGGATTTGTCTGTGCATGTTTTTTTTACTCTTATAGACAAAGTTCCCATTGACATGCATTATACGACTGACAGACTGCAACGGTTGGAGTTAAAAATCATCATTTGTGTTCTACTGAAGAAACAAAGTCACCTGCCCTGGGGGTAAGCAGATAAACATCAAATTTTCATTTTTTGGTGAACTATACCTTTAACCTGCGTAATATTATTGCGCCTGCTGCAGCCATGGAACGGCAGCAAAGTTCCTTGATTATTACGCTGGAATGAGAGTATAGTTCCTAGCCATATCAGCCTAGAAAATCGCAACTTTTCATTTTCTGTCGGTCTTAGTACACGATTTAACTACAGAAGAGTCAAGTTTTAAATAGGAAAAATATCAAAACTCTTTGGTCATTTTTAAGCGCGATGCTAACGGTCTAATCGGATTCAATGAACTATGCTAAGCTATGCTAAAAGTGGTACCGCCAGAACCGGAGATCGGCTGAATGGATTCGAAAACGGTAAAACTCAAATGTTTAGCTCTAGGGGAGTTGGAAAATGAGCCTATTTTCAAAAAAAGTGGAGTGTTCCTTTAAGTAGATTTGGATGTATACTTTGGGACAGCTGTCCTGCAGGAAAGTCCATTGATCCATCTTTGCCAAAATGGCTTGATACTTCAAAGAATTCATGATGTCCTTCATACAGTCAAAATTTGTACTTCATGCAACAGCAAAGAACCCTCATAACAAGACTGAACCACCTCCATGTTTTTACCATGGAGATGGTGTTCTTCTTCAATAAACAAATTGAAATGATGGTTTATATGATGATAATAAGAAAAAAAAAAAAAATAACATTGCCATCCATCCATCTATTCATCCACTTTATCCTCTGCAAGGTTGGGGGGTGTAAGAGTGTAAAATAGATTCTCTCTCTCTCTCTCTCTCTCTCTCTCACACACACACACACAAACAGATAAATGTTTAATCATCATGTTGAGAAAGTTTGGTGTGAATCGCATGAAGGCGATTTTAACTACTTCCCTTGGGGAAGTAGTTAAAAATTCAGAGCCTGATTAATAAAAAAAATCCACATTTAAACAAAAATATCTGACTTCCCGTTGGTCGGAGCGAATGACGTAGATAGAAAGTTGTCAGGCTCAATGAGATATATGTACAGAGTCTGTTGACTGTAAGTAAAACATCTTTGATGTGTAAAGCATGCTAAGAGTCTCAAAAACACCCAAAAGACTATTAAACTTTGATGCATTGCCATGGCAACAGTGTTTAAGAATCCTTTTACAGGTCTACATCTGTGGTATCTTGATAATATTCTGATGAAGTTTGAAGCAAATGAGGTAAAAATAAGAGGGAGTATTCAAAACATTCTTAAAGTGACACACTTCCTGTTGCCAGTTGTTGGTGCTATGACTTTGACTTAATTAATTGCATCAATGTGATGTGAAAACACATCATCTATTCTGTTGACACTGTATATAAGTAAGCTATTTCAAAAAGTGTTTTGCTCTACATTGTGCATTATGTGCTTTTACACCACCACAAGCCTTAACAATCCAGAGCTATCATCAGTTCTGGCAGGTCACATCAGTCAAGCTTGCATCAGCTGACTCCCATTATTGCTCCTCTCATCCAAGCTAGGCTGCATGGATGCGCAGGAAGTTCTTGCCCAGAATAGAACCATACCACCAATACAAACTCTATGCATTATCAATCATATTTGACAATAGTGGTCCTGACAGAAATAACATCACAACCCTTCATATGTGGTATAATTCACATTGTACAAAAGAATCCATAACCTACTCACCCTACAAACAAAGCATTGCGGATGCCACAGAGCACTTAAAGCCGAGATGTAATTTTCCATGATGGGCTGGGAACAACCCTGACAACGAGAGGCAAAGAGGGCTAGAAAACACTGCTGGCAGTACTGCTTCCCTTCACGGTCATGGAAACCTGAGGAGAATAAGCATACAGTTATTTCCCATCCTTGAGACTAACATTAGCAAGACACTTCCTAAATTTTCTTTAAAAAAGTTATTAAATTAACTATTATAAAAAAAAAAAAACATTCTTTTGAGATATAACCTACATGTTGTTTGTTACTATGGCTTTCAACCAATTCTATTTTTTTTCCCCCCACTGCCATCTGGAACAGCTTGAATCTTGAGATAGGATTTTTTGCCATTTGATGGAGCACTTTTCAAAAAAAAATCTAAATCCAATATGTACCTAATGTCTGGTCATCTGATTTACTGTTCAAACGTTTAGGCTCTGTGAGATTTTTTTAAATTATTTTTGAAAGAAATCTATTATGCTTACAAAGGCACATCAAAAACACAGTAGAACAGTTATATAATGAAATTGTATTACAATTTAAACTGTTATTTAAAATTTAAACTATTTTTAACTGTTTCTATTTAAATATATTTTAAAATGTAATTGTGACAGAACAACCGCTTCCCCCTAGTATCAGCGCCACCTCATCTGAAGCCTTGTCATCACCGCTGTTAAAAGTTGAGTGCAGCTCTCATTGAGAGACTGATCTCTTTCTCCTGTGCATGCATGCTGGTGTCCTCATAGGAGGGTGAGTGTGGAGGGATATCCCATGTCACCAAACCACAAGTTGGTGGTCGATGGGTAGATAAGCCACTCTAAGTAAGCCTCTGCCCCTCCTGCCCCTGACTGAAGTTTAACCTTCCATTTACCTGGACCGGACCTTACTGAGCACTGCCCTTCCTTCACTAATTTCCAGCATGGCAAGGGTGTCTTTGGACACTCCCCTTTTTGGACCTTTTTTATGTTAAATAAACCCATCTATGAGGCCTGATGCCACACCCACTGTTTCTGTCTTGCTCATCCCATCACATCAATTATACATGTGATGGCAAAGCTATGAAAAGGGGCATACCACAAGTAATGGGCCTGGTAGCAAAGTCCTTCTTTGTGACTCACTACAGAGAAGTGCTGTAGACCGGAAAGATAGTGTTCACCCTAGTGTTCACCAGACATGGGGAACTTACCTGAACAAAAGAAGTGCACATTATCACCTCAGAGAGGGGAAAGGTACTGAATGCAAGTGATACACCCAAAAGTTACCTAATCATATTCATTAGTATTCTGGATGAAGCCGTATCAACTGGGAGATTATAAAGTATTGGGTGAAACCCAGCCTGCCACTCTGCAGATGTCTGTCAGGGAGGCACAGTTCGCTAGTGTGCAGGTGGATGCAACACTGAGTGTGCTCACAGTCCTAGGAGGCACGGCACACCCAGGGATTGGTATGCCAAAGAAATGGCGTCCACAATCCAGTGGGCAGTCTTTGCTTGGAGACACCCTTTCCTGTTTGCTGTCCCCAGAAACAGGATGCTCATAGTTTTTGAAACTCTCTGTGTGGTCCAAATAAATGAGCATGACATGCACTAGACATAGAAAGGATAAGGCTGGGTCTGCCTCTGCCATTTGATCCTTAAAAGGGGTAGTGGGAACTCTGTGCACATAGCTGGGCCGTGGTCTAAGGACAACATGAGTGTATGCTGGACAAATCTCAAGGCACATTCTGTCATGGAAAGGGCCATCATCACCCTCTCTAAACCGTGTGAAAGGACATCTAGTCTGGTAGGTAAGGTAGACTGGATAATGACAGATTTACCTTTCTCTGACACCAAGCAAATGCCTCAAGCTATCAGCCTTTCAACGGACACCGTCATTTGGATCGCATCCACCACCCAGTTGGCCCAGTGGTGGCATTTCTCCAAGAGCGGCTTTCAGCAGGGCTGACCCCTGCAATGCTTTAGGTACATGTGGCAGCCATTGCTGCAGGACATGTGCCAATCAATGGCATGTTATTAGGGAGTCGCTTCCTAATCTCTTGCTTTTTATGTGGAGAGTTCCTTCCTGGGATCTTTCCGATGGTCCTAGAAGGGTTATTATTCGTTATATTTCAACCCTTGGAGTCAGTGTGTAATATACTTCTGTGGTCATATTCTCAAAAAATCTTGAGGCTAAAAGTTGCTCCTAATGCTGAAATTTAACAGCAACTCTTAAAAATGAGGGGTGTGTCCCTGCTAATTGTAGAACTCGTACATTTTTAATCTAAGAGTTAGGGGTGTGACGAGACAGGTATCTCACGAGACGAGACAAGACTCGAGATTGAGTTCACGAGACGAGACAAGATGGCAAAATACGCGACTAGAAAAAATATTCTGCAGGTGTATTTGAAATGTTTTAACTAATCATCTTGTAATCAATGTCATTTCAGTTCTACTTTCTGAGTATGAATTATCATATGCAGTAAAAGACATCAATACTCAAGTACTGTAAAAGGTTTTGCCACTAACTCAACTGACTGACTTCTCTTCTGTATGATTTCAGTCTCTTCAGGCCTTACTGTACATGATATATGATCTTCTACAATTGTTGACCTCCTAACTGAACTCCTTTCCACAAACTGATCATAGAAATAAAACAGTATAAATGAAAATATTAACACTTTACAATAAGGTCTCATTTATTAACATTAATGTATTAACCAACATCAACTAACAATGAGCAATATATTTGCTACAGTATTTATTAATCTTTGTTTATGTTAGTCGATAAAAATAGCCATTCATTGTTAGTTCATGATAGTTCACAGTACATTAACTAATGTTAACAAATGAAACCTTATTGTTTGTGCTTAATAAGATTAAGAGAAATCTGTTATTCATTTTTATGGTAACACTTTACATTAAGTGCAACCATCACACTCTCTCAATATTCAAAGTGCAAATAAGACCAAATTTTTCTTTGATACAGAGCTAAGAGATGGTTACAACTACACTGCCCAGCCTAAAATAGCTTTCATATTGAGAGATATCTGTATTCATCAGGAGCCGCTTTCCAAATGCGGGGTAATGAAAGCGCGTTTGAATGCGCGCTCGCGTTTACTTTCACTTTCAGCGACCGCGCTTGCTCTGTAAAAATGGAGCTGCGGCGACCGTTATCCAACTTAATTAAATGTTTTTTATTTAAATACAAAGCAAAACGATAGTGGAGGCGTAATGTAAACGTAGCGGTGGCATATTCTTTTCAAATCATCCTAACACTCTGTCATGGCAACATCACCAGACTACTTTTCGCCTCAACGAGAAATGTCGTCGAGTATACGAGTAAAACGTCACAGTATAGTCTCGCGAGATCTTGTGACATGAGATCTCGTCACACCCCTACTAAGAGTAATTCACAAAGAATTTTAATGCTAAAGCTTAGGTTTAAACTAAAACTAAAAACTAAAAAATTATCCAAAGCAAGCCTGCTGTTGTCAACCTGCCTTCATGTGGAAATTTATTTGAACATATCTATCTATCTATCTACACTGTATTCCAAATTATGCAAGTGACATATCGGTAGGATTTTAGTACAATAAACATTCAGATTTTAGTTTTTTAAAGAAAGAGTTTTTTTTATTCTCATATCTTTTTAGATAACTGGTATGAATCTCAAATAGGTTTAAGTAGTTTGCCAGGGCTTCTTAGGTAAATAAATAACCTACTTATCAAGGTTGTTCCACATCATTACAGTTTTTCTCAGTCACTTTGGTGCATTTCTGCGGTGGCCGAGAGAGCTCAACGTGCTGCAAATGAAGAAAACACATGCAAATAGAAAAACACCAGCAAATAAAGAAAACATCTTCATCAGTTTGACAACACATGCGCTGCAAAAGTCCACAACACTTACAAATAGTGAAACGCGCTCCAAAAGTCCACAACACTAACAAATAGTGAAATGCGCTGCAAAAGTCCACAACACTTACAAATAGTGAAACGTGCTGCAAAAGTCCACAACACTTACAAATAGTGAAACACGCTCCAAATAGGCCTGCTCATAATGCACATATGATCAGAATGTTAACAAACAAAAGTATAAACAAAAAAACTCACCTTTCAGGTGCACACCAAGAGTAAACATTGAACAATCCCAGCCAGCGGTCCCAGACAGGTACGTCAACGCGTTCCCTATAACATTTTCATTGTGGCCTGTGCCAGTCCCGGTGCCAGGACAAATGATTTGGGGGATACTATTTTGCATTAAAAATATTATTAATAATAAATAATATATATTTTTAAATAATTTACTTGATTTTATGTCTCAAATCCCAGTCAATTATTAACGGCAGAAAGTGAAAGTAAAAACTCAGAGCTCTACTTCAACATGTTCTGATAACACTATTTAACCTTAATTTATTTCTTAATATTTCTCTTGTGGCCCATATGTATTGAAAAAAATTAGAAGAGATGTAGGTGTTACAAGTTGTTTTTTAAAAATGAGGAATTATTACAGTTATGCGTGATGCGCTATAAATTATTGTGGCGCAAATTAAATTATTAATTCTAAAAGTAGCCTAATCATCATCATCATCCTCATCATCATTCAGATCATCGCAGAAGGGCTTGAGATTGCTGCATGGGCCTGGTATGCAATATTTGCAGCGCGTTCGTTTATTTGTAAGTGTTGTGGACTATTGCAGCACGTTTGTTTATTTATAAGTGTTTTGGACTTTTGCAGCGCGTTTCACTATTTGTAAGTGTTGAGGACTTTTGCAGTGCGTTTGCCTATTTGTAAGTGTTGTGGACTTTTGCAGCGCGTTTGTCTATTTGTAAGTGTTGTGGACTTTTGCAGCACGTTTGTCTATTTGTAAGTGTTTTGGACTTTTGCAGCGCGTTTCACTATTTGTAAGTGTTGAGGACTTTTGCAGTGCGTTTGCCTATTTGTAAGTGTTGTGGACTTTTGCAGCACGTTTGTCTATTTGTAAGTGTTGTGGACTTTTGCAGCGCATCTGTTGTCAAACTGATGAAGATGTTTTCTTTATTTGCTGGTGTTTTTTCTATTTGTATGTGTTTTCTTCAATTGCAGCGCGTTGAGCTCTCTTGGCCACCGTACATTTCTCAGAACTGAACTATTTGATCAACCTCCACATCATCTAGTCACTTGTGCACATCATAAAAGCAGTTTCTCATTCTATTGAACAAATGCTATGGTACATTCATGCAACTGATTATGTACAATTGTCTGCTGTTTTATACTTTATCAATTGCTTATGTCATGTTGATCAAAATGGATTATACTGGTTCTCTGTTGAAAATTCTTACCCCTCAAAACATCTAGGCATTATTTCCTTGCATAAGTCATTAAATGCACATATATACAGAGCACAACACAGAGTTACAAATGATACAGGGTACAGAGGTCGAAGAGGCCAAGACTGTAGACATGTTTCTGATGAAATAAGGGCCACTATTGTGGACCATGTTCTAAATCATGACCTTATAACCGAGGCGGTCAAAAGGTGAGAGCCAAATTTTAAGAGAACAACCGTGTCCTCAATGTAACACACAGTTTAAGGCAATTTTTAATCATCAGGTAAATATGTTGAATTGAAACATGTAAAGAAAAGTAATTTTTTGACAATTACAAGTGTTATATAGCTCACTGAATTCTCAGACTTAAAGGTGGGGTAAGTAGATTTTCAAAAACGCTGTTGGACATTGTTAATAATTGAAATCAACCCAAACGAACCCACCACTTTCTTCATTGTTCCGCCTCCAAAACTCAACCCTCCAATCCTAACCACCCTGCTCCAAGTCAGCCTCGAACCCCGGCCTGTTCGCTGCTGGCAGGCGAGTACACTAAAATGATGCTAAACACCGCATTCTCAAGAGGTCGTCAGTGTGCAGTGGTTTACCTGCACAACTCTCACTAGCTGACCACTGTTACACATGCAATGCAAGAATGGGATGTCTGTTTATCACAGCTGACGCACAAAAAATGCTTTATGAAAAATAAAGTGCAAATGATGAACGAACGACAAGGAAGCACAAAAAAATTTACGTACAGTACACAAGAGTAAATGCAAACAAGAGTTTGTTGTTAGTCGCCAGTGTGTCTTTGTGTCTGTTTTCAGACCTTCCTGCTTAGCTCTGTCCAGCCCTGGAAAGCTTTTCTAATATTAACGTGGGTCCAAAAGCACTTTCCCAGTCATAAAATTGAATTCCAGTGATATTCTTTTGAGCTCTTTTGTATTGTCTCATCTCTCTTTCTGCAGTATTTTTTTTTTTTCAAATCTCCCTCTTGCTCGTTCTGTCTCCTAGACCATCATACGCCGCCTCATGCTGATTGGTTATACGTTTTTTGTTGGTGCCGGCCCGATTAACTTCCAAACAGTGTTTTTGAGAAACTACATACTACTGCAAAAACTGCAAAAGTAAGACCATGTCAATCATTTTGTATCTAACAGCATCCAAAATGTTATGGTGTTGCTAGAAGAGAAGTACAGTGAAAAGTGCCTGGTTCCCACAGTGGTAGTGAAGCTCAGTGGTAGTAAAGCTCTTTTAAAGAGATGTATGAGTGCTGAAGGTGTGAGGGATTTGTGCTTTATCAATGCAGTCATGAATTTACATACCACTGTGTGATGTAATACACAAATTTGAAACAGAAGATCTTACCCTTTCCTCATTCCCTCTGTTGTTGGGCATTTTTTTCAACATGACAATGATGATATACAGTTTCCCAAGGTGAAAATCCTACAGTGGACAAGTATCCCATCCAATATTAACACTCTTGAGCACCTGTGAGACGAGTTGAGCTACACTCCCCATTAAAGATCAAGGTGTTTAAGGAGGTTGTCCTCCAGGAGTTAAACATGACAGATGTGACAATGTCATGAACTTGTACACTCCGTACCAAGAAGGGTTAAAGCAGTATACTTAAAAATATGAATTAAATCTAGGGTGTACTCATTTCTGCAATTCTTCATTTAAACCAAATTGGCTAATTTACCTTTTTTTTTTATATTTATATTTTTATATTTCTCTGTATATTTCTCTGTGTTTATTAATTATATGTTTAATACATTTCAATTTTGCCACCTTTCCACAAATTGTATTAGTAATTATTTAGAAAATAAATATTTTGTTCAGAGGGAATGTATATGGGCCAGTCTACAAAACTGTTGTGCCACAACCAAAAAAAATTAAAAAAAATAAAATAAATAAATAAATAAAAATAATAAAGAATTTAATTATTCAAATTTTAGATGTTTACTAAGATACTTCTATTTTTTTTTGCATCCTACAATAATATTTGAAACATCAGTAAGCTTAATATATATATATAATCATAATTTATTGGGTACTTTCAATTGGGAGGTGTCTTTCCCAAACCATAACCCCTAAATTTCAACATGTCTAAATGATATTGAAATAAATTTAGCAATTTCCATTGCTGTTTTTAAAGATATGTTTTATTTATTTTTTTTTTTTTAAAAAGTGAAGTTAACAAAATAAATTTATTTCTATTTTTAAATCATGAATTTTTTTCATGATTTTCATGTCACTACTGAAACAATGTATCTTTTATTCCGTTGGTTTATTTAGTTCAAATATCCCTCTCTCTCATAGCCTCTCATAGTAGAACATCACTACCAAACACCTTTTTTCTGCAATTAAGCAAACTTTTTTTGGGTGTTATTCCATAAACTTTAGTTATTATGTGTATACAACTGTTCAGAACTGTGCTTGGCTACTATGTACTCATTAGCATCTTTGAGCTAGGCTCAAAAGTATCTAAAATTGTCACTACCGAAACAGTCACAACCAAAACATGTGGTGAAGTTTCGGTAGTGACATCATTGTTTTGGTAGCGACAAACAGGATTATTTGGGGAAAATAAACAAAAAAATAAACAAAATAAACAAAAATTTGTCTGGTTCGTCCATGGTTCCTACTAATATATATATATATATATATATATATATATATATATATATATATATATATATATATATATATATATATATATTAGTAGGAACCATGGACGAACCAGACAAATAAATCATACAGATGATTTTTTCGAAATATAATTCCAGAAACCCAAGCTCAAAGAATTTGCCACTCTTTAGTTGTCATAGTAATAGATTTATTAGAGTCATCGTTTTAGGTGTGTCTTGTTAATTAGTCCTCTTTGTTTGACACATGTGTATATATACCATGTGTTCTCCCCCAGTCTTGGTTGGATCTCGTTTGTTGTATGTGGTTTTCTCAAGCATTTATCCAGGTTCCTATGTTTGATGATTAATGTCTGCCTTCTAGAATTATTCCTTAATGTATGCATTTCTAAGGACCACGTCACGTATGTTACAATACAGACGGCACGGAGGCAGATGTAAAAGCAAGTATGGCAGTTTTATTGATAACAGCAGAGATCAGGTGAGTAAATGGTAAATGGAGAGTTTGATGAGATGATAGGAGAATGATACTGTTCTTTGTGGTTTGTAGATGGAGTTCTTTGAAGATGATCCAGATGACTGAAGACGGGGAACACTCACACACACGGAAAAGCAGACAGAAGGAAGACTGGAGACACTGGAGACGTTGGAAGCAGGTTAGTAGCAGATAGGAGTCCTTGAGGTAAGTATACATTTGTCTGTGATACGTACGAGACCGGACAATGACTGTGTGTGTGAGTGTGGCAGATATAGTGCTGGTGATTGCTGTGATGACGTGCAGGTGGCGGTGATTAGAACTCCGGTGATTGAGTGCGTGGGTATTGCAGGGAGGTGGAACCTGACGTGTCTGTGACAACGTAACAGAAGAACCAACCTAACAATAATCCTGGCTGAGGACTGCCTATGGAGCCTCCAGCAGAATGGTCAGCCTTTGGAGGGGTATGTGGAGGAGTTTCTTGAGCTTCTTGTGACCACCTGATGTTGCTGGACTTGGCCATCCAGTTGGCGGAGGACCAGATGGTGATGTGTCCAGGGGTCAGCAAAACGCTACCAGCAGTCTCTCTCTCTTCCCTTTCTTTTTTCTTTCCCTCCACCTCTTCCCCTCGACCTGTCTCTCTCCCTAAGTCCCATCCACCAGGCCCTCCTAGAGTCCCGCCCCAGGGGCGGCGTGGGCTCGCTCTGGACTATGCTGGTGGCCCGAGAGCTCTGCCCAGGGGATGGGGTAGGCCACTACTGGGACCAATGCTGCTTCATCTTCCATCTTCACGCCAATCGCTTGATCCATTTTCTGCCACTAGGGTGGTGGATAGGTCTGGGCTGTTTTGCTGCCGTTGCGGGGACCCGCAGCATTTTATTGACAGGTGTCCGATGATGGAGATGGCGACAATGATCTGGGTCCCAGATGTCCTGCAGGCTGCCCCCGATCAGGATGGGGGGGTACCAAATACCTGTGAGTATTAACCCTTTCAAGCATGAGTTTAAAATATTCTAACTGACCCCCCAGAGTGAGTTTTTTTTAAGGCGACCGTTATTTTAGAACATTTGCCCTTATTATTTCCATGGCGACATGTCATGCGTGTCACGTGCGCTGAACGCAGCCACAATAACACTGTATGACAGATGGATTGCTATTATTTAGTTTTTTCTTTTTTATTTAAAATATTCACAAACTTGTTTACCATGTCATCAACTATATGATATTCCGATTCTCAAATATGTGTGAGTGTGTTTTGTCATTTTAAAACCTTTATAAATGATCTTTATCTTGATCTATAATGCGAGATGGGTGCCACCATCTTAGTTTGCACTGCAGTTATTCCTGTCAGTCGGATTTACAGCAGGTGAATTCATCAGTTTCTCCTGAAATATATGCAAGTAAGTGGCTGGTGAAAGAATAATAGAGTAAACTTTATAGTTACTTAGGCCCATTATGTGTGTCTGATATGAATAAATGTCGGCAAATTATATTTTAATGGCTTGTTGTTGCTGCTTCCACTGATGTCTGACATCAGTGTGTATTTTATAAACTCTAAATGTATTGTTTTACTGGTGATTATGCATATTTAAATGTCTGAAACCTTAAAAGAAACATTATGTAGCTGAAAACACTGCATAGCTGTGATATATGACAAGAGCTGCGTGCATCCGTCTCACAGCCAAAGCACGAAAGCACAGTTTGAATCTGGCAGTTATGTGACGTCGCTGAACGTTCTAAATCCCATATGTGGGACCGTACGCCCAGGGGCACAAAAATAAAAATCCCATATGTGGGACCGTATTGCTCAAAGGGTTAAGGGGGGTAACTATCAGTCTCTGGTGGATTTAAGATGTAACCAAACCAAGATCCATCCAAGCCTGATTCAGTCCGAGGCATTGGATACAAGACGTGTGCTTCAGGTACGGTGTGTGCACAGGGATGTGGTAAAATATCCCCTAATGTCTGCTGTTATTCAATTTAGGGGACAAAAGCATAATGTGGCAGTTAACCCGCACCTCCATCATCCGCTGATTTTGGGAACCAATTGGCCTGCTTTAAGTGAATTATTGGGGAATTTATGTACAGATGTCTCTTGTGGAAAGAAAAAGCAGGAAAGGGGAGTGACCGTGTAGGTGGGAGAGGCTGAACTGTGACCGCTGAAATCTGAACCAGAGATGCTGAGAGGCTGATCCTCTTGGAGCACAATGAATTTTCCCTGGAACAGACCCAGAATGAGACATTAAAACATGCATTGGAAAAGGTCCGTTCTATAGATGGTCAACTTTTCCAGTCTGCTTGTCCACTTTCCTATCCATATTTCACTATTTTGAAGGATAGGTTGTATTGAGTGGCACAAGCCTCCTGTGGGAGGTCCTAACAGTGTTCTATTGTTTGTAGCCCTTTTGTCTTCATGTATAAAGTTCTGTCCCACAGACAGAACTTTGGGTTAAGATATTTTGAAGGCCGACACACTGACATCGCTGCTGAAGAACTGTGCTACACTACTACCTTTAATAAATTCTTCTCCCCACAAGAACTCTGGTCAAGCTTACTTATTTTATGTATTAGAGAAATCTAATACATTGGCGAGCCACCCAAACGAGTGCACGGCCAAATACAGCAAAATCTAAGAGCATTAGTACTGGTGGACTATGCAACACAATACCCCAAAGCAGTGGCGCTCTGCAGCATCTCTGCAAAGAGTGTTGTGGACAAGCTGTTTTGCTTAACCATCAAGGGGTCTGAGACTTTTTGGGGCCCTGGAGAAGTTTTGACATGCCCTGACATTTGTGCTTTTTTCAGTTGTTCATAAACATATTAAATGACAAAAGTGTCATTACACTGTATTCAGCACAAACTAGGCTACAATAATATGTGAGCAACATGTATGTATATGTTTGTGTTTTTGAAGGAATAACTTTTATGCGTGGTTATTGAAAAAACAAAAAAACTTAAATCACTGAAATAAGGCCAAAAAATATATATTTAATCTGTGTTCACAAGACTTCTGGGTATTGGAGGTTGTAGACTAGAGTTTTTGCTTCAAAATGAAGTAAAAATTATCTTTCCTTCTCGTTCATATGAAACAATAGAGAGATTTAAATTTTCTAAGACACTTTTTGTCAAGAAACACAGTATGCGTGGAGGCATGAATCATCATGAATAATCCTGTAATTCACACCTGAGAAGACAAAATAATCGCATAATGAGGTGTAATGACATGCATAAATAATGAGCTCTTTCAGTCAGGTAGGCTGTGAAAAAACCCTCTGTGATCATGCTGATAACAGGATTAATGTCCACTCTGGACAAAAAAAAAAAAAAAAAGGTTTTTGTGATCTCATGCATGCACGTATTATTGCACATGATGTGAAGAACATTTTATATAGGCCTACGTTAAATTACAGTACCAGTCAAAAGATTGGACACATTTAAAAAAAAACAAAACAAAAACAAATTCTTAAGTCTCTAACCAAATAATGGTTTTCTATTTTAATATACTTTAAAATATAATGTATCTCTGTGATGCAAAGCATCTGAACATTCCTACCTCTATGGCATTTCATATAGGCTACTATATTTGTTATATTATATAGCCTAAATGTTAATGTGCAGTTGACAAACTATACATCATTAAAAAGATCTAGGACTCAAGCTTCACATTTTGACTCTTAAAATCTTATATTGACCGCAATTTCTTAATATGCTTAAAAGCATGCACATTTGGAGAAATATTGATGGATTCTCATATGTTTATATCAATTTTCTATACAGAGGAGTACTATTTATTCAATATTTCGCTGGATACTGTGTTTTCAATTCATACTTGCAGCCGGAGGGTGCTCTGTGCACATTTAGTCCACAAATTAATCTAAAGAAGAACAACTATGTGACTCTCCAGGAACTACAGGCTTCCAGAGATCGCTAACTGTGGCTATTCAAAACACTTTTGAAGTCAATAAATACACAATTGAGACGATGTATGCATGCATTGCCTCAGAATTTGCGTCTGAATAGTGCTGGCTCCGTGGGAGTGGCCGCAATAGCGGATAATGAGCTGAATCACGGACTTCTGACATGGCTCTCTTTTCATACAGATTACATAAACACAGAATTTTTATGTTTTCGATTTGACTTACACGATTTAAAACCTGACATTTCAATTTTTCTTTAGACATAAGACATAATTTTTTGTGATTTGTATTCACTAAGTTACAGTTCATTTTTTGAGAATCAGATTGGACTTCTTTCAGAGGGAGACGACAGATCACGCATCATGATTTTTTTCCTTATTTTACAAAAAGCACAACATTTTGTTTTTACTCTGAGTGTACACAAATAAAAGAAGATATTCCATAGATTAAAATGGTGTATAACTCTTAATTGTATGTGCAACTTTGACAGAGTATTTTGAGTCTCTCTCACACTGGTAAGAAAAAAACCGCGGTGGTATTGCCGGCGATACCTCAGACCTCAGAGTGTTAATCTCCCAAGTGGGGATCACTGACCAAGGCTTTATGAATTATTGGGCATTACATCGTTTCGCACCAGCGTCTATCACCCACAAACAGAGGGGCTGGAGGAGCATTTTAATTGCACTTTAAAAACCATTATTTGTAAGATCGTTAACAAAGTTCACGAAGACACCAACAATTGGGATAAATGGTTGGAACCCCTCTTGGGTGCGCAAGGTCCCACAAGCCTCCATGGGGGTTTTCCTCCTTCAAGCTACTTTATGGATGTCAGCCCAGAAGTTCTTAAGGAACTTCGGAAGGATCTTCAGAAAGTCAAAATGAAATTCAGTATGTACTGGACCTGAGAACAAAACTCCACACTTTGAGGCGGCTCTCGATGGAGAATTTGTTACAGGCTCAGGACAAACAGAACTGGCTGTACAACAGGAAAATCAAACTAAGAGAATTTGCACCAGGAGATAAAGTACTTGTATTGCTCCCTACGTCAATTTCCAAATTACTCGTAAAATGGCAAGGACCCTTTGAGGTCACACAGCAAATTTATGAGGTAGTTCGAACGGATAGGAGTGGGGATTGTCAAATTTACCACCTCAACCTTCTTAAAAAATGGAGTGAGGTGGAATCAGTGATGCTGGCGATGGTAATCAGTACAGAAGATGATCTTGGGGTTGCAGGCAGAACTCAGGTGTTATTGCCCCTACCCGGCCAAAAAAATCACATTCAGCACCATATTGAGACCGAGCCGGCCATGGTGGTGCGTGGTTCAGACTGAATAAGAGACGATGCTCGAGATGGGAGTAATAGAAGAATCCAACAGTGATTGGGCAAGCCTGATAGTTTTAGTACCTAAAACAGACAGCTCTGTTCATTTCTGTGTGGATTAGCGCTAAGTAAATGCTGTGTCAGAATTCGATGCATATCCAATGGCGCGGATTAATGAACTGCTTATGGCACCGCTCGTTTTTATTCAACACTGGATTTAACTAATAGGTATTGGCAGATCCCCTTATTGCCTCTATCCAAAGAAAAGACAGACTTCACAACGCCGTTTGGATTACACCAATTTGTTACGCTTCCTTTTGGGTTCGGAGCACCAGCCACTTTTTAGCGTTTCATGGACCAAATTCTATGGCCACATGCTGCATATGCTGCTTCCTATCTAGATAACCTCGTCATTTATAGCAACGACTGGCAGTGTCATATGGAGCATGTACAGGCCGTCTTGAGAGCGCTGAGAAGTGTGCAGTTGGGCATGTGGAGGTCAGGTATCTGGGCTTCCACTTGGGTCACAGGCAAGTGCGTCCCCAAATTGATAAGATGGCAGCGATTGCATTTTGCCCAAGACCCAACACCAAAAAGGAGGTGAGACAGTTCCTGGGGCTGGTGGAAAATTTTAGAAGGTTTGTGCCTAATTATTGAGACCTCACCAGCCCACTGACTGTTCTCACTAAAAAGGAAGCACCATATCCGGTCCAGTGGATGCAATGGTGTCAGCAGGCTTTCACTCAGGGAAAGGCTACTCTGTGTGGTGGGCCGCTCTTACATTCTTCTGATTTTGTTCTCCCCTTCTTGTTACAGACTGATGCGTCGGACAGGGGGCTGGGATGGTCCTGTCTCAGGAGACAGAGGGAGAGGAGCGGCCAGTACTGAACATTAGTTGCAAGCTCTTCAAGAGAGAGACTAAGTAAAGCACCGTCGAAAAGGAGTGTTTGGCCATCAGATGGGCTGTCCTCACCCTCCGATATTATCTACTGGAAGTATACCAACGAATTTAGTGCTGTGATGAACAACATTGCGACTACAAAAAAAACAAAAAAAACAACTACTGAATGGCTGTTTGAGGCATTTTAAATACTGTTCAGTAGCACAGTTGTTTACATGGTTTCTGGGGTAACCGCAGCACTTCTGCTGTTCCATCAGCACCCTCTGCTGGCAGAGAGTGAACGTGCACTTTCATTCAGCATGTCTCCTTCACTCGTGCTTCTTGTGCATGTTGGGTTTGTTTACATCTTAGTGCGCTTACAGCACACAGCGGTGTTGTGCATTTTATACGGTTGATGGGCAAAGTACTCAAAGTACTCTCAAAGTACTGAATATCAGCACATATCATGCAAAAGGCATGAAAACAACTAACATTCGCGAAAACGGAATAGAGATTATCAAACTGTCAACGAAACTGATTGATCTAGAGCAGTGGTTCTCAAAATCGTCCTGTTTGAAAACAGTCCGGGGAAAGAGAGAGTAAGGGAATCTATGTGCTGCCTCAGCAAACACGGCACCTGTGTGCAGCCTCTTGACTCTCCTCCCTCAAGAAAAGTGCAAATAGGCCAAGCCAAGCTTTATCATCTTGAAGCTCTCACAGTGCACACAAACAGCTTCCTCAAAAGCTGACTGCACATAGGTTGTGAGTGTCACTAGTAATAAAACAAAGGCATGTTGACGCACATCTATACTGTTTCGACACACAGTAGCTCCTACTCTTATGCACCTACAAACAACAAACAAACATGTGTCTTCCTAAAGATAGAACCTGAGGCTGTGATGACGTAGATGCCCTTTTATGCTGCTGGTGACACAACAAGTCATCATCATCTGGAAAAAGAATTGGTGTAATTACACGTTTCAGACACCATCCACAGCATTCCCCATAGCACTCATGATGCAGCTTTGTGTTACCTATGAAAGGGAATAATTACTGCACATGTACCTGTGGAAGAGTCCTTAAGATGCCAACAATTTACAGGCAGTAATTTTTTTTTGCATTGGAAACTTGTTCTGTGTGGATAGGTTTTTACAATTTGTAGGCATTTCCAAAATTATAATAAAAAGACTTTGACAAACATTTAGGAGGAAGTCCAGTTCTTGATAATGTCACTTTTGTGCCCTTGTTGATAAATATCTTCACTGTGTTCCATGGTTTCATGGATCCTTGGGAATTTTTTCCTTTTTTTGGTAGCCCTCCCCTGAGTGACAATGAGATGCTATTGATGGGAACTCTTTGTGACCCATGGCTCTTGTAGTAGCATGCAACCAAGATCAAGTCAGAAAAAATCTTACAAGAACAGCTGAGATTTAGGTGAAGACAGGTGTGTGTATTTCAAATGAGCTTGATGATTATTTAATTCTGAACACAGCCACATACCAAACCCTATTATAAAAGTGTGTGCACACTTATGATTTTTTCTCTTTTTTTTTTTTTTTTAAGTTGGGCTGACATTTTGTAATATTGTTGCAGCAAGATGACCTGTGAAACAAGAGCAAACTATACTACACTCTACTTCACCTAATTAATGAAAGTTTTGCTTATATTTTAGGAACTTTATGGGCTTAAATCTAAATCCTCTTTTTCCACTTTTTATAATTCGTAAGTAGAACAATCTGAGGACAGACGCCATACTTTATCTATATCCTATGCAATGCAGAGATATAGCTATCAAATTCTTAGAGCTGTGACACTGCAAGCAAGAAATCTGCCACTAAAACAACTGTATACATAAGATACATTCTTTGAAATTTGGCTATTTTGGTCATGCTCTTCACAAATGTGCATGGATATTCTGCTTGTAGCTATTCAATTAAATTATGCAATCTGTTCTTTATTACCCAGTTAATTGTGATGAAAACTGGATATTTTAATAAAAGAGAAATAATCTAATTTTAAAAAACACAGTATTGAAATGATTTATAATGGATAATTGTTTTGTTGTTGTTTTGAACAAAATCATTTTTCAAAATCCATTAATTGATCTGTACATGCTATTATGTATTCATCCACATGATTAATTATTCGATTTATTGATTGATTTTTTTTTTTTTCTTCTCAAATATGGCCTGAAATCAGCTACCTTCATCGCCCCTTACCTTCATCTCCAAATGTACAGCTGCATTTCACACAGCTAAAGCATTCTGGATGCCAGTTTTTATCCAGCGCAGTCACCATTTTCTGAAGGGTAAAACAATAGGTGCAAGGTAAGAATACATCCAGATATGGGAGTTGATACTGTTTTACAAACATGGATGAAAAACTTCAAAATACACGTTTAGGGGGAGAAATGCCAAAAACAATGTACTGTATGAGAAAACACTCTGTAACCATTTCTCTATTTGTTTTAATGCTGTATTCCCACAAAAGGAGAAATAAAAAAATAAATAAAAAAATGTCCTGCTCACGCTCGACCATATAATGGCAGTGAACAGCGACAAACATCAAGCTTTTTAAGCATCAGAATTATACCATGCGATACGTGTAGTATATTCCAAGTGTTAAGGGGTATACAATATGAAATGTAATGTATTATTTAATGAAAATCCTAACCATGGGCATTGGTCTGTGCACGGTTAACGTGCACATTTGTGTGACTCTATTAGTGCCACAGTTCACTCCGTCTTGCCCAGAAAAAGCACAAACGTTGTGAGAAATCAAGATTAACAAAAACAATGCCCAGAAATCCCAAAAAAGTATCAGTGCACTTTCTTCACTGAGTTAAAATCTCCAGGCTACAACTCAGTTTGTCTGATGACAGTCAGAATATATTCTCCACATAAAATAAGGTACATGGATTGTATTTCGTGTCACATTGTTGAAGCACCTAGAATAGCAGTGCTGTTATGAGAACAGTGTAGAAAATGTAAGGTCACATTAAGATCAGCTGATCCTCAGTTGTCCTTATAAAATCACATGAAAAACATTTATATTGTCAGAACTGGATCCTGTGAGGCCCATGGACATACAGTATGTCTTAGGAGATCCCCCAACACCTGTATTCCCTATAGTAGCAGACCCTTGTCCTTAAGTGAGGGATAAGAAAAGTTCATTATGGAACATAATATTAGACAAAAAACAGTTCCTGTAGCTCTAAAAGTAAAGTATGACATTACACGTTTCAGACACCATCCACAGCATTCCCCATAGCACTCATGATGCAGCTTTGTGTTACCTATGAAAGGGAACAATTACTGCACATGTACCTGTGGAAGAGTCCTTAAGATGCTAACAATTTACAGGCAGTAATTTTTTTTTGCATTGGAAACTTGTTCTGTGTGGATAGGTTTTTACAATTTGTAGGTATTTCCAAAATTATAATAAAAAGACTTTGACAAACATTTAGGAGGAAGTCCAGTTCTTGATAATGTCACTTTTGTGCCCTTGTTGATAAATATCTTCACTGTGTTCCATGGTTTCATGGATCCTTGGGAATTTTTTCCTTTTTTTTTTTTTTTTTTTTTTTTTTTGTAGCCCTCCCCTGAGTGACAATGAGATGCTATTGATGGGAACTCTTTGTGACCCATGGCTCTTGTAGTAGCATGCAACCAAGATCAAGTCAGAAAAAATCTTACAAGAACAGCTGAGATTTAGGTGAAGACAGGTGTGTGTATTTCAAATGAGCTTGATGATTATTTAATTCTGAACACAGCCACATACCATACCCTATTATAAAAGTGTGTGCACACTTATGATTTTTTTCTCTTTTTTTTTAATTTTTTTTTTTAAGTTGGGCCGACATTTTGTAATATTGTTGCAGCAAGATGACCTGTGAAACAAGAGCAAACTATTTAAACAGACCCTTTAAACAGATAACAGACCCTTGTCCTTAAGCACATAATATTAGACAAAAAACAGTTCCTGTAGCTCTAAAAGTAAAGTATGACATTAGCAAGTCCAAGGTCATGAGTTTGATTCCCAGGCAAGGTATGACCTGATAAAATGTAAGCTTAAATGCAAAGTGAATGATTTGCAGTTTCCTCCATATATTCTCTAAGTGTAATTCAATATGAATGATGAAACAGGCTGTAGTAATAACCATTGGGGATGCAAAGGCCTGAAAGTACAGTACCCTAATTTTCCTTCAAACAGTTGATTACATGTCACTTTATACGTTTATAACTGCAAAATGTCAAAAATCCATATAGCTCTCATATATTTAAGTATAGCAATCAGAAACTGCCTATAAAGTAGTGCTACAAAGACACAAAATAAATCAGCTTAATTTAATGTGCTTAGCTTTATTTAAAGTATCATCATCAGTTTCCACAGAAACAAACATCTCAGGTAAAATTATTTGCATGCCCCCAGTTAACACGATCCCCAGTTGATCCATAACACAGGATATGGAACAAAAAGCTCATAGAGAACTTTGCTTTTGTTATTGTTTTGATCAAAAGCTATTTACTGTACATTAAGTTAATCATTAATTACTAGGTCATTTCTGTTTATTTACAGCATACATGTCTATATTTCAAATGTTTAATAATTTTTTTAAAATAATGGCTAATATGCCCTTACTATATGTTAAGTTAATCATTAATTACAAGGATGTTCATGTTTAACTAATGCATAATTGTGAACAAGTCATTAATTAATGCTTAACTAATGCATTATTCTTAAAATAAAGTGTTACCACTTTCACTTTAGAATAGGGGGTCAAATTGTCTTTATTAGCACTGTACTAATGGCAGTTAAGCCTTAATTATTGGCTTACTCTGGTCAATAAACTGGAATATCACTTAATAAGTGCCATAATTAATGTGGATATACCTTAGACTTTAGAACAGGGGATCAAATTGTCTTTATTACACCATTTTAGCAATTTATTAATGTAAAACCAGCACTAATTAAACAGTTACTAGCTTCATATTTTTCAGTTAACTTAATAGATGGTGAATCACTGAAATATAACTAAGTACATTACTACACAAAAATAATATATGGCTTATTAGTTTGTAAATAATGGCTAAAAGGCATTCACTGTACATTCAGTTAATCACTAATTACTATCTTTTGTTCTTATTCATTGCATGAATGTGGATCCTTCAATAGCCAATATGTCCTTACTATATGTTAAGTTAATCATTAATTACTAGTGTGTTTATGCTTAACTAATGCATAATTCCGGACCCTTAAAATAGTGTGTTACCGATAAACCTAAAAAGGACTCTTGTGATAAACCTTTTACAAATTCTGCATTGACAAATGCAATTAATTATCTGGAAAATTACAAATTGGCTCATTTTGTCATATAGGTATATATGGGTTGTTGAAAGCAGTGAGAGACAGTATCTTCCACCCACTTTAAACATCTTTTGCGTTACATTTCACATACGAGTATGAAATTCAGTAAACACACGTAACAGCCTACAAAAAAAGTCCCTGAGAGCAAAATCTTAAAACCCAACAGGAAGTCTATGGGGTAAGATTCCCACCTATTGCAGTATTGCAGTCACAGATAAAAAATAATAAGCGTGAATCAAAAATTTAAAAACACATAAAAATATATAACAAACTAAAAATAAATATGCAAAATGATCAGAATGGCAAAGAACGTGGTCAAGGATTAAAATATAATTTAAGCGTGAATCGAAAAATTAAAAGCGCATTTAAAAAAATAACAAGCATGAACCAAAACTTTAAACACATTGAAAAGGATATTGCACAAATCTTAAACTTGTATTTATGTGTTCTTAAAAGTTGTTTTTCTTGCTTTTATTACTTTGTACTTTGTGCTCTCTTACATATTTTACTCTTTTGTATGCTTGTGCTGTTTTTCTCTTTGCTCTTCTTTCCATGTTCCGCTCTTGCATTTCCAAATGTTGCAGTTCAAGTTTCATGTAAATTAGTCTGGGCTTAAGCATCACTATTGGTCCAGTAGTTCTAGATTGACAGCTCCTCCTCTAGCCAGTCAATCGAACAGAAGGAGATAACTTCAATGTGACTCATGGCTACTGATGCTCATACTCATACAGGGGAAGATAACAGTTTAATTTGAAAATTTACAAGGACTTTCAAGCTGTAAAAGTTATCTGAACTATGGACAAATACTCTTTTTAATGTGCAGTCTTGTTATGATTGTTAATCTTTATGTTCATAATATATGTGTCACGATTCCTGTCATTTCCCAGACTCTAATTCCCATAATCCTCCCTGCCAGTCACCTGCACACACTCCACACTAATCAGTAATTACCACACCCAGCTGCAGCACATTAACCGGACTATAAAGGACTTCACATTACATCATTGCGAAGTCTTGTTTACCACGGCTACAATTCTGAGCATTGTTATTCTGTCTGTCTGCCTGTTAAGCCAGGGACACACCTAATGATTAGCTGAAACATTTTAAGACTGAACTGAACATACCGATTGTTTCCTTCGACTGGAGCCGATTAATATACTCTCACATGGAATTTGAACACCGACTGTAATCGCAGACTGAACGCAACTGGCTGGACGCGTTTGAGCATGATCAGTCATAAGTATCAATTTACATTCATAATCGGCCTTACAATCGTTAAGTGTGTGCGCGGCTTTACCGATCCTGTCTGTTATCTGTTTAAGATTCTCTGCTGCTTACCTTTGGACTGTATATTGTTTCCCGACCTGTGAGTGACATCTGCCTTCCTAGACTTCTGCTTGTACTGTGACCACGATTCTGCCTGTCCCTTGCTGTTCCTGTCTGCCCCTGTTCGACCCTGCCTGTTCGACAACGCACTTGCATAATAAAAGCTTGCATTTGGATTCAAACCTGTTTGACCAATCATTACAATATGGTATTTGGTGTTAAAATATTACTTGGCTCATGATGCTAATATGCTTAGGCTACTGTAGCTAATATACTTCTTAACTGTTGTTGTTAAACGATCATAGGTAACCTGGTAAATTCATTCTAAGACTGAATGTATTGACTACGATGGTGTTACAGAAACCAGGTGGATTTGATATGCAGTGATTTATTCACACACTTATTTACATAACTACATAATTGCACAATATTGTAAGATTAATATTTTAAATATAGCTTTAAAAACTAAATAATAGATCAGGGATAGGCAACATTAGTTCTGGAGTGCCGCTGTCCTGCAGAGTTTAGCTCCGAACTCACCTGTCTATAGTATTAACCCTCAGGGGTCTGAGGATTTTTGGGGCCTTGGAGAAGTTTTGACATGCCCTGACATTTGTGCTTTTTTCAGTTGTTCATAAACATATTAATGGAAAAAGTGTCATTACACTGTATTCAGCACAAACTGGGCCACAATAATATGTAAGGAACATGTATGTACATGTTTGTGTTTTTGAAGGAATAATGTTTATGCGTGGTTATTGAAAAAACAAAAAACTTAAGTCACTGAAATAAAGCCAAAAAATATATATGAAATCTTTGTTCACAAGATTTCTGGGTATTTGAGGTTGTAGACTAGAGTTTTTGCTTCAAAATGAGGTAAAAATTATGCTGCCTGCTTGTTCATATAAAACAATAGAGAAATTTAAATTTTCTAAAACATCTTTGGTCAAGAAACAGTATGCGTGGAGGCGTGAATAATCATGAATAATGGATGATTCTCACCTGAGAAGACAAAAGAATTCCATAAAGAGCTCTAATGAGCTGCATAAATGAGCTCTTTCAGTCAGGTAGGCTGTGAAAAAACCCTCTGTAATCATGATTCAAATCTCATCATGGTGTCAAACATACAGAAAAAATAGCAATACTGTGAAATATTACTACAATTTAAAATAATGGTATTCCATTATATTCTTTAAAATATAATGTATTTCTGTGATGCAAAGTGTCTGAACAATTATGTTACCTCTATGGCATTCATATAGGCTTTTAGCTTAAAAGCATGCACATTTGGAGAAATACTGATGGATTCTCATATGTTTGTCAATTTTCTATACAGAGGAGTAATATTTATTCAGGATTTATAGTCATTACTATGAGTGCTGGATACTGTGTTTTGAATTCATACTTTGCAGCCGGAGGGCGCTCTGTACACCTTTAGTCCACAAATGCCTGAGCACTAAAGAAGAATAGGCAATCCAGGAAATAACTGAACTAACAGAGGCCAGAGATCACTAACTATGGCTATTCAAAACACTTTTCAAGACAATAAATACACGATTGAGACGATGAATGCATGCATTGACTTTTGCGTCTAAATAGCGCTCGCTCTGTGGGCGTGGCCGCATTAGCGGATAATGAGCTGAATCACGGATTTCTGACATGGCTCTCTTTTCATACAGGTTACATAAACACAGAATGTTTGTTTTCGATTTGACTTACATGATTTAAAACCTGACATTTCAACGTTTTTTTAGACATAAGTCTAATTTTTTTGTCATTTGTATTCACTAAGTTACAGTTCATTTTCTGAGAACTATCAGATTGGACTTCGTTCAGAGGGAGACGAGAGATCACGCATCATGTTAGTTTTCTTTATTTTACAAAAAGCACAACATTTTGTTGTTACTCTGAGTGTACACAAATAAAAGATATTCCACAGATTAAAATGGTGTATAACTCTTAATTGTATGCGCAACATTGACAGAGTATTTTGAGTCTCTTTCACACTGGTTAGAAAAAAAACACTGTGATCACGCCGGCGTGACCGCCAACCCGAGAGTGTTAATTATCCTGAAGACACTGATTAGCTAGTTAAGGTGTGTTTGATTAGGGTTGAAGCTAAACTCTGCACTTGCCCATCCATGTTATAGAAATATTAATTTAAATAGCCAGTAGGTGGTGGTGTCAGGGTTCTGTTTATGTTTCCTGTGTCACATGTTCCTTGTTCTCAGTTTTCCCGCCACTAGTTTGTTCCCCTGATTACTCTGATTTAGTTCCTTAGTCTCAGCTGTGTCTTGTTAATTAGTCTCGTTTGTCCCTTTGTTTGCCCTGTATATGTTCCCTGTGTTCTCCCTCATTCTCTGCTGGTTCTTGTCTGTATTTTACGTTTGTGTTTATGGTGTTTCTCTTGTTTCCTGGATTGTTAATTAAAGTCTTCCTTTCTACATTCCTCTTCATCGTGAGTGTTTATCCACCATGGCACCTGACAGAATAACCGACCAAAACGACACCATCCTGGCTGAGGACCGCCTGTGTGGCTCAAGGCAGAATTGTCGTCCATTGGAGAGGTATGTAGGGGAGTTTTCTGAGCTTTCTTGTCAGGTGGGCTGGTCTGATGCTTCCCTATGCTTGTTTTCTGATGGGCCTGGATGAGGATACCATTCGTTATAGTGAACCTGTTTATTATTTCTCTCTAGTTGAATCCATTAATCTCATTCTCTATTTAAATGGTTCAAATTTTGAAGTTGAAGAAGTTAAAGTAGAGAAGTATCGTCCTCATCCAGCCCCATCATAAAAACACAATAAATCGGTCCATTTCTGCCCTCTGGCTTCAGGGTCCATTCCAACCCAGAAGACCAGAGCTCCTCCCAAGAAAATTGGGGGATTTGGGGGCTATATGGCTCTGATCAGCATGGCCGGGCCAAAGGTCAAGGCCATGGAGCACGATCCGCCATAGCCTCCCGAAGGGCCTGATTCACCATGGCCCCCTGAACTATCTGCACTAGGGCTGGGCGATATATCGAATGCTTTTGTCACGCGCATTTCGTCAGTAAAGCCGGTTCCCTGATTACCGCTAAATCGCCATCACCTGCTTTCAAATGAAGCGGCATTTAATAGACAGAGCCGTAGTTCACTGATAAGCCACGCAATATCGTGTTCAATATCGACGGCGATTCATATCGATATTGAAAGCGATATTGCGCTTTACTGACGAAATGCGCGTGACAAAAGCATTCGATATATCGCCCAGCCCTAATCTGCACCACCATTGCCCCCTAAACTGTCAGCGCCGCGCTGAACTGCCTGATTCGCCATGGCGTCGTGACCAACTCCGCCTTGGACACCTGCATGGCCGGGGCAACCCTGGAGGCATCCTAGCTGGTCTGCTCATCCCCCCTCCCCGGTTGGACTCTTTTTTTAGGCTCGAGGTTGCGCCTTCTGGGGGGGCGGGGGGTGGGGGGGGGTGTCAGGGTTGTCAGGGTTCTGTTTATGTTTCCTGTGTCACATGTTCCTTGTTCTCAGTTTTCCCACAACTAGTTTGTTCCCTTGGTTAACCTGATTTAGTTCCTTAGTCCCATCTGTGTCTTGTTAATTAGTCTCATGTTCCCTGTGTTCTCCCTCAGTTTCTGTCGGTTCTCATCTGTATTTTACGTTTGTGTCTTCATTTCTACATTCCTCCTCATCGTGAGTGTTTATCCACCGTGGCACCTGACAGGTGTTAAGTTACTGTCTTTATGAGTGAATCTTTCATTTAAACGTCTTGTTCAAATCGGGAATTCATTTATGAAACACCACTGTGTTGCTCATAGACGAGCGACACTGTTCTGCTGTGGCTTTGTTTGATACTCCTTTCATCAAAATCACACTCAAAATTAACTTATTAGCAATAAGTTGATTTATAAAACAACTCAAACATTTGCAATCACTCTAATATTGGGGAAAACACTCTTACTGGTGTGAAGGCTATTGCTTAACTTTATAATTTGATAATCTCGGTGTTAAAATGTGATAAAATTCATAAATCACCACTCTTGTCAATGACATACTGTACATGGAAGACAAAATCTATAAATCTGTTTACAGGAAAACAATACAAGAAAAAATATGCAGGCAGTTTACTATTAAGAGCAATACAATGTTCTAAACAATTGCGATGACATCTTTCTTTAACTGTAACTCATATAAATATATTAGAAAGATAGGTTTCATATGTTATATTCTCTTGTGCAAAAGACAGGAATTGAAGAGACAACAAGCAAGCACATATTATTATTATTATTGTATAAATACTAAAATTATCTAACAGTAATATTACAGTTAGATGAGCCAAGCATGCATAAGCGTGACGTTGTGAGGACGCTGCATAGTGGCAGTTGCGTTTCGCGGTGCCAGGTCCAGTTGTAGGTGCATTAAAAGTAAATATAACAGAGATGGATAGTCATACAGGCACATCTCTGACAGGTTGTCGTTAGGATGGTGAATTTAACAATAAATGATTGTCCAGGTAGACGTATATACCGGTGACAGGTCGACTTGCAGGTACAGTATAACAATGTCCTACCACAGAAAGATTTTACCCCAGATCAGAAATTGCCAGCTGTTACAGTTATCTTCCCCTGCATGAGTGAGCATCAGTAGCCATGAGTTGCATTTAAGTGATGTCATCTCCCTCTCTTCGATTGATTGGCTAGAGGAGGAGCTGTCAATCTAGAACTAGTGGACCAATGGTGACACTTAAGCCCGGCCTAATTTACATGTAACTCGAACTACAACATTTGGAAACATGAAGAGCCAAGAGAAAAACAGCACATGCGTACAAAAGAGTAAAATATGAGCAGAAAATGTAAGAGAGCACAAAGTACAGAATAATAAAAGCAAGGAAAACAACTTTTAAGAACACATAAACAAGTTTAAAAATGATATTGCACAAATCTTAATGTTTAAAAGTTTTGATTCATGCTTGTTGTTTTTTTTAAATGCGCTCTTAATTTTTCGATTCACACTTATTATATTTTGATCCGTGACCACGTTCTTTGCCATTCTGATCATTTTGCATTTTATTTTAAGTTTGTGTTATATATTTTTTACAAGTGTTTTTAAATTTTTGATTCATGCTTATTATTTTTTTTATCCGTGACTGCAATACTATTGGCTGGAATCTAAGAAGTGAAGGGAAATATTTTAAATTTTCTCTGCAAAGTTTTTGAAGTTTTTGCCATTTTCAGACGTTGTACTTTAACAAACTCATCCATCCATCTACATGACTATATTCAGTTATAGTAATATTGCCACCCACTGGCAACAGGAAGTGACGTGTTTACCACTGTGATGCACTACTAACAACATACTAAAATATGCAATTGAGTGCTAAACACACTACAACCATTCTAAAACATGCTAGCAACACTTAGCTGAGTGCTAAAGCATGCTATTATTGTCATGAAACAGGAAGTTGTTGTAACTCAAGCATACAATGCCCAATCTGCATCAAACATCTGTTTGATAAGTGCCCTGGCCTGAAAACATTTCAGTTTCAGTTCAGTTTATTTATAAAGCACATTTAAAAATGGCCGAAGGCTGACCAAAGTTCTGTACACATAGAAATAGAGCTAAGAGAGATTAATAACAAATAATATTAATTAAACAGTTTTAAACAAACGAGTCATTTATAAACTAAAATCAACAAAAAATAAATACGTTTTGAGACTTGACTTGAACTCAGACAGAGAGGAAGCCAATCTAATATAAAGTGGAAGCTTGTTCCACAATGTGGGGCCAGCCACTTCAAAAGCTCGGTTACCCCTTGATTTTAGCTGGGTTCTGGGTATCTGAAGTTTTGTTTTGTTTCAGATCTAAGACTTCTAGTGGGACAATATAAATGGAGTAGATCAGTCAAATAAGAAGGAGCTAAATCATTTAATGATTTATACACCAGTAATAACATTTTAAACTCAATTCTGGAATTTATCAGGAGCCAATGAAGGGATCTCAGAAGGGGGTAGCGTGACCAAATTTCTTTTTTCCCTTTCAGGAATCTCACCCCAGTATTTTGAACAACCTGTAAGCATGCCGTTTGTGACTTAAAATGCCAAAATAAAGAGAATTGCAAAAGTCCAGGCCCGAGGTAATGAAAGCATGGATATCGGTCTCCAAAGAACGCTTGGGGAGACAATATTTAATTTTCGATAGAAAGCGAAGATAGAAACTAGATCCAATGACTGCACTAATTTGCTTATCGAATTTAAGGGAGTTATCTAACATCACACCTAAGCTCCGTACTTGGGGAGAGATAAATTGATCAAGTAATCCAAGGTCAAGGTCATGTCTTGGCCTGGATTCTGAGAGGTCAAATACAATGACTTCTGTTTTGTCTAAGTTCAGAAATAAGAAATTCTTGGCAAGCCAAGCTTTTACCTTGTCATAACATGCTGTCAAACTGTCTAGAGCACTCTTATTTTTCCTAGACAAAGGCATATAAATCTGCATGTCATCAGCATAGCAGTGGAATGAGACATTGTGTTTTCTAAAAATAGACCCCAGAGGAAGAAAATAGAGAGAAAAGAGAACAGGAGCTAAAACAGAACCCTGAGGCACACCGCAGGATCAATTTTGGAGGGAGGAAGATAAATGTCCCATTTTTACAGAGAAACATTTATTTGTTAAAAAAAAGATTTGAACAAGCTTAAAACCACGCCCCCTAGACCAACACAAGACTCCAACCGAGAAACAAGAATCGTATGGTCAACAGTATCAAAGGCAGAAGACAGGTCTACAAAATAACAGAATCTTTCAAACCAGTGGCCATGTAAGTATAATTGAGAACTCTTATAATTGCGGTTTCTGTGCTATGCAGAGATTTAAACCCCAACTGAAACTTCTCAAAAATGTGATTGTCATTTAGGAAGGTCTGGAGTTCTAAAAATAAAATTTTTCCCAATACCTTGGAAATAAAGGGCACAATGGATATCGGACGAAAGTTTGATAAGATAAAGGCATCAAGTGAGGGTTTCTTTAGTACAGGTGTAATTGAGGCACTTTTCAAACTCTCAAGCTAGGATTTATTAAATAACGACACCAACCCAGGGCCGACAGCATCAAATAGTTGTCTCAGATAACGAGAATGCAAAGTGTCATACGAACAAAAGGATGGTTTAAGATTAAACATTACTTCCTTTATAGAATGCAAAGAGACAGAATTGAAATAAGTCCAGAGGGAAGGTGAACTCTGTCGGTATTTCCTGATTGGAGACCTGAAATTGGGCTCACAAATTTGAAACTTTAATGCCAAAGTAGCTAGAAAAATCCTCACAGAGTGCCCAGGATGGCCAATTAAGAGAGTTTATAGGGGAATTTAAAACGGAGTTAATGACAGAAAAAAAGTGCTTTTGGGGTGTGGTGATGTTTCTCAATCAATTTAGTAAAATAGGAAGCCTTAGGTTCCTTAACAGCATTCTGATATATCAATAGGCAGTCCCTTAAGATCTCATACAAAATCTGTAATTTATCTTTTTTCCACTTCCTTTTGCTTTCCTGCATGACTGTTTCAGGGAGCGAATACTATGATCAATCCATGGCTCCGATTTGGATGTAGATTTAGGCATAAAAAACTGGAAGGGAGCAGTAAGGTTTAAAATATCTGCCCAAGCAGTATTTAACTCCCTCGGGTCGGCGGTCACACCGGCGATACCACCTCATTTTTTTAATTACCAGTTGTGAAAGAGACTCAAAATACTCTGTCATTGCTGCACATACAATTAAAAGTTATACACCATTTTAATCTGTGGAATATCTTTTATTTGTGTACACTTGAGTAAAAACAAAATGTTGTGCTTTTTGCAAAATCAAGAAAACATGATGCGTGATCTCTCGTCTCCCTCTGAACGAAGTCCAATCTGATAGTTCTCAGAAAATAAACTAACTTAGTGAATACTAATGACAAAAAAATTATACTTATGTCTAAAGAAACGTTGAAATGTCAGGTTTTAAATCATGTAAGTCAAATCGAAAATGTCTAGGTTACTACTGTAACCCCGATTCCCAGAAGGAGGGAACGGAGATGTTACATCGATACTGACGTAATGGGGTCTTGCCAGGGAGCCCAATCACCTCCAAGGGTACAAAACAAGCCAATGGGAATTGGCCTGTGAGATTTACATGCCGGGCCCCTCCCCCGGCATCCGGGTATAAATAGGGCCGGCATACTCTCCTTCATTCATATTTTTGCTGAGGAGCCGAGATAAGTATCTGGCCGCTCAGCGGTGACTCAGAGCTATGGCAGGGGAACATAACGTCTCCGTTCCCTCCTTCTGGGAACGGGGGTTACAGTAGTAACCTAGACGTTCCCATTCAGTCAGTCACGTTCGACGTTACGTCGATACTGACGTAATGGGTTCCCTTGGAAAGCGCCATAGCAACTGAACCACGTTACGAGTGTTAGGGAGGCAGATGCTGGCAAGCCGTAGCGTGCCAATGCAAGTGCGGCCCATACTCGCAACCCTCTAGCGCCCAGAGTAAGCCCAGGAATGTCTTCTATTCTAGTGGGATGGAGAGGACAGGGCATTATAATAGAACGGTTGAAACTGCTGTTCCTTACCCACGGGGAAGAGTGCTTCGGAACTCAATTCCCTTGTTTTTCAGCAATGACCAAAACGCCAGGAAAGCTACGGAGACTACACCCTGCCCGAAGGGAGGTAATGTGTGGAAGACACATATGGACTGGTCTGGGAACAGTAACGCATATGGAAGATCACTGATGTAGGTCCTACTTTCCGGGAGGAACAACTATCAATCAGCGACAGGGCAAAACAAAGCCGCCCAGGGAAAGACATGGGTTTACCATCAGGGAAACCTTACCGTGTAATGACATATATGGGATTACCCGAGGGGAATCACAGCATATGGGCATCTAGCCCAGTACAAGGGCAGACCAACTGGGCATACACACGAGTACTGGACCTAGCGTCAGACGCCTCCTCCGCGTCTGGCTGCCGCAGGATGCAGGAGGAACTCCACAGGGTTCACCATTACGGGGAACTGAACTGAGGAGCAGGAAAAGTGCTCGCATTCCCTCTCCCGATGGAAATGGCACAGCAAGTGAACACCCACAGCTATCTACGAGTAGACAGCACACAGGTGGACACCGGTTCCACTCGGAGATTATAATATCTCGCGAATGTATTTGGTGTCGCCCAGCCTGCAGCTCTGCAAATATCTGCAACAGAGGCACCGTGCGCCAACGCCCAGGAAGAAGCAACACCCCTGAGTGGAGTGAGCCCCGAGGGGGCACGGCTTGCCTTGGGACTGGTACGCCAAGGCGATGGCATCCAATATCCAGTGAGCCAACCTCTGTTTGGAGACAGCCTTTCCCTTCTGCTGACCTCCAAAACAGACAGACAAACAGCTGCTCAGAGCTTCTGAAGCTCTGCATGCGATCCACGTAAATGCGCAGAGCACGAACGGGACACAGCAGTGCAAGGGCTGGGTCTGCCTCCTCCGGGGGCAGTGCTTGCAGGTTCACCACCTGGTCCCGGAAGGGAGTGGTGGGAACCTTGGGCACATATCCAGGCCGGGGTCTCAAGATAACGTGAGAGTAGTCTGGCCCGAATTCCAGGCATGAATCGCTGACCAAAATGCTTGCAGGTCCCCAACCCTCTTGAAGGAAGCAAGCGCAGTCTTAAGAGACAGATGTTTCAGCTCAGCTGACTCAAGGGGCTCGAAGGGAGCTCCCCGAAGTCCCGAGAGGGCAACGGAGAGATCCCAGGAGGGGATGAGGCGAGGCCTAGGGGGATTTAACCTCCTGGCGCCTCTGGAGGAACCTGATGACCAGGTCGTGCTTCCCTACTGACTTGAGCACATCGTGACGCGCTGCGATGGCGGCCACATAGACCTTCAGGGTTCCAAACCCTCTTGAAGGAAGGAAAGCACAACACAGACCGGGCATTTCCGGGGGGGGGAGGGGGGGACACCACTCAACGAACAGACTCCACTTCATGGCATAGGCGCGCCTTGTAGAGGGGGCTCTAGCCGAAGTGATGGTGTCAACTACCGCGGACAGTAGGCCACTTAAGTCTGCCGAGTCCCGTCCAGGAACCACACGTGGAGCTTCCACGGATCGGGACGCGGGTGCCATATGGTGCCCTGCCCCTGAGAAAGGAGGTCCTTCCTCAGGGGGATGCGCCAGGGATGGGCTGTCGCGAAGAGCATGAGTTACGGGAACCAGGTCCGGTTGGGCCAGTACGGCGCAACTAGCAAGACCTGCTCCTCGTCCTCCCTGACCTTGCACAGTGTCTGTGCAAGGAGGCTCACTGGGGGAAACGCATATTTGCGTAGGCCCCAGGGCCTGCTGTGTGCCAGTGCATCCATGCCGAGGATCCCCTCGGTCAGCGAATAGAACAACTGGCAATTGGCGGATTCCTGAGAAGCGAACAGGTCCACCTGTCCAGGAGCCCGACGCTGACTGGCCACAGCATATGGCACCCCAGCCGGTGGTGGAGGCATCTGTAGTGACAACAACATGCCTGGACTTGCACTAGGGGCACACCGGCTGAATGTGTCACTGAATGTGCGGCGACAACTCGGTGTGATGACCACATGGAGTGAGCCACGGTGCCATGCCCACCTCGGGACTTGGTCGTGAAGCCAGTGCTGAAGCAGTCTCATATGGAGTAATCCGAGCTGCGTGACCGCGGCTGCGGATGCCATATGCCCCAGGAGCCTCTGAAATGGTTTCAGTGGGACCGCTGTTTTCTGTGAGAACGAGTTCAGGCAGTTCAGCACCGACTGTGCACGCTCGTTGGTGAGACGTGCTGTCATGTTGACCGAGTCCAGCTCCACACCGGGAAAAGAGATGCTCTGCACGGGGCAAAGCTTGCTCTTTTCCCAGTTGACCCGAAGCCCCAACTGGCAGAGGTGGCTGAGCACCAGGTCCCTGTGTTCGCACAACTGCTCTCGGGACTGGGCCAGAATGAGCCAGTCGTCGAGGTAGTTGAGGATGCGAACGCCCACTTCCCTGAGCGGGGCAAGGGCCCCCTCTGCGACTTTGGTAAAGACGCGAGGGGACAGGGACAGCCCGAAGGGTAGGACCTTGTACTGATATTCCCGCCCCTCGAACGCAAACCGTAGGAACGGTCTGTGTCGAGGAAGGATCGAGACATGAAAGTACGCGTCCTTCAGGTCGATTGCTGCAAACCAATCCTGGGTGCGTACGCACGTGAGAATGCGTTTCAGTGTGAGCATCTTGAATGGGAGCCTGTGAAGGGCCCGATTCAAGACACGCAGATCCAGGATTGGTCGTAACCCCCCGCCTTTCTTGGGCACTATGAAGTAAGGGCTGTAAAACCTAGACTTCATCTCGGCTGGAGGGACAGGCTCTATTGGCCAGCGGCGGAACAAAAAGAACAAAAGGCCGTGGGGGAAGGAGCGGTGCGGTAACTGTCTCCCGTAGAGCACCTTCCAAAACAACTGGGTCTCCCATCTCAGGGCCGCTTCTTGGCCTTCTTTTTGGAAGGAGGCTTGGCGGACTGGGCGGGGGGCGTAGCCTTCCTGCGGGTGGCTCAAAAGAGGATGGGAGGGTTCCGATCTCACAGGAGCCTGAGCTGCAGGAGGACGCCCTCGGCGAGGAGCAGACGAAGGCACGGCCCGTGGCGGATTGGTGGCATCATCACGCCGGGGCAGGATGTGCTTTATGGCCTCCATCTGCTTTTGCACTGCCCAGAACGGCTGAGCGAAGTCCTCGACAGTGTCGCCGAAGAGGCCGGCCTGGGAGATGGGGGCGTCAAGAATGCGAGCTTTGTCAACATTCCTCATATCAGCCAGGTCCAAACAAAGATGGCGTTCCTGGACCACCAGGGAGGACATCGTTTGACCCAGGGCACGCGGCGTGACTTTCGTTGCCTGGAGGGTGAGGTCGGTCGCCGTGCGCAGCTCTTACAGCAACCCTGGCTCAGCACTACCCTCGTGCAACTCTTTCAGAGCTTTCGCACACCCACCGCTGAGCGTGCCTTCCCAACCAGCTGGAGAGACTCGAGCAGCCACTGGAACAAACAGTTGATAGCAATTAAAATTGCTGTTTTTCTGGAACTGTCCTGTAGCAATTAAAATTGCTGTTTTTCTGGAACTGTCCTGTAGCAATTATAATTGCTGTTTGCTCTTTCTTGAAGAAATTAGCTCTCTTGTAGAGGTGAATGGCGATCGATCTGATCGGCTCCGAAGCAAAAGTATGAATGAAGGTGAGTATGCCAGCCCTATTTATACCCAGTTGCCGGGGGAGGGGCCTGGCGTGTAAATCTCACAGGCCAATTCCCATTGGCTTGTTTTGTACCCTTGGAGGTGATTGGGCTCCCTGGCGAGACCCCATTACGTCAGTATCGACGTAACGTCGAACGTGACTGACTGAATGGGAACAAATATTCTCTGTTTATGTAATCCGTATGAAAAAAAAAGAGTCATGTCAGAAGTCCGTGATTCAGCTCATTATCCTCTAATGCGGCCACGCCCACGGAGTGAGTGCTATTCAGACGCAAATTCTGAGCATTTTTCTGTATGTTTGATATACACCATGATGAGCGTGAAACATGGTCACAGAGGGTTTTTCACAGCCTACCTGTCTGAAAGAGCTCATTATTTATGCAGGTCATTACAGATCTTTATGCGATTCTTTTGTATTCTCAGGTGTGAATTACAGGATTATTCATGATGATTCACGCCTCCACGCATACTGTGTTTCTTGACAAAAGGTGTCTTACAAAAACTAAATCAATATATTGTTATAAATGAACGAGTAGGCAGGATAATTTTTACATAATTTTGAAGTAAAAACTCTAGTCTACAACCTCCAATACCCAGAAGTCTTGTGAACACAGATTTTATGTTCAAAATTTTTGAGTGGAAGGTAAAAAAGGCATAATTGAAACAACTGACATAATAAGGACATTCCACATTTTTAAACATTTACAAAAGGGAAAACAACACAAGAAGAAAAAAAAAAAAACCCAGGGAGGAGGAATGGCGGTGACATAAAGGAATTCAGTCAAAAGATAACATTTGAAGAGAGTGAAAATATGTAATAAAAGGTTGCCATTTGTCATAAAAGGAACCATAACGGGGATACCGAGAACATCTGATGTTTTCCAGCTTCAAAAATACATAACGTCTGTAAGCCACTGTGAAAAGCCCGGTGGCTTGGTGGACCTCCAAAGAAACAAAATCCTTTGTGTAGTTAAGAGAGATGTAAAAGCAAGTACATCTAATTGTTTAGATGTAAACCGAGTCCAAACTTTAGGAACCCCAAAGATTGCAGTATTAGGGCAGACATCAACCTTGATTTTAAATATTTTAGACAGTGTCAAAATAGTTGTTCCAATAATTAAAAAGCTTTGGACAGAAAACAACAAAACAAAACAACAACATATGACTCAGATTACAAGGTGAAATGTGACATCCGATTGCTCCTGTCTGCCTCTCTGCCTTGCTGCTCAGTGTTTTGTATCTCCATATAGCTTTGTTTTCTCTTACTTTTATTGAATCTCGTACTTTTTGTTGCTTATATTATCATTGATTTATATATATTCTATTGCCCACCACATTAATCTGACGTTGGCAGCTTGTAATCTTTGAATCTAAATCGCTGTTACAACGCGTTTGCATCTTGCTAGCTTGTTTAACTTGTCATCAGTCTCGCGCGCTCCTCTTCCAACGCGTTCATCAAACAGCTGTGGCAACTCGGATCAGTCTACAAACACAAAGTTATGTCATCCTTTCCCAGTGTTCTATCGTGTTCCATCTGTCACATGTTTAGCATAGCCCTCTCTGTCAGCGATGAGGGATTTACATGTCATAAATGTAGGGAAATAGTCAGGCTGACAGAGAGAATCTCAGAATTAGAGACACGCATCCAAACTTTAATCGAGGACAGTAAGAATGCAGGGGCTTCAGATACTGTTTTGGATGCGACTAGCTTAGTGAACTCTGTACATTGTTCGGTTCTGGCTGTAGAGCCCGCGCAGCAGGGCACTTGGGTAACGGTGAGGCGGCCTAGTCGCGGAAAACACCACTCTTCCGTTCCATTAAGAACATCAAACAGGTTCTCCCCACTCAGTGACGCACCCACTGAGAATTCTGTTGAAAGTGCCCTAGTAATTGCCCTAGCGATTCTATTACATGGAACGTGAAAATAGAGACACCAGCCACCATAGTCACATGTTTGCCGGGAGCCAGAGCACCTGACATCAAAGCAAATTTAAAAGTGCTGGCTAATGCTAATCGTAAATATAATTATTATAATTATAATAATTATTATAATTATAATAATTATTCACGTCGGCACAAATGATGTTCGACTTTGCTCTGGTCCCCTTCCTGTTCGTCGGAGTGATGAGATAGTTAGCAGATTATCATTACTTAATGGCTGGCTGTCTAAGTGGTGTCCGCAGAATAATATAGGTTTCATAGACAATTGGAAAAGTTTTTGGGGCAGACCTGACCTGTTGAAAAGAGATGCTGTCTATCCCCTCCTGGGATGGTGCTGCTCTTCTCTCTAGTAATATGGCACATAGTCTTAGAGCTGAAACATGACAAACTACGGCCCAGGTCAGGAAGCAGACAGACTGGCTAAACCGACCGTCTGCTAGCTGCCTCACGTTACAGATAAAGTCAGATAAATCCCAACACATAGAAACTCTTACACCTAGATATTATCACATAGAGACTGTGTCTGTACCCCGAATTAATAAAAACAAAAAACTTCCAAACCCATTTAATGGAAAAAATGTAATTGATGTTCAAAATCGAGATAATAATGATAAACAAATGATAAAGCTTGGATTGTTAAATATTAGATCACTTTCTTCAAAAGCACTTATTGTAAATGATATTATCACAGACAATAATCTAGATGTGCTGTGTTTGACAGAAACCTGGCTAAAACTGGACGATTACATTACTTTAAATGAGTCCAGCCCTCAAGGTTATGATTATCGACACAATCCTCGACAGAAAGGCAAAGGGGGAGGTGTTGCTGTAATTTATAGTAATATTTACAGTATCAGCCAGAAGTCTTTCAAATATAATTCCTTCGAAGTGATGGTGCTTTACGTAACATTATGTAAATTGACATTTGTGTTGGCTACTGTATACAGGCCACCAGCACACCATACAGACTTTATTAAAGAATTTGCTGATTTTCTATCAGAGTTAGTACTAGCTGCAGATAAAGTCCTTGTTGTTGGTGATTTTAATATCCATGTAGATAATAAAAAAGACTCATTGGGATTGGCATTTACGGACATTCTAAATTCTATTGGTGTTAGACAACGCGTGTCAGGACCCACTCATTGTCGTAATCATACTTTAGATCTAATATTGTCACATGGAATCGATATTGACGCCGTTGAAATTCTGCAGCAGAGTGACGACATTAGAGTTACTAATGATTTGCTTTTATCAGATCGTGGTTGTATCTCTCTATTAGTGTTACTGGATCTTAGTGCTGCATTTGACACTATCAATCACAATATTCTCTTAAATAGACTTGAAAATTATGTTGGCATTAGTGGAATTGCATTGGCATGGTTCAAATCATACTTATCTGACCGTTTTCAGTTTGTAGTAGTAAACGATGAGATGTCATATCAATCACAAGTTGAATATGGAGTACCGCAAGGCTCAGTACTAGGACCATTGCTTTTCACTCTGTACATGCTACCCTTGGGAGATATCATTAGGAAGCATGGCGTTAGTGACGCTGATGATACTCAGCTCTATATTTCTTCACGCCCTGATGAAACTTACCAATTCACAAAATTAACAGAATGCATAGCTGATATAAAAAACTGGATGACCATTAATTTCTTACTACTAAATTCAGAAAAAAAAGATATTCTAATTTTTGGACCGAAAACTTCTTCACGTAATAACCTAGAATATTGTCTAACACTTGATGGCTGCTCTGTTAAGTCTTCGTCATCAGCTAGGAACCTGGGTGTGCTCTTTGATACCAATCTTTCATTTGAAGGCCATGTTACTAGCATCTGTAAAACCGCTTTCTTCCATCTTAAAAATATATCTAAACTACGACATATGCTCTCAATGCAGAACAGTTAGTTCATGCGTTCATGACCTCAAGGTTAGATTACTGTAACGCTCTACTGGGTGGTTGTTCCTCCCGCTCTTGTCATCACTGCATTGGCTTCCTGTTAAACATCGTATAGATTTTAAAATCTTGTTAATTACTTACAAAGCACTAAATGGTTTAGCCCCCCAGTACCTAAATGAGCTCTTAATGCATTATAGTCCTTCAGGTTTATTGCGATCTCAGAATTCAGGCCAGCTGATAATACCTAGAATATCGAAATCAACCGCAGGTGGTAGATCCTTCTCCTATTTGGCACCTAAACTGTGGAACAACCTTCCTAGCATTGTTCGGGATGCAGACACACTGTCAGTTTAAATCTAGACTAAAAACACATCTCTTTAACCTGGCATACACATAACACATTATATATTTATATTTTCAAATCCGTTAATGGATTATTAGGCTGCATAAATTAGTTCAGCCAGAACCGGGAACACTTCCTATAACACCAGATGTACTTGTTACATCAGAAAAAGAATGGCATCTACGCTAATATTAGTCTTTCTGTTTATCCCGAGGTTTACCGTAGTCAACCGGATTCAGGGCCGTTTCCAGATGAGACCGAGGACCGGTGCCTTGACACGACCACAACGCAGCCCTGTATCAGCAGAGATCGAGTCGACTAGATCATCCATTGTGAAGACATCATCAACAACAGCCAGTGCCACAGTTTCCTCAAAATTATAATCACAATTATTAATCATGTTTATTCTATCAAAAGAGTAATGTAACTATGGCTATTTTGCAAGTTCTTTACCAACCTACACTTCACCCAAAAGGCCTGTAGATGGCACAAAGACTTAAATTTAACCAACTATGATAACTTCGTTAGATGGTAAATCAATACAAAACATGGTTTTGGTGAGTGCTTTGGAATATGTATTCACATTAGATTTTAAAGCAACACAATTCATTTGCAATAAGACAAACCAGATTCAAATTGCCCGGCAAATTTGTAAAGCAAAGAAAAATAATTTCTAGCTGATCAACATTATGAAAACTGGTAAAACCTTTAGGAACTTCAAAAGATAAAACAGCGAAATTCCTAATATTACTTCCAATATTTCCAAATTATGTTCATTTTTTTATAGAGAGGGCCAATATCATGACGATTACTTAAAATCAATCGGGAGAAGCAGATATCGTTATCGTGATAAAATACGATTAATCATGCAATACTAATTTAATTTAATTTGACTTGACATTTGATATTCAACAGTATCCTTGACATTTATTCAACAGTGCTTTTGATCTGCCTGCATTGACACTATTCTTTAAAAGGAAAAATTATATACCAGTTATCAATGTAAAGCTGCTTTGACACAATCTGCATTGTAAAAAGTGCTATATAAATAAAGGTGACTTGACTTGACTGACAAAAAAAATAAATAATCTGTACACCCTCCCACAGAAACAAAAAAAAAATATATATATATATAAAATAAAATAAAAAATCGGAACCCCACAAACAAGTCCCACCCCCATGCGCATTTAGAGTCCATATCCTCAAGCGATGCAAACCGTTGCGCAGACTCCAACAGGAGCCACATCAAATGTCCAAAGCTCACGATTAGAGAACTACAAACACCCAACGGAGCTCTGCAGGCTATAAGAAAAAAAAAAAAAAAAAGATTTACAATACACAAAAAAGAAAAACTCCAAACCACCCAGTTTACCCAGACATTAGAAAAACAAGCAATAAGAATTACCGGAGAGGAAAAGAGAATTATAATATGAAAAAAAAAAAAAAAAAAATTATATATATATATATATATATATATATATATATATATATATATATATATATATATATATATATAATAATAATAAAAACAATTATAAATATGATAACGAATAAAAAAAAAACGACAAAGAATGTCTGGTAAACAATAAATCAGCCTCATTACATTTTATAACTAGCCATCACTAATGAAAAAGCATATATAAATAAATGTACAGGAAACATCCAATAAGTGTCCATATGAAAGAGATCGTTAACTAAATCTATAGGCCGTCGTCTATTTCAAGAGTCCGATCCTTCAACCCGCGACAGCAGGGACTTGACATATGCTTCTGCTTCATCTGGACGAGTGAACTGCTTCTCCAAGCCATTGTATGTGACGCGCAGGCAGGCTGGATGCAGAAATCCAAACTTGATTCCGGAGATTCCCCGTAGTTGCCGACGCACATCCCCAAATGCTGCTCGAGCGCAAGCTACCTTAGAAGTGAGGTCAGGAAAGAAAGATATTGACATGTCTCCAACTTTGAAATGCCTCGATTCCCTTGCTTGATGCAGAATGTCAACACAGTCCGAGTGATAATGAAGCTTGGCGATGATGGCGCGTGGTCGTTCATGGGGTTTAGGTTTAGGGTGCAGCGTGCGATGAGATCTGTCCACAATGATATCTTTATCGAGGCGAAGTGCGACTCCCACGATTCTGATATTATTTCAGCGCGGCCTTGTTTGTAGGTCCTCACATATCTTCCAACCGCTTTACCTCAGCAGAGAAAAAGTCCACTTTCTCATGAATCACGGTGACATCGTCAGAGCAGGCCGATAATGATTACTCCGTGTCCTTAATTGTATTTTTCATAGCCGCCATGTCGGTCTGTACTGTAATTATAGTGTCTGTAAACTCAGCTTTCACAGCTTGCAACTCACTTTTAATGGTCGTCAGATCGTCACCCACCACGGTTTGCAATTCGGAGCGGAATTGCACGGAGTGCAATTCGAAGAAGAGATCTACCATACCACACCAAAATCCCTCCATCAAACAGATGTCATTGCAGGTAGCTAGATGGTAGATGTCAAGGAACTCCTCCACGTAATGCTCCAGATTTCTGCCATGCTGGAACAAAAACACTGTTGCTCTTCTAAATTTTGTTAGCCCTCATAGAGGCAACGTTAATGGAAGTAATTTCCATTTTTCTTTTTTGGCCCATTCTTCTGTCACACAATTTAAAACATGTCTTTAAGTTGTTTCTCATTTTTTTTTTTTTTCAATTGATTGACAGCACTACTTACAATGTCAGGTTGGTGGAAGGAAGGGAGCGTGGACTCGATGCAGGATGAAAGGGCTTTATTAAATAATAAAAATAAAACAAAACACAACAAACAAAACTACCCTGAGGGGGAAAACAGACTTGACTCAGCTTGACTTGACTTGACTAGAACACACAAGGGAATGAATGACATTTCACGACATTCAATGACAACGAACCAACACAGGACTGCAAACACAAGGAGAATAAATAGGAGAGCAAATAAGGCAGGTAACGAGGGAGGACAGGTGGGGCAAATCAACCAATAATCAGGTAACAAGGTGGGCGGGGTCAAGACAATAGACATGAGAGCACATGGCACAAGGAAACACATGACAAGCCATGTGCTCACAACAAACAAAACAAAGACACAATCACATGGCAAATGAAGACAAATCACAAGCCATGTGCTTACACAAGACGAGACATGAACAAGTGACTATGAAAACTCATAAGCCACGTGTTCACACAAAACAAGACAACATGAGAACGCTCGAGACTGTACGCTCACACAAAAACACGACAAGAATGGGGGTGTCAGAGCTCTGTCACAAAACCAAGAAATAAACTAGACCGAAGTGACAGAGCCCTGACATACAAGAGATCTTCTTTTAAGGAGCAGAGTTTCAATTACAAAGTCAGAGGGTATTTCTAGACGGACTTATGCAGCAATGGTCTTGCATCTTAATAAATAATTATGTAAAGAGATTGATAAAATACTGTTTGACGTTATATGGAAAAACAAAACACTTTACATAAAGACAACAGTTATCATCAATTTATATGAAAATGGTGGTCTAAATGTTTTAGACTTTTAAACATTAATGCCCCATTCCACAGACAAGGCTAAAGCCTAGTCCCAAACTGAATGCATGTTTGAGCTGTCTTAAATGGAAGAAACTTGCACTGACTTATCTTAAAATATTTCAGTGCCATTGTTTTTTCTCAAGATGCACACCAGGGGCTAAAAGTAGCTCCTAAGTCGGGGAGGCAGAGGGATGCAGAAAACTGTTGAGGTAATTGGGTGAGTCAGCTGTGTATATATGCCTCTTCTCATGCTGATTAGACAGACCAAATAACCAGGGGGTGAAAACTTTTTGAATTTGAAGATCATGGTAACTTAATTTGTCTTCTGGGAAACATGTAAGTATCTTCTATTGCTTCTGAAGGGCAGTACTAAATGAAAAAAAAAAAAAAAAAAAAAAAAAAAAAAAAAAATATATATATATATATATATATATATATATATATATATATATATATATATATATATATTATATTAATTTTTTTTTCCATTTAGTACTGCCCTTCAGAAGCTATAAAAGATGCTTACATGTTTCCCAGAAGACAAATTAAGTTACCTTGATCTTCAAATTCAAAAAGTTTTCACCCCCTGGTTATTAAATATATATATTTAAAAAAAAAAAAAGAAAGACAAATTTGGGCATCTTCATCCTAAACTCTGCAGGACAGTGGCCCTCCAGGATGGAAGTTGCCCATTCCTGTATTGTATAAATGCAATTTTGTTTTTTTCTGAAACATTAGTTTGATAATGGCATCATATTGGTGGATCAGCTATTTAATTTAAATGTTTTTTTTTATTCAATTATAATGAGTATTTGGAACATTATAAGATAAGACTGAAAGGGCGAAGGCCCTATAGTTTTTCTAAGGATTATTAGGGCCCAAGCTCTGAAAGGACTTGACAGGGCTTGACAGTGCCTCCTTGAACAGAGTCTGAAAACTTGGTCCATATATCAAACACACTTGCATGTGTTAGTATGAAACTCATTACACATATAGACCTCATCAGGCCTAACAACTTTTATGCTCTAAGTTATATAGGAAGTCAGCTATTATGGGTTGTTTGAAAAATGTGCTCTGGAATTTGATATGCTCCTTCCAAGCGATTAATCCAATCACCACCAAACAGCTGTGTGTTCTTTGTGGGAGACCGATCACATGGATGTGACTATTGTGCGTCGAAGTTATAGCACCACCAAGCAGCAGGAAAAGTGTCACTTCCTCTTCACCGTCTTATTTTTACCCGATTTGCTTCTAAACTTCATCAGAATAATGTTAAGACATGGCGAATGTAGACCTGTGAAAAGATTTTTGATATTTTAAACACTGTTGCCATGGCAACACGTCAAACTTTAATATTCGTTTTGGATGCTTTTGAGACTCTTAGCATACTTCAAATTGCATGAAACTCTACACAAACACCAGCGATGTCATCCAGTAGACATGGGCAAAGCCCTAGAAAGGGCCAGGGGGGAGGGCATCTATAGCGCCACCTTTTGACAAAAGCGGGGGGTAAGATTTACCAGCAGTCACCAAACTCAGTACATATATTGTTATATTATTGTTATATACATATATTATATTATTCTCTTTAAGCTGGACAACATTCTAAATTACAGTCATTAGCTCCGACCAACAGGAAGTCAGATATTTGGTTTGAAAGTGGATTTGAGTAAACCAGTGTACTCCTCATAGAGGCTTCATCAGGGTTCGTACACATTTTTACCAATAAAATTCCATGACTTTTCCATGACTTTAAGTAAAATTTCCTGACCTAATGTTTCATGAAATGTCTATGTATACATGTTAAATAAGAAGAAAATCCATGTTACACCCAACATATTTTTACTAAAATAAATGACAAGCTTTGTAGTGTACAGTAGAATATGAAATATTTATTTAAATAACGCTTGCACACAGACGCTTTGCGTCTAAAAACGTGAGACGCGTTTCTGGATACAGCACTCAAAATGGTCCCTTGTTTTACAGTGGATGAGAGGGAAGCACCGCAGCTGGGAGCGGGTGTCACGTCAGTCGCACGGATGAAAAAGCCAGCGATTGGGTTGGAAGCAGTCGAGCACGCAGCTGCATACTTTTCATCATGAAGCCATACATTTTTAAATCTGCATTTCCCTGGCATTGCTACACAATACTAACATTAGCTGAAACTGCGTTACCCCAGGCAGAGAACGTCACGTGACAGATAGTGCGAACGTTAACTATTGTAATTTAAATAATATTATCAACTATATTCGAGTATACGGAGATTGTGAAACAAATTTCCATGACTTTTCCAAAACTTTGTGAGTTAATTAATTTTTCCAAAACTTTTCCAGGCCTGGAAATTGCCATTTTAAAATTCCATGACTTTTCCAGGTTTTTCATGACCGTACGAACCCTGCTTCATGCACTCGCCACCAAACTCAGTCAACATGAAACAAAGACAATGAAGATGCTAAATTGCAAACGATTATAAGATATCTCAAACGGCGTTGTCATGGCAAGGGATTAAAGTAAAGACAAAAAAGGGAAACGGAAAGGGTCTCATATCTTGTAAAATCATTGCTCGATTTAAATTAAATTAGGATTGTATGTTTGATATATAATAGCACAGTTGAGTACACTTAGATGTTCTTAAGATTATCTTAAGAAGTACTAAAGTAGAATTTTTAGTATATTAAGTACAAATTAGTGCGCGAAAATAGAGCACTTTAAGTACATTATAGACATACTTTTTTTAACCTGGGTAGTCATGTCAAAGCAATAACTAAATCAGCATATTATCATCTAAAAAATATTGCAATAATTAGATGTTTTGTTTCTAGTCAAGATTTTGTAGTCATGCTTTCATCACCAGCAGGGTGGATTATTGTAATGGACTCCTCACTGGCCTTCCCAAAAGGACCATCAGGCAGCTGCAGCTCATACAGAATGCTGCTGCCAGAATTCTGAGCAGAACCAGAAAATATGAAGATAACACACCAGTCCTCAAGTCCTTGCACTGGCTTCCAGATGCATACTGTATTATAAATGCATTATAAATTACTCAATGGCCTAGGACCATGCAGATATGTTCACTAATATAAACAGACCACTATAATCAGTATGATCACATTTTACAATTTTAGCTATTATGCCACATATAGTTGGAACCAGCTTCCAGAAGAGATCAGATGTGCTCCAACAATAGTCACATTCAAATCCAGACTCGAAACACATCTGTTTGGCTTTGTATTTTTTGTCACAAGTCATTGATAAGCTCCTTAATCATAGCGCTCAGGGCAGCATTACCTGTTGTCTCTGGTTTCCAGTCAAATGAGAATTGCTAAGCTATGATTATAATTCATATTAGGAGTTGGCATGTTATTATAATCCTTGATCTGAAGTGAAGATTAACAGATTTGGTTTGCTGTCCATAATGGAGATCAAGACACAACCCAAGTACCTCTGGATTTACTTAAATAATATTTATAATAACTAAATGTAACAGTTGGGGTGGAACTGGATTTCCAGAATTTTTTTTTGCAGGAGTGAGGTATCTCAGTGGTTTATATATGCTTGCTCTAGCATTGTGATTTGTTGGATTAAATGATCATACTCCTACAGAACTTTTGTTTAGATAATATCATCTTCATTCAGCACCAGTACAGCTGTAAATTCTTGAATACAACACTCAAATGTATACTTACACTGAGTATGGGCTTGTTGCATTCTGCGCAGTGAGGTGAGTACAGGGTGAAGTAGTCAGGCTCACAGTATGGTCGGCCATCTTTCTCAAAGAAATTACAATTGCCAAGTTCACTCTCACACTCGGAGCAAACAAAATGCTCTGGATGCCAAACACGTCCCAGAGCAGTTACAACCTAAGAGATATGGAAAGAAGATTCATTTTTAAAATTACTATTGTTACTGAAATGCACATAAATACAGTACAACATAGACCATCCACTGTTTTTTTCTCATTCATTTTCTCCAGGCATTAAAAAAAATAAAAAAATAAAAAAATAAAGGGTTCTAAACCATGAATCATACGAACCAACTCAAAGATGAAAGACAAACATTATGAACTATCTGAAGCAAAACATATGAAAACTGAAAAAATTGGTAAAAGTAAAGTCAATTATTATAAACGTAAAATACCATATATTTGTTTATCACATTCAAATATGGGAATGGGCAGTCACTACCAAGCTATTTTGGGTGCATTTCTTTTTCCATGGTTACAGTGGCTTTGCTGATTAGTGGATCTCTCTCTGAGATTGTTGGTAGGCTAGTGTATGCAATTTAATTGACTTGCTTCAAATGTAATTAAATGTAAACCATTAAACTTAACAACCAAAGATAATGACAAGTCTTTCTTTAAAGGGTTATACAATTAGTTTTTCTATGGAGAAAATAAATGAGTCTTTTACTTACAGACCTAAGTAAATACTTTGATAATACTTCCAATTATAAAGCATTGAAAACATGATAAAAAAAAAAAAAAAATTGTGGCTGTTGACCACAAGGTAAACTAATGATTAATTCAGGATTTATTAAAGAATTTCACCTGTCCTACAACTGGCTTCTGACAAGTGGAACAGTTTCCTTTAGAGGAGGCAGCCACTCCCTGTCTGCTCAGATCTGATTGGAGGAGACCCAACATGCTGTCCAATGAGCCTTCAGAGGATGCAGGAGGTGGAGAAGCTGTTTGCTGCGGTGAAGATGCCACATGTATTGCTGGCTAATACAAACAATTTACTTAACAATTACATAAAGAACATTAACATTTTTTTAATTAAAGGTGAAGTGGAAAAAACTGATTTATGTTGTGTGTCCATTGGCGTAGATTGAGCACAGTAAAGTAAGCATTTTTAATTAATTTCAATAGGAGTTGAGTATCACACTCACATGGTGAATTGTGAGATTGACAGTGGACCCGAAAAAGCATCGAGAGTGGCTGAGAGGGTCAAACGTTTGAGAAGTTCTTAACTTTATGCAAGTATCAAGAAAGAAATGCGGTCATCAGCCAATCGTTATAGCGTTTAAAAATATGTAGGTTGTGCCGGAATTCATGCTGTATTTTAGTGCTTAAATAATTTTTGTTTACATATTGGACACTTTGCAGCTGTATATGTTAAATATTGCCATTTGGATGCTTTCATTGTGATTATAATGTCTGGTTTACAAAGTATATCTTTACAACATTTATTTAGAGCATTTAGAAACAATGCTTACCTCTTTTTAACTGTGCAAGTTTTTCTTATTTTGTTTAGAATTTTTTTCATTTAGTACTGCCCTTTGGAAGCTACAGAAGATGCTTACATATTTCCCAGAAGACAAAAAAAGTTAAATTTATCCTGTTCAGAAAGTTCACTTTGGCAAGCTGTTTCAAACTCCCAAAACAAACTCCAAACGAAATTGTTTTGGCCTGATTTTGATCAAAATTACACATCAGTTCATTCTTCGATATTGCTTTAAGTATATCATGGCTGGATTTTCTGAAACCTTCTTAACTCGACAAGCTGTAGCTCAACGTTAATACATGTTTCCCGAAATGTTCTTAGTTAAGTATACTTTCTGTAAGTCATTTGTTCATAAGATTGGCCACTCGTAGCTATACCTTATCACTGTTGACAGTCTATACGAATATAATTCTGAAGTTGTATTAGGACAATGGCAAAGAGTAAAAGGCAAAAATTCACTGCTAAATTCAAATGTGATTTAATGTTGATACAGAGACAGATGCTGTCACGATTCCTGTCACTTCCCGGACTCCAATTCCCATATTCCTCCTTGCCAGTCACATGCACACACCCCACACCAATTGCCACATACAGCTGAAGCTCATTGTCTGGACTATAAAGGACTTTCATTCACACACACACATTGCGAGGTCTTGTTTACCCTTTGTAGCATTTCTGAACGTTTGTTATCCTGTCTTGCCTGTCTGTTCCTGTTCCTGCCTGTTACTCATTATTGACCTGTTGCTGCCTGCCTTTGATTCTTGCCTGGTATTCTGTTCTGTGAGTGATATCTGCCTGTCCTGACCATTGCCTGTATCCTGACTACGATTCTGCCTGTCCCTTGCTGTTCCTGTTTGACCCTGCCTGTACGACCATGCTCACTTTTAATAAAGCTTTGCATATGGATCTTATCTTGAGCCCCGCCTCGTTACAGAAGACCTTGCCAACACAAGGATCCAGCGACTTTTCAGGAGAACATTGGCCCGGGATGGACATTGCATATTTACTATTATGTCTCAAGCAGGGCACACGATCGATCGAGGATTACATCACTGAATACCTGGACATTGCATATTATTCAGATCTGCCTGACTGTGCACTCAGTGACTTTTTCTGTGAGGGTGTTAACCAACCACTCAAAGAACAATTAGTTAGAAATGGACCCCGTTCCTCCCTCAGACATTTCTTGGATTATGCTTTATTGTCTGTTGGCCCTCCATTTACCGTGGGTGTCGCGGAAAAATGCGACACCACGGTGAATCATGTAATGGCTGCCGCTAAGGAGAACACTCACAAAATGGCGGCCACAACAACAACACAAAGTCAAGTCACAGCTGATCTTCCTGAGCAAAGTCAAGTCACAGCTGATCTTCATGAGCCCAGTCAAGTCACAGTTGATCTCCATGAGCAAAGTCAAGTCAAAGATGATCTCCATGAGCAAAGTCACAATTGATCTTCATGAGCAAAGTCAAGTCACAGTTGATCTTCATGAGCCAAGTCAAGCCACAGTTGATATTCCTGAACCACGTCAAGTCCAAGTTAAACTTCCTGAGCCAAGTCAAGTCACAGATGATCTCCGAGAGCCACGTCACATCTCCGCTGATCGCCCAGAGTCACGGCACATCTCCTCTGATCACCCAGAGTCACGTCACGTCTCCGCTGATCGCCCAGAGTCCCGTCACATCTCCGCTGATCGCCCAGAGTCACATCACGTCTCCGCTGATCGCCCAGAGTCACGTCACGTCCGCCGGTTGCTACACACTAAAGTCCAAGTCCGCCAGTGTCTACCGACAAGATGGCCGCTCCGCCAGTGTCTACAGACAAGATGGCTGCTCCTGCCTCCGCAGAGGCCGCTCCAGTCTTCGCCGAGGCCGCTCCAGTCTTCTCCGAGCCCGCTCCAGACTCTGCACCCGAGCCCGCTCCAGTCTTCGCCGAGCCCGCTCCAGACTCTGTACCCGAGCCCGCTCCAGACTCCGCACCAGAGCCCGAGTCAGCTCCAGACTCCGTACCCGAGACCAAGTCAGCTCCAGACTCCGCACCCAAGCCAGAGTCAGCTCCACACGCCGTACCCGAGCCAGCTCCAGACTCCGCACCAGAGCCTGAGTCAGCTCCAGACTCCGTACCTGAGCCCAAGTCAGCTCCAGACTCCGCACCCAAGCCAGAGTCAGCTCCACACGCCGTACCCGAGCCAGCTCCAGACTCCGCACCCGAGCCAGAGTCAGCTCCAAACTCCACGCCCGAGTCAGCTCCAGACTCCGCACCCGAGCCAACTCCAGACTCCGCACCAGAGCCCAAGTCAGCTCCAGACTTCGCACCCGTGCTCCCTACCCTGCCGGCGCCACCCGAGCTCCCTGCCTTGCCGGCACCGCCTAGGCCCACGAGCCCACTACAGACCCCACTGCAGCCCACGAGCCCGCTACTGCCACCATTGAATTCCCCAAGAATATTTTTTTTTGGGAGGGGGCATATACCTGTGGGTGGAGAGCTTGTTGGTGGGGCTCCCGAACTGCAAGGGTTGCCTGATGCTCCTGACCCGACTGAGCGTCCCAAAGTTTCCAAACTGCCATGGCTGCCCGACACTCCTGACGCGCTGTGGTGCCTAGAGTTCCTGGACCTGCCCTGGAGACCTCCTTACCTGTCTGTACATACACCCTCACCTGCCAGTAGGTCTCCAGGGCACCCACCCCCCCTCCCCGGTTGTTCCATCCACGGCGCGAGGACGCACCTTTCGGGAGGGGGTTATCCTGTCTGCCTGTCCGTTCCTGTTCCTGCCTGTTATTGACCCGTTGCTGCCTGCCTTTGATCCTTGCCTGGTATTCTGTTCTGTAAGTGATATCTGATTGTCCTGACCATTGCCTGTATCCTGACTACGATTCTGCCTGTCCCTTGCTATTCCTGTTTGTTCCTGTTTGACCCTGCCTGTAGGACCACGCTCACTTTTAATAAAGCTTTGCATATGGATCTTACCTTGAGTCCCGCCTTGTTACAGACGCACTCAGCACTATTCAGTGTTCTCAATCGCATCAGGTTTATTTTAGGTTTCAGACATTTAAATACATATTTGAATGAAGAACTAGGCTATATAAAAAAGACATTTATAGTTTGTTAAAATCAAATTCCATACACTGATGTCTATGGAAGCTGCAGTAATAACCTTTTCAATTATATAATTTGACGAAATGATTTATTCATATCAGATACACATTGTGTATGAAACAAAGTTTACTCTATTCTTCTCCCATTTCACCGGCTACATACTTGTATGTATTTTGGGTAAAATTTCTTAAATCTGAATCAGCTCTGAATTGTTGTGCAAACTCATCGCGCGACAAAATACATTCACTTCCACATATTTTACAATCAGAATATATCATAAAATGCATGATATATTTAACAATTTTGTGAATATTTAAAAAAAAGAAAAAGAAAAGAAAATATAAACGCGATACTTACATATCTGTCAGCTGCAGGATGCATCTCCAAAGAATTAATAAAATAATGTTCTAAAATAACGGTCGCTTTAAACTCACGCTGGGGGCTCAGCTAGAATGTACAGCCCTCAGAATATAGAAAAATTACAACATAGATTTAGTTTGCAATTTGGATTATTTTTATAAGATACCATGAGCCCTGATAAATGCAATTTCTACTTCTGAAGTGCTTCTTTTATAAAGACCACTGCTTTCTCACATAATGCAGTGAAGCAGCCCCTGCATAGAGTGAATTATCGATTCTCGAGCCATCAACCAATTCAGCACAACTGCCATGGACAGCACCTTAAGCAACCTCCTAAGGTATAGTTTGGGAAACACGCCTAGAAAAGGTATATCTTCAGTTAGGGGTATGCCTTTAGAGTCTTCGTAGTGCAATAAGAGACAACGTTATCGGGAAATCTAGCCCAGGGCCTTAACAGTATATCGCTGCTCACGTTTTTCAAACTTCATTTCACTAAACGAAGAACGAAAAAGTACTTCACCATGAGTATAACCATCTGTGACGTCTGAGCCTGCTCTGTTTGTCAAGGCAAATTGCTATGCCAGTGCTAATGGGGAGGCAGGCCTCGAGGGAGCATTGCTAAATAAGATGCAGCAAAAGGGAAAGCGGCAGTGTGTGGCTGAGCAGAGGGAGGAGGAGATTGGTGCCTGGCAGGGAGAGTAGGGTGTTTGAAGACGTTGGGGCCTTATGGGCTTTGCTTGCTCTATTGGTGGCCTTAGGGTTAAGTGGATTTAGGAGAGTGATTGCAGGGAGACATACAAGTCATAGAGCTGTGCTTTGTCCATTCTCCTTGAGAAATGGACATCTGCGCTGATCAGCGCCTGCCTCAATCCTAACACAGTCCATTTCTCAATTGCAGGAATAGTTGGATGGGCCAAGGTGTACACGTCATGGGGTGAGCAGACCGGTTGGGCTGATGACTACACAATGGAGCGAGACCAGTGGTGTAATGTAACGAAGTAATAATACTTCGTTACAGTACTTAAGTATTTTTTGGAAGAATCTGTACTTTACTTGAGTTTTTATATTTCTGTCAACTTTTACTTTTACTCCACTACATTTCCTAAATAAATTATATACTTTTGCAAACAAATTATATACTTGTGCAAACAAGTGCTCGCACAACCACGGTTGATTTAATTTTCCGGGTTGCGTCTATTGCTGGAGCAGCTGAGAAGAGTGCGCTGTCATTACGAGCATAGATTATGAGTCATTACGAGAGCGGCCTCTAGAGGCAAAATAATAACTATCACTGATGCCTCGTATGGTTTCTTTTGACACGTGATGTGAGGCTGCGCTGCACAGAGCGGGTCACTTCAAAACGATTTAAAACGGACAACAAAACGGTATGTTATACAATGTACACTACAGTACATGTTTTCATATCACTATAAAGTAATTAGTTTGTTGACTAGATGCTGCATTAGTGGAGAACAGTATGTTTGTCGTCGAGGCTGACATTAGAAGTAACCTCAAGCGGTAAAAACAATGTGACAAAAAAAAAAAAAAAAAAAACAACTGTTTAATGTCAAGATTGTTAGCATTCATTTGCATTAGTTTATAACTATTTGTTCGCTGTTATGCATTCCTTATCTGGCGAAGTTGCATTTTTAAACTGTATTCTCATACAGCGACAGAAGCTTAACAAATCAGAAATGTAGCCTATTCAATTTCAGTTTTTATCGGCACTGTAACACATATTTTGATTAGATAATCATCAATTTTTCTAAAATAGAGCCAAATAATGTGTGAAAGTACACATATAATAGACCCATGCTATGCCTTTGTGTGTAAAGATGGTAATTTTTAAGCATGACTGTTTGGATTTATATGAAATAGTAACATTTTACAATAAGAGTACATTTGTAACATTAAATAAGGTTAATAAAAGTATTGTTCATTTTTAATTTCATCATTTACATTTTAACATTTTAAAGTTGTCTCTTGCATTAGTTATAATGCATTATAAATTAACATGAACGAATCATCAATGTATAATTAATATATTAGTATTTTTTATGTATAAAAATTACAATAAACCTTTAGCCAATTTAAAGAAATAAAAAGAGAGTTAAAACTGAACACAATCTTGCTGCTCAAACTGTGTATGGAACAATTTTTAATATTTTTTTGCTCCTTTTGTATTTTACATTTACATTTACTTGTACTTTTACTTTCAATACTTAAGTAAACAGCAACTTTAACTTGTACCAAAGTCATTTTCTGGCAAGATATCTATACTTTTACTCAAGTATGGTTTTCGAGTACTTTATACACCACTGAGAAAGACATCATCAGACGGGAAGAGCACAATCTCTAACATAGTGGAAATTGGGTGGCAAAAAAAACCCCTATACATATAGGCCTCCTCTCATGCTGATTGGGTAGATCACTTGAATGCACTCCTCCTGAACTTTGTTAATAAAACTAATTGTAAGGATTTGTATTATTATTTTTTTATTATTACTGATCGGGCAGACCAAACTGTAAGGCAGAGAGATTTGAAACTTTGTCAGAAGGTAGTAGTCTTGCTCGCTACTCAGATACCCGGACTCATCCAAATCGGCCAATAAGCGGTTACATTTGTATAGTGTTTGCGTGTGTCTGGACAGTTAAAAAAAGCCACAATAATCTCATGAAGCGAACTTGCGTCAATTATCTTGATGGATGATGCAGAGGAAACTCTGACCAATAAGAGGATAGTTGTACACACATGTGACTTGCATAAACACATTTTGATACCCTTTAAAATATTGCCTTGTGAAAGCTAACTGAACCAAGAAGAAAAGGCAACATTGTAAAAAATTAAGTCCCTGTTTTGGAACAATGCAATCGATCTACAGAAAACACCCTTAGAAAACACTGCTTGTAGATTTGAGCAGGAACAAACGAACCGACGTTGAGAGTGACTGACTGAAAGGGAATTTTGACGGTATGATCTGATGCTGTTCTGATAAACAAAGTCTTCACATCGCTATAGTTCCTGGAGGACTTGTGTGCGTGTCCAAATGGCCCCGTTTCAGAAAATAATACAACGGCGATCGCATTGACTATAAATACCATTCAGTGAGCAGACGGTTGCGTTGTGGTGCTAAGTGAAATTATAAACAAGGTTTAACCCAGCTTAATAAGGAATCTATCCGTAAGCCTCTTAAGTTTTTGAAAAATATAAACACTGAGAAGCACAACAATGCACTATTTGTTTGGATTTACCTAGTTCTGAGTTTAACAACACAACATGGGTTTGACAATCTCTTTGTTGAACTAATGGCCAAAGATGATAGGTGTTTGGGAAACCAGTTTGAAAACAATTATTAATTTTGCATTTCCATCTGGTGGTGCTAGTGGTGCAAACATCAAACACATCACCTTTAAATGCATAAAAGTATCAAACATACTGTGCTTTGGACTCTGAAGTCTGACAGAGATGCCATTAGTTTGTCCAACTCTAATGTAGCAGATGTAGCTGAGGGTTTCGCTGAGCTAGAAACAGAAAAACAGAAAGAAAAAAAAAAAAATTCTTATTGATTATATACTGTCTACACACATCTTTGTGAATTTAACTTTACTGCATATAAATACATTTATTTAAATAAAGATGTTTGCAGAGATAATACAATGGTACTATCTAGTATGTAGTTTGTATGTAATCTCCTATCTGTCATAAGAGGTGGAGAATGAGTATATAGAGAAAATGTATATAAAGATAAACATACATAGAAAATATACCAGTGCACTAACCAAGTAGAGGATGGACCAGACTTGGAAGACTTATCATCTTTTTTGGTGCTGGGGAATTGAGCCAAAATCTCATCTAAGAAAGACATAGGGACAACAAATGCTTCAGAGTAGTTCTGTTCAAAATGGAATGCTTGGGTGCAGCTTACTGCATACAGTACACTAAATACTGGATACTGCCTACCCAGATAAGGTGACAGGGTGACATTGATACAATGTTGAGTTTTGATCCAAACCATCATTTTGGTTGAGATTGACATTTCAATGTTGAACGTATGTTGGACCAGCATTGAAATTTTGATGAAATATGCCAGTACACATGAGTGGAAAAAGTAACATTGATTTGTAGTTGATGAGCACAAGATCATGCAGGTATGAATCTCTGCAGAACACTAGTGGGTGTTACCCAATCAGTGGGGCATTTTCAAACCACAGTGGACATTTTCAACCTCTTTACCTGATTTGCTCTAATCCACTGGTGGCTTGGTTTAGGGTTGGGCCTCAACGATAGCAAGTCAGGTAAAGCAGTTGAAAAACACCCATTGTAAATTGAAAATGCCCACTGATGGAAAATGTAGGTAACCTCTGTTCCCTGATGGAGGGAATGAGACATTTGAAATTTGAAAGTCTGGCCAGGCCCCCTGATATACATGTATATAAGGTGGTCAGCATGCATAACACTCAGGTTTGTGCTGAGGAATGTCTTGGCCATTTCAGCCATTACCCCTCGTAAGCTCAGAGTAATTTTTACAAACCACACAGTGATCAAAAATAGCTTACAATAGGAATAGGTTGCTTCAGCTGGATTTCCTTTTGCCCTTTTCTGTTGTTGTTGTTGTTGTTCTTTTTTTTTTAAGGAAAAACATCTACATCACATCCATCCTACACTATGGAGACCACATCCTACCCTTATGGAGTTTAATATGTGGAAGCACATCTCAGGAAATACCACATGTGTCACTGGGGTAGGTCCAACCTGAGAGGGGGGAGCTACTAGATAAGACCTACAAACGAGGTGACTGGCAGCAGAGATAAAGTACTGCCTAGAAGAAGACATAGGATAACTGTTAGGGAAGCTGTATCGTGAACAATACTTCATATGTTATGACTGACAGGGAATAACTACATATGGAGCAACTATCTCGGTATACGGGCTGAGCAGAGGGGTATGTATCATGAGTACTGAGCCTGGCATTGAATTCCTCTGCTGAATACGACTGCCGTAGGGTGCTAATCAAATTATATACCCAGGTTTCACCATCCTAGGGAGCTCACGTAGACAGAAAAGTGCACGTTATCAACTCTGGGAGGGGAAAGGCCCTGTGTGCAAGTGGTACACCCAGCCAGTTGCCCGCAGTTTTATCTGTTTATACCTATCAACATGCTGGGCGAAACTGGCTCAACCCTGAAATTACAAAACCTCACAAAGGTATTAGGTGTCACCAAACCTGCAGCTATGCAGATGTCTGTTAAAGAGCTTGCAAGTGCTTGCAAGTTCACCACCTGATCCCTGAAAGGGGTGATAGGAATTTTGGGCACGAAGCTTGGTCGGGGTCTCAGGATTACGTGAGAGTATGCCAGACTGAACTCAAGGCATGTTTTGCTTACAGAGAATACCTGCAGGTCCACAACACTCTTGATGGAGGTGTGCACCGTCAGGAGTGCTGTCTTCAAAGAGAGGGCATCAGTCTGATGTGAGGTGATAGAGACAGCCTGAAGGGGATGACCTTGAATTGATATGCTTGACCCTTAAAAGCAAAGCAAAGAAATGGTCTACGTCGAGGTAGAATCAAGACATGGAAAGACACATCTTTCAGGTCTATTGCCGCAAACAAATCCTGCTGACGCAATCCTGCTTAACGCAAGTGAGAATGTGCTTCTGCATTAACATTTTGAATGGGAGCCTGTGCAGGGCCAGGTGGAGGTCTAGGATTGGTCTCATCCCTCTGTCTTTTTTCTGTATGATGAAGTTAGGGCTGTAGAAACCGCTCTTCATCTCGGATGGAGAGACAAGCCCTATTCCATCCTTCGCCAGGAGGACTGCAATCTCCACATGCAGGACAGGGGCGTTTTTCTCTACCAAGGAGGTAAATATCATGCCACTGAATCTGGGCGAGTGCCTGGTGAACTGAATCACATATCTGGGTCAGACTGTCCTGATGAGCCAGCACGACGGGCTGGGAAGTACCAATCATTCAGGCAAGTGATACTAATGGAATTGTTTAATTGTTTTTAGTTTTTCTTTTTTTTCTCCACTTGTTTCTTTTAAAGGGGACCTATTATGCAAAATTCACTTTTGCATGGTGTTTGGACATAAATGTGTGTTGGCAGTGTGTGTACACAACCACCTTATTGTGATAAAAATCCACCCACTCCTTTTTTTTTAATCCCCATAAATCATAAGCAGTGTCTCAAAACAAGCCGTTTCCAGATCCCTGGCAGTGTGACATCACAAAAGCCACATGCCCCACCCACAGTGTTGACTGACACTGACGTTTGAACATAGACCCGCCATTGCTGCACTGACGAGAATGTCTCCCAAGCATTTTAGGTGTTCTGTAGCTGGATGGATTAATCCACATAGCTCTCTTCATTTACTACCTAAATCTGAGCTGCTGAAAACGAGGTGGATTAACTTGGTTTTCCAGGAAAATGCGCGATTTCACACCGGACTGCTTAGTGAATGAATATCAATAAAAAGAGACAATACAAAACAGAGACTGTGCTAAAAATATGCTACTCAAGGATATACAAGTAAAAACTGTTTGTGATCCAGCTTACAGTCTCCAGAGTGATACTATATAGCAGTAATGAAGGTAAGAGGGCACTTTACTACAGTTCATCTGAGCTTATTTATGGGTATAAAGTTTATCAAGCACCACCCGAAAGGCATAAGGTCTTTATATATTCGTTTACTGTTAGTTGTAACGAGTGTTTCTGTGTTATTTGCTATGTTGGTGATGATAATACAAGGGAAACAGAGAGAGAGAGTTTATGGATAATATTCTGATGCACATTTGCAATGTTTTATTAAGATCTTACAGTGATTTTCTAGAGTGAAAACAGACGGTTCATCTTTTCTGTTAAGTACAATAAACGTCATAAAACTCATCTGTAAAGTTTTGGCCATCATTCAGACGGTACAACAGGCCTGTACTAATATAGTAGATTAAAACAAGAAGACAATATAAGTTATAACCGTAATTGAACTAAACTATACCTGTTCTATCTCCATGCAGCATATATTTGCAGTTTCTTACATTATAGTGCGTCCTGACCATAGACTGTAGGTCCTGACTGAATCCTGTCACTGGAGAATGAGCTCTTGAAGCTCCGCCCTCTTAGCCCAATCGCAGCAGCTCATTTGCATTTAAAGGGACCGCAATGAAACAGCTCGTTTTTGCTCAACCACTAAAAGTAGCAATTTTAACATGCTATAAAAAATTATCTGTGGGGCATTTTGAGCTAAAACTTCACATACACACTCTGAGGACATCAGAGACTTATTTTACATCTTGTTAAACAGGGCATAATAGGTCACCTTTAATTTAGATTAACTTTTGTTAAACTGAAACTGGACTGGGATCCCCATGGCATGCGAAAGGGAGAGTAAATGCTCAAATTAAGTGTTATATAATTTTTTTTTTTTTTTTTTTTTTTGTGCAAGATTAATCAGTGGTGTAGTCGGGGTGATACTTTTTGCTCAGGGCTGTTTGCGAATTACGACTTCTAAGGATCAGTATTTGCGTATACCCACTTGTTTTTTGCTTTGAAAATCCATAAAATATTGTCCTGTTAGCTTCCCCTTTAACTGTGAGTCTAATGCTGTTGTGTAAACTTGCGATTCTTTGTTGTAATTGGTGCATGAGCACTTCTGTCATTCTACCTTTTCCCGCTCATCGTCGGCTAAAAAAACAGGTTTGACAGTGCGTGTTCGCGCTGCAGCGTGAGATCTCCGATCAAAGCCACTCTGTGTTTTAAGCGCATTGAGCGCATTTCTCTCACTGCAGCGGACACGGCACAAGAAATATGGTGGTGAGTAAATAAGACTATTAATTAATTATATAGCCTACATCATACATTCAGAGCTTTTATAAGCGCTAAGTTCTCATACGAACTGAAAAGACCATCACCGCAACTGAAGCCTTGTTTATTTAATGCATTAGTGGTGCAGGAATCATAAGCATAAAGGCTGTTACTCTGAATCCTAGCACACTCCAAACGTGTGATAAGATTGATTCCCATGAGCCATCCCAACACTTATGATAAAATATGCGATCCATTTGAATTCTATTGAGAGTTAAACACTTTAAAACACTATAGAGAAAGTCAAACGTGATCTAGACTGATGAACAAAATGAACAATTAAGACTGAAAAGAGGACAAACATCCTGCTCCAACCATTGTTAGGGAGCTTTTAAACTATTCATGACCCACCCTTACTAGAATTTATAGTTTTATTGTAGTAATTATGGTAAATTTGGCTAACTTGTATAATTTATAATCTATTAAGGGAATATATTTTCATTAGATTTATATTACACCTGTGACACTTCTGTTGTTTCTATAGGCTGTGTGTAGGTTGCTATTTTTCACAACAAATGCTATGATAATGGAAAATGATCACATGTGCGTAAATAATATAAAACTGAGTTTACAGAGGTTACCGGGGAAACAGCTCTATTTCTGCTGCTTCATAAGCACCACCTACCGACAGAGAGTGGTTTAAATTTTCATTCAGCCTGACTACTGTTTTTGTTTGTTTGTGACCACATTTTTATAATGTTGATAAATTTGATTTTGAATAATTGGATTTTTTTAATACCCTTTTGAATGAAATGAAACTTTAATTTCAGATATATCATTTTTTACAGTGAATATAATTCCAAAGCAGCATGTTTAAATAATAGTCAAACTGTAAAGCATTAAAAATGGCAACCAATTTTAGAATGCACTGTATTTATTTGTTGTTAATGAAACATGTTACTAGTGAACAACAACAAAAATCACATTTACTTTCATGTTTACATTGTTTTTGTTTTTTGGGTAATAGCACACCACTTATTTTTTAGGACTACACCACTGAGATTAATGTAAAGTGGGACATTTAGTAGTGATTAATGTTTTGTTATGCTAATTTAGAAGAGTTTCTGTTAATGTGGTTTTTGGAGAGTTACCATCCTGGTGACAAGTGGTGCATGCAGCTTGATTTGAGAGCAAGCATGTTAAAGGCTATATATTGCTGTACTCATTAAGTGCTATACCATGCTGTTGTTAACATGTTAGTAAATTAGCAAGTTGGCATTTTCTGAATTAACTTGTTATAGCTAGATAAGTTTACACTAATAAAAATGTTCACACTGAGGTTACATGATAATTTTAAGTTTAATAGTGTACTCAAACATTTTAAGTTAAGAACAATTGAAATGCATGCAAAATAAAAATCTGTCAGTTCTGCTTGCTTAAACTTTGAATTTCTTAACTTAAAAATTGAGGCAATTTTTTTTTTTTAGTTTTGCCAACATATTCGGATTTGCAGTATAGTTGCAGTACATTAATTTAAAAAGTTTTACCACTGAAGTGTAGTTGAAATATTAATTTTGTTTCAAACTTAACTCTGTGTACAACATATTGCAAGATTTATTTATGTTGAAATTATATTTAAGTTATATTTTTAATGTTTTAACAAAAGTATTTTCACAAGTTCACAAGTACATGAAATGCTCTGAATTTGGTCCAAACCTAGAGTACTCCCCCTCCTCGACTGGGATAGAAACCAGCCAAGAGTAAGGAAATGGGGTGATGGAGGGATGCTATGAAACTGTCACAGGACAGAGATGAGGGACGGCTATACAGTATATATATATATATATATATATATATATATATATATATATATATATATATATACCGGCTTCCTCTTGTGCTGGTTGTTTGATTACCTGAACGTGTTTCTCCCTAGCTTTGTTAAATAATCTCAATTTAGAATCATCACATTGTAACATTGATTCAACAATATTACCAATTACTTAACAGCTGTGATGTAGAATTAACATTACAGTTTAACATTAATTCAACAACATTAACATTGTCATAGAACAAAAGAATACAGACAAAAGTTAAATCCAAACAGAGTTTATTGAATAACAAACAGGAAGTTAGCAGGTAAGTCTCTGGATTGCAGATTGTGATGGTGATACTGGCATGTGAGTGATATCTGTTGCAGGCAGACAAGAGAAGTGACTGGTGGACTGAAGACTGGCAGACGATGACACACAGAAACAGTGTTGCTAATTGCTTTCAGTTGAAAGTAGCTAAAAACTGGTCGCTAAATGTCGCTAGATGTCATACTGTGTGTAATATAAATATAGACCAGTGGGCGAGTCACGGAATCTAGATAAATTTTGTCCAAGAAGTTACTAGATTTGTCACTAGGCTTTTGAAAAAAGTCTCAAAAAGGTTGAGGAATTCAGCACTGCACAGAAAACTGAAGAAGATGAAGGATGGGACAGTTCGATGAACAGGTAAGTAATCCACATAAAAAGTAGTCAGGTAGATGTTCAGTGCTGAACGATGAGACCAAACGAAGGTGAACCGAGGAGTGCTGGCTTTTATGAACTGATGAAGCTGATGGCAGACAGGTGAAGTGACTGTTGAGTGTGCAAAGGTGGTAGTCAGAGAGGATGATGGGAAATGTAGTGTGCTAAAGTGACTGGTCTGGTGACTGAGGATTGAGATTATTGATTATTTTTGTTAATTTCCATATTGATTCAACAGCGGTGATGTAGAATCAGTCATAGTGTAACGTTGATTCAGTGACATTACCAAAATTTTTTAATTTTTTTTTATAGAAATCTTACATTTGTTTCAACATTAATCGTGGGTGCAAAAGTGATATTGAACCAACAACACTTATAATGTTGATTCAATGACATTACCATGGATTTGTTTCAACATTAATTGCAGGTGCAAAATTTATATTGAATCAACATCACTTTGTAACTGTTACAACAGAGACGGATGTAAAAGCAAGTCAAGTGATTTTATTGATATCAGCAGAGAATCAGGTGAGTATATGCCAATTACTGAGACTTGAAATGTTGATAGAAGAATGATACTGTCCTTTTGTTGATTGTAGGAAGAACTGGAATGAACACGCTGGAGACTGGAGACAAGGAACACTCACACACAAGCACTCAGGATCAGGGGGATGGCTGAGTAACGCGAGACCTCACGTGACCGGTGCGAGATCTAAGATGGCGGCTCCCGTCTGCTAGATTGTTTTTGTTTTTCTTTTTCTCTTTTTTCCCTCCACACTTATCTCATTTCGTCTTTTTTCTCCGTTTGAAAACCGATTTATAATATATACAACCTGGATCATCTTGAAGAATATATCGACGCACACTACAACACATTCTGCTGCACCATGAACAGGGACAAACCAGATCACAACAAAAAAAGTATAAGTAACCTCACTCCAAACTCCAAGAGACCTCGTCCCGAATCACCTTTCAGCCCAAGTACAACGCCATCCACATCACCCAAACCGCCGTGCTGCACCGAGGTAAGCGACATCTTGCTTTCAATTGAAAACAAACTCACCGGACTTGACACCAGGATTGCACTTATAGAAGTTATACACAAGGAATTCCAGGAATTACGGCACAGCTTAGAATTCAGTCAAGAACAAATAGACACTCTCACTAAAGAAAATAACTTTCTAAAGGACTCTGTTCACGCACTTACCATTCAACTCACTTCCGTTGTCGCCGAAAATAAATCCATGAAGGAAAACATTTTGGACTTACAATCGCGAAGCATGAGGGACAATTTAGTCTTCACAGGCATCCCAGAACAAACTCCAGACGACCCCGAAAAATCAGTGAAGGACTTCATGATAAAACAACTCAAATTATCAGCGGAAACAGTACAGAGCATCACCTTTCACCGTGTTCACCGTATCAGATCCAAAAACAACAACAACCGTCCACGAGCGATCATCGCAAAATTCGAACACTATAAACACAAAGAACTGGTTCAAAGGCAAGGCAGACAACTCAAAGGCACAAACTATGGACTCAACGAACAATATCCAAAGGACATTCTCGAACGCCGGAAACAACTCTTCCCAATCCGAAAACAGAAAATAAATGAAGGAAAAAAGGCAATCATTACAGTGGACAAATTATACATAGATGGACAACTATATCGTGATAAGGACATTACTCCTTGGCTTTTCTAAACACTTCACTCCCATTCCTGAGCCAATAACTGCCATAATCATAAAGTGAACTAAACACACTTTTTTTTCACACTTTATATTACTTTAATATATTAAATGTGGTCCTACTTTTGCACCTAGGTCTCGTGTCCCCCTTCCCATGTTCCACCATATGCTTCTATTTAATGGTTTCTGTTTTGTTGTTGTTGTTTCGCTGTGTATATTCTGTCAGTTGTGTATCTGTTTTTTTGTTAGTCTGCCAGCAACACTGTATTGTTACGCACACACACATATACACTACTACACTCACTTGAATACATACACTAACATTTGTACAGTACCAACAGACCCACACATTAATATACATTTATGTTTATTTATTTATCTTTTTTTTAAAAAAACATGTCATCTATCACTTTTGTAACCTGGAACATTCGTGGATTTGGTTCTCAGACAAAGAAGGTCAAAGTTTTTAACCATTTAAATAAACTACAAGCTGACATATGTCTCCTGCAAGAAACACATCTATCAGAATCAGATTATAACAAAATTAAATCATCAAATTTCAGTCATTTATTCTCAGCTCACTACAATACAAAGCAAAGAGGAGTATGCATTCTAATCAATAAAAAAATCTCTTTTGTTCATAATTCCACCATTACAAACCCTGAAGGACGTTTCATTATCATAAACATCTCCATTAATAATAACCCAGTCACAATTGGCAACTTGTATGGCCCAAACACAGACGACCCATCCTTTTTCCAGACCTTTTTCTCTTCCATTTCAAATTTTTCTAATTGTCCTGTCATAATCGCAGGCGATTTCAATACAGTTCTAGATCCAACAATAGATAGATGTAATAGTTTTGGCAATAAACGCATTTGCAAATCTGCAGAAACCATAAAACAGTTCATGAGTGATTTTGGTCTTGGCGATAGTTGGCGCCTACAGCATCCTAATAGTAAGGAATACTCATTTTTCTCACCAGTTCACCACTCATATTCCCGCATTGACTTCTTTCTCACCAGTAATTCTATCATATCAAATATTTCTGAATCGAAGATTCATCCAATAGTCATTAGTGATCATGCCCCGGTAACATTAAAATGGAACACAATTAATCAACATAAACCCACTACCAGATGGCGATTTAACACATCTCTTCTGAAAGATCATGATTTTGACAGTTATTTCAAAAGAGAGTGGGCATGCTTTCTAGAGATGAATGACTCCCCGGAAACATCTCCATCTCTTCTGTGGGAAACAGGAAAAGCAGTACTAAGAGGAAAAATAATTTCATTCTCCGTTTACAAAAAAAGGAAAGAAAAGGATCAACAAGCTGAACTGGAACAAAAAATCAAATTACTAGAAGACATTAACATAAATAACCCAACAGAAGAAACACAGGATTCATTAAGAAAATATAAACTCAAATTGAACGAATTAATCAATAAACATACACAATTCCTAATTCATAGGCTAAGACAAGAAAACTTCCATCATAATAACAAATATGGTAAATATTTGGCAAATCAGATCAAACAAAATAAGGAAAAGGCTACAATACCAGTGATTATAGACACAGCAGGGAAATCCACCAACTCACCAGAGGAAATAAATCAAATCTTTCAAAATTTTTACAGTAAATTATATTCCTCTGAAAAAGACCCAGATCAGAAAGACATTGACTCATTTCTCAACAATATCAACCTACCTCAACTCAGTAAACATCAAATATATACTCTTGAATCTCCCTTATCAGAACATGAACTTTTTAATGCTCTCAAACTCATGCCAAACAATAAAGCACCAGGCCCCGACGGATTCCCTGCTGAGTTCTACAAACATTTTTGGTCAATTTTATCACCACTCTTCATCCGTATGATTACCGAATCAAAACAAAAATCAAAACTCCCACATAGTATGAACTCAGCCACAATTTCACTTCTTCTTAAACCAAATAAAGACCCAACATCACCGTCAAGTTATCGTCCGATTTCCCTAATCAATGTAGACATTAAAATCATTGCCAAAGCACTAGCATATAGAATAGAAAAAGTCACATCATCCATAATCCATCCAGATCAAACCGGTTTCATCAAAGGTAGACTTTCATCCAACAACACACGCAGACTTTTTAACTTAATACATTATTCATCAACTCAAAATACCAAAACCATCATAGTTACTCTCGATGCAGAAAAAGCTTTTGATAGGGTCAACTGGAAATTCCTGTTTTCCACATTAGAGAGGTTTGGCTTTGGGGAGTCATTCATTAATTGGATCAAAATTCTGTATACATCACCTTCAGCCACTGTCATCACCAATGGACTAACATCACGTATCTTTACACTGCAACGGGGGACTAGACAAGGATGCCCACTCTCCCCTTCATTATTCACCATTTTCATTGAGCCATTAGCAGCAGTCGTCCGTCAAAACAGCAACATTAAAGGAATTCAAACACTAAACATGCAGCACAAAATTAGTCTTTACGCTGATGACATATTACTATATTTACAAGACCCCACATCATCATTACAAGAAACGATTAAACTCATTGATTCATTCTCAAATATCTCTGAATACTCTATCAACTGGAGTAAATCAGCCATACTTTCATTACATTCCAATAGCTTGGATGTGACATCCCAGACACCACATATTCCTTTGTGCACCAACTATATCACATACTTAGGCATTAAGGTTTCCCCCAGGCTGTCAGAGCTGTTTGGACTCAACTTTACTCCATTACTTAAAACAATAAATGATGACCTGCATCGCTGGATGAATTTACCACTATCCATTATGGGCAGAATATCAGTAATTAAAATGGCTATACTCCCTAAATTAAACTATTTATTTACAATGACCCCAGCAATACCCACCCTCACCTGGTTTAAATCACTAGATTCAATTGTCACTAAATTCTATTGGAAAAATAAGACCCCAAGAATTAAATTATCTACACTACAAAAACCAAAAACACAAGGAGGACTGGAAGTACCACACTTCTACCACTACTTTTTGGCTAACCAGCTCCAAAACATATACAAATGGATTCACCCAAACCTATCAGAAAGCACATGGCTAGATATTGAACAGTCAATTTGTAAAGACATTAACATTTCAGAATTACCTTTCTATAATCAGACAATCAAAAAGCATCACTGTTTTAAAACACCAACAATAGCCGCAGCTCTGACAGCCTGGTGGAAATTTCATCAAATCACAAACACCCCTATTGCACCATCTAAATACACCCCGATCTGGAATAACCCAGATTTTATTGTTGACAAGAAGCCACTCAACTTACGCACATGGGTAAATAAGGGCATCACACAACTTCAACATATCCTCCTTAATAATAAATTGGCACCATTTTCCCACTTGGTCCAGAAATACGGCATTGGGAGTAATTGTTTTTTGGAATATTTACAAATCAAATCATCTATTCAATCAAAAATTGACACTCAGACAATTAATCTAGACCTTCCCCCTCCAATCTCAGAGCTAATTAATATAACCTCTCCAAAAAAACTACTTTCCAAAATATATAAAATAATATCCAAATCAGACAATTCAATAAGCCTACCCAATGCTAAATGGGAATCTGACTTATCCATTACTCCTAATGCTGCTTTCTGGACACAAATCTGTAAAAATATCTATTTCATGACAAAAAACGCCAACTTACAACTTATACAGTATAAAGTACTTCATAGATTTCACCTAACTGGACGGAAATTATTTAAAATGGGTTTCGCTTCAGAAACATGCTCACATTGCACACAAAACACTCCAGACACCTATTTACACGCTATTTGGGATTGCACTTCAGTTAAAAAATTCTGGGAAAACGTTACTGACTCACTATCCAATCTTATGGGATGTCACATCCCGCTGTCTCCCCCCCTCTGTATATTAGGTGACATATCCATAATCAATTTAAACATTACAAACAGTCAATTACTCCTGGTGGCTCTAACTATCGCCAAGAAAACTATCCTCATGAACTGGAAATCAAGGAACACCATACACATTACAACTTGGAAAAATTTACTAATAGAGTACATCTCCATGGAAAACTTGTCTACCTCCACTCACAATAATACACCAGAATTACACCCCTCTTGGTCATCTCTCTTTAACTTCCAACAGTCATGAATCCACTGACCTTCTTTGTCTGAAGCCATCCTCAATGATACACCATTAATATTCACACATGACTGGGGGGTGGGGGTCAGGAAGAGATAGCAATTAATATTAAATATTAATAAAATACTTAAAAGATTACATTTAAATCTCTCTCTCTCTCTCTCTCTCTCTCTCTCTCTCGCTGCTTCTGGATCCTGGTCGGCTGTGGCATACTAGCCCCTGCCATGTGCGGTTCTGATTAGTTGTGGGTTAGTGTGGTGTGGGGCCAGGGGCCTTGGGCTTTCGCCCTCCAGCTTGTACTTTCACCTGGGTTTTCTTGTCTCCGGCTGGCTCAGCACTTGTCTCGCTGTTTTAATGCTTCACATGTTAGATGAGGTGCACACACACATTCATTTGGAATATAAAACAAGTTTAAAGCGCAAAAAAAAAAAAAAAAAAGCACACAGAGGGTAAGTGTGGCGTGTGCGTGGCGGCCTGGGCTTTGCACTGGTTCCATGCTGCACGCCATACTTTTTTAATGCATTATACACTAGTTGAAAAACATATCATGAGTATAACAATGAAAGCTGCCATATTTATAAAAAAAACATAAAAAAACAAAAAAACAAAGGCAGGGTAAGCGTGGCATGTGTGGGGCGGCTGGGGTTGAGTATGGAGTTTGGGACCCTGGCCCTCGCAGCACCTCACCTTGATAGCCTATTGCAACATGACGCTGGCGGGGGTCTATTCTATCCCATGGCCATGAGGGGTGTCAGAGGCAGCTTTATAAAACCTTATTATTAATAGTTGTATCAATATTTCCATTATTATTATTATTATTATTATTGCTATTATAATTACTACTATTATCATTACTATCAATGGCTGTATCAATATTATTATTATTATTATTATTATTGCTATTACTACTGCTACTATTATCTTATTTGTCCTCTTCCTGATCCTTTAACCTCCCCCCTCATTCCGGATGAAATGAGTATATTCGTTAATATGTTTATCATTACTACTACTGCTAATACTATTATTACTATTTGTCATTTCTTATTAATTGGATTTATCATTATTATTATTGTTATTATTATTATTAATATTGCTATTACTGTTACTTTTGTCATCTTTCTCATCCCTCATTTATCGTTTTTTTTTTTTTTTCTTTTTCTGTTTTTTTCTCCTCTTGTGTGATACTATTACCCTCTTCATCATTATTATTGTCATATATATTCATATATATATTTCCACTACCACACCCAGTTACACTTACATTCACACACACAAACACACCCAAATTTTACTGTTATGTATGTTTTGTTGGTCTTTGTATTTGTTTTCTGCATTTAATTTGTTTTCTGTAATTATTGTAATTGTCTGTTTTGCATAAAAAAAAAAAAAAAAAAAAAAAAAAATGGAACACTCACACACAGTTGGAGAGGCACACGAAGAATACTGGAGACACTGGAGACGTTGGAGATAGGTAAGTAGCGAGAAGGAGTCCTTGAGGTAAGTACACATGGAGTTGTGGTACGAACGAGACCGGACAGTGACTGTGGGGCTTTTGAGGTGGCGGTGATTGCTGTGCTGATGACGTGCAGGTGGCGGTGATTAGAACTCCGGTGATTGAGTGCGTGGGTATTGGAGGGAGGTGGAACCTGACGTGTCTGTGACAGTACCCCCCCCTCCCACAGCCCGCTCCAGAGGGCCGAGGACCCTGACGTTGTGGTGGTCGTCCTCTTGGGCGTGGGGCAGGTCTGTTAGGGTGGGTGCCGTGGAATGCTTGTAGAAGATTGGGATCGAGGATATCGTTTCTCGGGACCGTAGCCTTCCAAGTTGACTAGGTATTCTAGTAGACCACGATGACGCCAGGGGTCCAGAATCTCGCGAACCTCATAAGCAGCACCATCATCCAGGATGAGTGGAAGTGGGGGCTAGGCGGCTGCCACGTCAGGTTCTGTGGAGGGAGAAACAGAAGGGTGGTGAGGTTTTAAGAGGGAGACATGAAAGGTTGGATGAATCTTGTATTGAGGTGGAAGTTGCAAACGATACGTGACGGGGTTGATGTGTCTGGTGATGGTGAATGGGCCAATGAAGCGAGGACTCAGCTTCTTGCAGGGCAGACGCAGCCTGATGTCCTTGGATTACAGCCAGACCTTCTGCCCCGGTTGATAGGATGGAGCGTTGGAGCGTCGAAGGTCTGCTGTCATCCTGCGTCTGCGCAGGGCTCTCTGCAGTTGGTGGTGAGCTGAGTCCCATACCCTCTCGCTCTCCCAGAACCAGTAGTCGACTGCAGGAACGTTGGAGGGTTCCCCGTTCCAGGGGAACAGGGGGGGTTGGTAACCGAGTACGCATTGAAAGGGTGTTAGTCTGGTGTAAGGCTGTCGGAGGGAGTTTTGGGCGTACTCGGCCCAACCCAGATACTGGTTCCAGGAGTTCTGGTGGCCGTGACAGAAGGTACGCAGGAAGCGACCGATCTCCTGGATCTTCCGTTCCATCTGCCCGTTCATCTGAAGATGGTATCCGGATGACAGACTGACGGTCACACCCAGGAGCGACAAGAAGGCTTTGCAGACACGGGAGATGAATTGGGGCCCTCGGTCTGATACGATGTCTTCGGGGATTCCGTAATAACGAAAGATGTGGTTAAACATGAGTTCTGCTGTGGTTAAGGTGGTAGGTAGACCCTTCAGGGGGATTAGACTGCAGGCCTTGGAGAATCGGTCTACTACCACGAGGACACAGGTGTGACCATCTGATGCTGGGAGATCCGTGATGAAGTTCACTCCCAGGTGTGACCACCGTCGCTCAGGAACGGGCAGAGAATTGAGCTTGCTGGCTGGCAGATGGCAGGGGCTCTTGGAGATGGCGCACTCCCTGCAGCCCTGCACGTACCTTCTGATATCCCTGGCCATGTTGGGCCTCTTTGAGCAGCGAGAGGGTCTCATTGACACTGGGGTGTGACGTGTCCAGGTGATGTACTGACGGCCCTGGGGACAACCCGGCGGAATGTAGGAGGAGGCATTGGAGGAGGGCAGAGTCTCTTCAGACCCCTGGATAGGGCTCACGAAGATGGACTTTGGGAGGATGGGTTCAGGAGATTCATTCTTTTCCTCAGGAGCGTGGAGACGGGATAAGGCATCATCCTTAATGTTCTTGGAGCCTGGACGATAGGAGATTGTAAAATCAAATCTGGAGAAGAACATGGCCCAGCGGGCTTGACGATGGTTAAGTCTTTTGGCAGCTTTGAGGTATTCCAAGTTTTTATGGTCGGTGAGTACTTGAAATAGATGGTTGGCTCCCTCCAACCAATGCCTCCATTCCTCCAGAGCAAGCTTGACGGCCAGGAGCTCACGGTCGCCGATGTCGTAGTTGACCTCCGCCGGGTTGAGTTTGCGGGAGAAGGCGGCGCATGGATGGAGTCTACTTGGGTTCCCCTGCTGCTGTGAAAGTACCGCTCCCACTCCTGTGGTGGAAGCGTCCACCTCCACGACAAAGGGCAGGTCAGGATCAGGGTGGACGAGGAGGGGCGCGGTGGTGAAGTCTGTCTTGAGGGCTTCGAAGGCGTTGGTGGCATCTTCGGACCAGGACAGAGACTTGGGCTGGTGACGGAGGAGGTTGGTGAGTGGATAGACGATAGAACTGTAATTTTTGATGAAGCGGCGGTAGAAATTGGTGAATCCGAGGAAACGGAGTTCTTTGATGGTTGTGGGAATGGGCCAGGACTTGATGGCTTCTACCTTCCCCTCGTCCATCCGGATGCCACTGTGATCAATGAAATATCCCAGGAAATAGACAGAAGGTTGGTGAAAGGAGCACTTTTCTGCCTTGAGGAATAGATGGAATTGCCGTAAGCGTTGGAGGACCGCCGCAATGTGGTGGCGATGTTCGGCCAGGCTCTGGGAGTATATCAAGATGTCATCTATGTACACCAGTACAAACTTGTGGAGGAACTCCCGGAGCATCTCATGAATGAAATCCTGGAATACAGAGGGGGCGTTGACAAGTCCATAGGGCATGACCAAATATTCATCATGGCCGGTGGGCGTGACAAAGGGGATCTTCCACTCGTCCCCCTCGCGTATCCGGATGAGGTTATATGCGCTGCGGAGGTCCAGCTTAGTGAACACAGTGGCACCACGGAGATGTTCCAGGGCCGCTGAGACGAGGGGAAGTGGATACCGTAACTTTACTGTTATCTTGTTTAGGGAACGATAATCTATGCAGGGCCGCAAGCCTCTGTCCTTTTTTGCCACGAAGAAGAAACTTGAAGCAGCAGGGGAAGTAGACGGGCGGATATATCCTTGGTTAAGGGCCTCTTCGATGTATTCCTCCATGGCCTTCAACTCCGTCACAGAGAGGGGGTAGATCCTTCCCCTAGGCACTGGCTCACCCGGTAAAAGATCTATGGCACAGTCCCATGGCCGGTGTGGAGGTAGTTTGGAGGCTCATTGCAGGCAAAAGACGTCACTGAAGATCTTCTTGGAACGTGGAGACTTAGGAACTGGAAACTCGGAGAAGCAGTTGTAGAAGCAGTGTTTGCCCCACTTCAGGATCTTGCCCGTGCGCCAGGAGATGGTGGGTCTGTGTTGTTCGAGCCACGGGCGCCCTAGAACCACGTCAGCGGTGGAATCCTCCAGAACCAGCAGATGGATGTCCTCGACGTGTAGAATACCACCACGGAGTTGAAGGGGTCCCACACAATGGCTGATCTTTTTGCTGCTCAGGGGTTTGCCAGTGATGGAATGGACTTGGTAGATAGTCGGAGAGGGCGAAGTTTTGAGCTTGAGTTGTCGACAGAGGGAGCCAGAGATTAAGTCGGATTAAGTCCTGCTGACCCTGAATCGAGGAGCGCCACCACTGGAACAGATACATCAACAGCAGTAAGGTTAACAATAGCAGTGAATGGTTTCATCTTCTTAATGGAGGGAATGATGGCACTCACCATGGGTCGAGGAGGACGGATTTTGGCAGTCTGCAAAGTCAGTTGAGTGCAAGCAAATGTAACTGGTCATGTGTATTTTCGAGATAATTTGGATACTGTGCACAATGTACATAATGTATGCTACTATCTTTGTGTAAATTCCCAGCTAGCATGGTGACATTGATACAATGTTGAGATTTGATCCAAACCATCATTTTGGTTGAGATTGAAATTTCAATGTTTAAAGTGTGTTGGATCAGCATTGAAATTTTGATGAAAGCTGACAGCAGACATGGGTGGAGACAGTGGCATCGAACTAACAGTGATTTGTAATCGATGAGCACAAAATCATGCACGTATGTGTCTCTGCAGAACACTACTGGACTTGCTGTCATAGCAACAGGTCCGTAAGCTCAAACCTGCTCGGGAGCAGGCTTATTTCATGTAAACAGGATTAGATGGCATCTTTTAAAGCAGAGATGATGCTTAAAGCTACAATATGTACAATATACGATTTTTGCACACTTATATAATACAGCATTTTCTCCATCATACAATACATTTTATGACAATACATCATAATGAATTACATGCCATTTATCAACACTAGCAACCCAGCATTTACTATTATTGTATCTTAAAATCAATCTAGCTTACTGCAGTGTGCAACAAGTCTCTCACAGCAGCCGCCAAGCAAAGGCACAGAGTAACGTCATAACATCATTTTTAACACAGTCAAATGTATCTAATATGATAAACAGTGCTGTGTTATCATATACGCTTGCCTGGAAGAAGCAGCACCAGCGACTGCAGCAAAATAAAAGTTCCGCTGATCACGAGACACGTCACGTTCGGCTATCATTAGCAATCTCTCCAGCGGCCTCGTTCAGCGCCAACATCACTCGGCCCTGCACTGCTTCATACCATAGTGATGTTAATAAACTCATACATGAACCTGATTTATTTTCCACTGGCTGTGAGGTGAAGACAATTCTCAAACTTGGCGTCATCAAGCTACGCCTTTGTTTTGGACAGGCGACCTCTAGCTGTGAAAAATGTACATATTATAGCTTTAAAGGGTACATAACAAACACAGTTTCTGCCAATCTCATGTTGATCTTGATATAGCTATATAGTAGTATTGCATCCTTCATATCTCCAAAAAGTCTTTAGTTTTTATCATTTTTATAAAAGACAGATACGCTGTACTGACTCTTTCCAAAAAAAAAAAAAACAGAGCTCCTGGAGGCGTGCCTGCCGTGGGCAGAGCTAAAGAATCAGCTTTTGCGTAGAGATCGTCTGCAAGCTGCGACATCATTATAAATTGCACAACTCTGTTGCTGCCCTGGAAAAACAAACTGCATCCACTGTTCCCTTAATACTGGGTTCTTTGGGAAGCTGGAAAAGGTTATCTTTCCTTCACAACCAAAAACACATTTCTTTGGTGACATTGTTGAAAAATCTCTCGGTTTCCGTAACATGAACAAAGTGCATTTATGGGTGTGCTCTTGCTCTGGGTGATGTGTGTTCGCACGCTTATAAGGGAGAAGTGCCCCCATACAAAGAATTCCACCCTTTATTACATGATACAGGGCCATACTTTGAAAAAAACTTTCCAAAACTTATCCGAATCTGGAAGGAGTGTATTTGGTACAGAAGTTCTCCGTCATACGTCCAACTCAGGTTTTGAATCTTTGGCAACTTTTAGCATGAGAAAGCAACACTTTAACAGTGTAAATAAGTCACAATGCATGAAATGGCATTAGACCCCCTTTTTAAAAGTCTGTCCTAGCCACTGCTACTTTCTTACAAGCGTACCCTAATTTCAACATGGGACAATAATAATGATGATTTGAAAATAAATTTGCAAAAAATATTAGGTGGTGTGTAGTCTATCATAATATAGACACAGCCAGTTTTACTTGTTGGGAGATTTATTCATGTGGGAAAAATTACTGAATAAGTCTGAATGAGTCTCATACACATGATGTACAGTCTATTCCTTGCGTGTATTAATTTGAACCACAATGGTTATTATGGGAGTGGCTTGATGCAGCACAGGTGATGCAGATAACTTGATCTTGACCCATAAGAAACTTAAATTAATGCTGTCACATAACAAATCTGCTTCAAAGGTAAAATTAAATGAATTGCTAATAACAACAGTCTTTTTAATTATATGATATCACTACATTGCTGTCTTGACACCAGCCAGTCGGTGCATTGCTGATCATGGTTTCGAGTATCGATACATCTGCTCATTTTGAGGAACACAAGATATTTTAATCCAATCCGCAAAATCATTTTAAGAACCAAATTAGCCAGAGTTTCCATTCAGTCAGTCATGTTCCACGTAACGATAATACTGACGTAATGGGGTCTCGTTTGGGAACCTTATCACCTCCAAGTGGTACAAAACGAGCCAATGAGAATTGGCCAGTGAGATTTACATGCCGGGCCACACCCCTGGCATCTGGGTATGAACAGGACTGGCATACTTACTTCCATTCATACTACTTTTTGTCATACCTGGTCAGGGAAGACCAGAAGCAGGTCTTGTTAGTTGTGCCGACTTAAGTGGCCAACCGCCAGCGGTAGTTGACTATCACTTTGGCTTAGAGACCCCTCTACGAGGCGCACTTATGCCGTGAAGTGGAGTCTGTTCCCTGAGTGGTGTTCTTCCCATTGGGAAGACCCCCAAAAATGCCCGGTCAGCTCTGTGCTTTCCTCCCTTCAAGATGGCTTGGAGCGGAGGCGGTCCCCCTCCACCTTGAAGGTCTATGTGGCTGCCATCGCAGCACATCACGATGTGGTCGGTGGCAGGCCACTAGGAAAGCAAGACCTGAACATCAAGTTCCTCAGAGGCGCCAGGAAGTTAAATCCTCCTAGGCTTTGCCTGGTTCCCTCCTGGGACCTCTCTGTCGCCCTGGCGGGCATACATAGAGCTCCCTTCGAGCCCCTTGAGTCAGTCAAACTGAAACATCTGTCATTGAAGACAGTGCTCTTGGCTGCTCTCGTTTCCTTTAAGAGGGTCAGGGACCTGCAAGCATTTTTGTTAAGCGAAACATGCCTAGAATTTGAGCTGGCTTCCTCTCACGTTATCCTGAGACCCCGGCTTGGATATATGCCCAAAGTTCCCACCACTCCATTCCGGGACCAGGTAGTGTACTAGCAAGCACTGCCCCTGGAGGAGGCAGACCCAGCCCTGGCGTTGCTGTGTCCCGTTCGCGCTCTGCGCGTTTACGTGGACTGCAAGTAGAGCTTCAGAAGCTCTGAGCAGCTCTTTGTCTGCTTTGGAGGTCAGCAGAAGGGAAAGCCTGTCTCCAAACAGAGGTTGGCCCACTGGATAGTGGATGCCATCGCCTTGGCGTATCAGTCCCAAGGCGAGCCGTGCCCCCTTGGCGTGTTGCTTCCTCCTGGACGTTGGCGCAAACACATTTGCGAGGTTTTATAATCTCCGAGTGGACCTGGTGTCCTCCCCTCCTTTGGACTGGGAACGCTTCCCTGGCTGAAAAACGTGGGAATCGAGTCCCAAAGCACTCTTCCCCAGGAGTAAGGAACAGCAGCTTCGACCATCCCCTGATTAATGCCCTGTCAGCTCCATCCCACCGGTATGGAAGACATCCTCGGGCTTATTCCGGACGGTGGAAGGTTACGACTCTGTGGTAAACTTGCGTTGGGCATGCTGCAGCTTGCCAGCATCTGCTTTCCTAACACTTGTAACGTGGTTCAGTTGCTATGGCATTTTCCATTGGACCCCATTACGTCAGTATCGATGTAACGTCGAATTTGATTGACTTCAACAGAACGTCTGAGTTACTATTGTAACCCCCATTCCCTGAAGGAGGAAACGGATACTTTACATCCCCTTGCCATAGCCCTGAGTCACCGCTGAATGGTCGGGTACCTATCTTGGCTCAGCTAAATATGAATGGAAGTAAGTATGCCGGTCCTGTTTATACCCGGATGCTGGGGGGTGTGGCTTGGCATGTAAATCTCACTTGCCAATTCCCTTTGGCTCGTTTTGTACCACTTGGAGGTGATAGGGCTCCCAAGCGAGACCCCATTACACCAGTATCAACATAACGTCTCTGTTCCCTCCAGTATCAACATAACGTCTCCATTCCCTCCTTCAGGGAATGGGGGTTACAATAGTAACCCAGACATTCAGGTATCACGATTACAAGATCTGGTATTCTGTCAAATCATCTCAGATGTATTAAGCGAGGTACGAAGAACGGACCCCAGAGGTGTTTATTTCTTAACATGTTTAGCTCCTACACACCTGCCTGGAGGTTTTCATTGATCCTAATGACATTGATTAGCTGGTTTAGGTGTATTTAATTAGGGCTGGAGATAAAAATTGGACAACCCCTACCATAGTGCTTTCTTTTGATATTGAAGTATTAGTAGATTTTAGCAAACGAGATTTCATAAATAGAGTTTAATGATTCTATAATCATAGTTATAATATTTTGTGTTGAGCAATTTTTTTTTTAAAGTGCATCATATTGTGTTTAGTATATTAACATTCTTGAATGTGACTGTAGGTTTGACAACTGAATTGACTTGTTCTTAGATAACACCATGCTTTCTTTTTCAGATTTCAGAGAACACAAAGGAAAAAAAAAGAGGCAGTAGTCTGATGTAAGAGATTTTTAAAACCTGAATTGTTGGACCATTTGCAGTTATAATGATATCAGACTACTGAAGTTAATTTTATTTTTAAAGGTTGTAATGCTTTTTCTGTTTCTAAAATGAGTGTTTTATTCCATTAATAAAGAAGTAAACATTGTCTGGCTCAGTTTCAAAAAGAACAAAATAGCATTCCTATGCAGCAGTATGGCACAAATAATTTAATAAAATGATGACAAAATGACAGAAATTATAGGAAATTGAAAGGTAATTATTACAAATCATTATAAACTGAAATAAATAAATAACACAATAAATAAGAACAGACAGACAGAAAAGTGAATGTAAATGCGAGCACGCATTCAAACGCGATTTCAATACCCTGCATTTTGAAAGCGGCTCCCTGATGAATATAAATATCTCTCAATATGAAATCTATTTTAGGCTGGGTAGTGTTGTTGTAACCATCTCTTAGCTCTGTATCAAATAAAAATTTGGTCTTATTTGCACTTTGAATATTGAGAGAGTGCGATTATGGTTGCATATATGGTGTTACCATAAAATTGAATAACAGATTTCTCTTAATCTTATGAATCACAAACAATAAGGTTTCATTTGTTAACATTAGTTAATGCACTGTGAACTATCATGAACTAACAATGAATGACTATTTTTATTAACGAACATAAAGATTAATATATTGCTCATTGTTAGGTGATGTTGGTTAATACGTTAATGTTAATAAATTAGACCTTATTGTAACGTGTTAAGATTTTTATTTATGTAACCCCTTAAAGTTTTACAGTGTTATATGAGTTCAATGCAGTACCGGAGTTTTCCTGTAGGGGTCACTGCATGATCTGGTTAATAGAGGTGTAAAGATTTAGAGAAGAAGACTGATTGTAGCTGGTACGCACGAGTATGTTCACGAGTTTCAAAACGGATTCGAATTCACATTGATGTCGATTGAGAAGTTATTTCTGCAAACTCTGACTGTTTTTTTATTGCCTGATTCCATCCTGTGACCTGATCAACTGTGAGCTTACGTGATCTACGGCGAGCCAGACCCTGTGATTCTGTGAAGGCCTTATTGCTGACGTTCAGCTTGAACCTGTTTGCATCGCTGGATTCTTTCAGTTACAGCTAAGCTGTTACTTTGCACACACACTACCCGGGTAGTAAGAAAAAAAAAAGGCCTTATACATACATTCATATTTTTACACTACACACCAACTTGTGAAAGAACCAGGAGGACTTTTGGACAATTTTTTTCTTTTTTTTTTTTTTTTCTTTCTCGGACCTGTTTTGCACAACCTGGACTAAATATTGTATTTTTCCCATTCCAGCAGTGTGGTGAGATACAGCAAAATATTAACCTGTTTCTTCCTTCTATTATTTTTTGTTACATGTACAATAAATGTGCTGGCTGTTAGCTGCTTTATACAATTTGGCCCAAAATTCATTCTTATCCTCCCAAGAGTCGAACCTAGCCCTATAACTATTCAGAGTAATATAACATAGTGTCATACTGACAACTGTTGCCGTGTTACACCACTTTTTGTGGCGAGCCAGCCAGGAGGATAATTACAGCCTGAGCACAAGTTATTTGATTTTGATATTTTTTTTATTGTTTTCTGTAAAAGCTTTGCAAAGCAAAATGAGTGTTTCAGATATTGAGAGACGCTACAATGTCAAAGCGAAATGTGCTGTGTGTGTGTTAGGCATTACCGATACAGATGCCGATAATGAAATTGCTGACACCCTTACAAAATATGGAGTTGTGGTAAAAGTAGTGAGAGTAGCCCCCAGTACTGTACAGTCAGGGCAATCTACTGTAGTAGTAGAGTTTGATACACACACTTCTGTTGCACTCATGGAGCCTGATTTCCCCCTAGAGATAAAAAATGTGCGAAACCCCACAGTTACTTGGCATGTAGATAGTGTCAAAGTGTTGGCCCCACTCACTAAACAGTCACATGCCCAAGCTGAACATTCTTCTCTGGATTCAAGTGAGAACAGTTGCGATGATGTGACATCAGATATGACATCTTCTGACCACAGCACGTCCATCCTGAAAAAATATAAAAAGAAATCGCAGTCTAAAAGATCAAAAATGAAATCTGATCCAGTAGTGAGGAAAAAGACTCCAAAGTCTGCAATGGATGCACTTACTCCTGATGAATTAAACCCACCTGAGGTGCAACGCATAGTTGTTGAACATGTCATTAAAAATGACGCTTCTGCAGTGCAGGCACATTCAAAATGGCTGCGTTCCTTCTCTGGCCGAGTTCCAAAACCCCCAGGTGAAGCCGATTTTGATACATGGTGCCTCCATGTTGACCTTTTGCTTCAAGATTCTCTCCCTCCAGATGTTCAGCGGAGGAGGATCCTTGAAAGTCTCTTACCACCAGCCTCAGATGTGGTCAAGCAACTTGGTTCCGCTGCCCCTCCTCAAGATTATGTGAAACTTCTTGATTCTGCTTATGGGCTGGTGGAGGATGGCGATGAGATCTTTGCCAGGTTCTTAAATACTCACCAGGACACGGGCGAGAAGGCTTCTGACTACCTACAGAGACTGCAGACCACCCTTAGCACTGCTGTCAGGCGGAATGGAGTAAAGCAGTCCTCTGCAAATCGCCACTTACTGAAACAGTTCCAGCGTGGGTGCTGGGATCATTCCCTGATACTTACCCTTCAGCTTGAGTCTAAAACAAAGACACCACCTGACTTTGCTGAGCTGTTGTTACTTCTCAGAACTGAAGAGGACAGAAGAGCTGCAAAACTTGATAGGATGCAGCGACACATAGGTGGCTCAAAGCATAAGGTTACAAGTCACACACAGTTTGCTACTGATGTCTCTGCTTATGGCGACCCTGGTGTGTTGCAAGCTTGCCTGTCTGAAACTGAGGCATTGAGAAAGCAAGTGGCTGATCTGCAAATGCAGTTAAAGTCCTCCAAGTCTAAAAAGAAAGGACGTGAGCCCAAGTTAGTGGAAAGCTCAAAAGTCATGCCAGCTAAAGCAGAAATAAATGTGCAGCAAGTAACAAGTAAATCTCCAAAGCCATGGTTCTGCTTTAGATGTGGAGAAGATGGTCATGTAGCCAGACTATGCGAAGGCTCCATTAACAAAGCCCTAGTAGACCAGAAGTACAAAGAGCTTAAATCCAAACAGGATGACTGGACAAGGAGGAACGGAATGCCGTTAAACCGGTTCGGGTTTCAGTAATGGGACATACTGGGGCCCTTTGCAGAAAGAAACGTCCCAATAGATTGAATGGAGATAGAATAGAGAGTCAAGCCCATTCCAGTGTTTCAGCCAATGACATTGAGTTAAGTCCTAACATTATAGGTCCCAGATGCACTGCTGAAATTGTCATTGAAGGGAAACCCTGTATGTCTCTTCTCGATTCAGGGTCACAGGTGACAACTGTCTCCAAGTCATTCTATGACACTCACTTGTCGTCCCATCCAATCCTCTCTCTAGATAATCTCATTGAGGTTGAAGGAGCTGGAGGGCAAACTGTGCCCTATTTGGGCTACATCGAAGTGAGCATGCATTTCCCTGAAGATATCACTGGAAAAGCTGAAACTGTCACCACGCTAGCACTCGTCACTCCTGACTACAAATTCAATCTTGAAATCCCAGTACTTATTGGCACTAACACTCTAGATGCTTTGTTCAAGTCCTGTGTCACAAGCAGTAAAGGCCATGCTATTTTCAACAAGCGACATCCATACTCCCCTTTTGTCCAGAACCTGTTGCGCAGATACACAATTGATCGACAAAATGGCAAAGTTGGCCAAGTCAGATTTAAAGGGAAACAGAACGCCAGAATACCTGCTGGTCAAAAGGTAGTCCTGGATGGATATGTTAGAGGCGTGTCTACAGCCGGAAATTCTCCCCTAGTGGTAGAGCCGTGTGCTCACTCCAGTCTCCCAGGTGGTTTGCTTCTTTGCAGTTATGTCCTCACAAGTCCCAGAAGATCATCATTCAAAGTTCCTATCCTTCTTCAGAATGAAACCGCTCATGAAATCACCCTTCCGAGAAAATGTCGCTTAGCCGAGCTTTATGTTCCATCTGCTTTGTCTTCGCTGAAGGACACCTCTGTTGGTCAGAAAGAGCCAGATGTTCCACCTGCCTCCATGGTAGTTAGCTGCAATGCCATGTGTTCTACCAGCCCTGATAACAAGATCACTTTCGATTTCACCAACTCGCCTCTCTCTGAAGAATGGAGGAACAGAATTGCAGAAAAGCTCAATTCCATTCCTGAGGTTTTTGCTATGAATGATCTTGATTATGGACACACCATGGCAGTTAAGCACAGAATCCGCCTCTCTGACCCAACCCCTTTCAAGCAGAGAGTAAGGCCCATCCATCCTTCTGATTATGAGGCTGTTAGACTTCACCTTCAGGAACTCCAGGACGCAAACATCATCCGTGAGTCTGAAAGTCCATTCGCTTCACCCATAGTCGTCGTGAAGAAGAAAAATGGTTCCATTCGGCTCTGCGTGGACTATAGAAAGTTAAATAATCAAACAATAAAGGATGCGTATGCTCTGCCAAATATTGAAGAGACATTCTCCGCCTTAACAGGATCCAGATGGTTTTCTGTTATGGACTTGAAATCAGGGTACTATCAAGTTGAGGTTGAAGAAGAGGACAAATATAAGACAGCGTTTGTGACACCCATGGGATTCTGGGAGTTTAACCGGATGCCACAGGGGGTGACGAATGCTCCCAGCACATTTCAGCGTGTTATGGAGAAATGTGTGGGCAGCCTCCATCTGAAAGAAGTTCTTGTGTTTCTTGATGATCTAATTGTTTTTTCAAGCAGCCTAGAGGAACACGAGGAACAACTCATGAAGGTCTTGAACAAATTAAAAGAGTTTGGTCTAAAGCTGTCCCCAGACAAATGTCGGTTCTTCATGAAGTCTGTAAAGTATCTTGGACACATTGTTTCTGAAAACGGTGTGGAGACTGACCCCGATAAAATCTCAGCACTTACTACCTGGCCGAAACCCACTAACATCAGTGAGCTAAAGTCCTTCCTTGGGTTTACTGGATACTATCGGAGGTTTGTCAGGGACTACTCGAAGATCGCAAAGCCCTTAAATGCACTGACAGTTGGTTACTGTCCACCCCGAAAGAAAAAGGGGTCCAAACCTTTCTCCAACGCTGACTTTAGGAAGCCTTTTGGCAGTAAATGGACAACCGAGTGTGATGTTTCCTTCCAGACATTAATTTCAAAGCTCACTACTGCCCCAGTGTTGGGGTTTGCAAACCCAAAGTTGCCGTATATCCTCCATACAGATGCCAGCCTGCATGGTTTGGGTGCTGCCTTATACCAGGAGCAAGATGGCCACCTCAGGGTTATTGCATTCGCCAGCAGAGGGCTATCAAATTGTGAGAAACGTTACCCCACCCACAAGCTAGAATTTTTAGCCTTGAAGTGGGCAATAACAGACAAATTCTATGATTATCTTTATGGGGCAGAGTTTGTCGTAATGACAGACAATAATCCGTTAACATATATATTGACATCGGCCAAGCTCGACGCTGCTGGGCACCGCTGGCTTGCTTCCTTGTCCAACTTCAATTTCAGCCTTCAGTACCGAGCAGGAAAAAAAAAATCAAGATGCCGATGGTCTGTCCCGGCGACCACACTCTCAGCCCGACATCGATTTCAGTTCTAAAACTGAGGATGACCGTATCCACCAATTCATTTCTCAGTTCATGAAAGAGGGAAATGGAACTTCATTCACTAATGAGGCAGTGAAAGCCATTTGCCAGAAACACCATTTGTCTGAGGTGGAAGAAGAGGAAAATTCTTTACCTGCTGCTTTGGAATGTTTGGCCATGAATGCTGATGCCATTCCAGCAGAGTTCTTGCAGGCAGGTTTGTTTCCTGGGTTAAGCACTCTCCCCAGAATGTCACCACAAGAGTGGATTGCAGAACAGTCAAGGGACCCCACAATAAGTAGAGTGATTGAGCTCTTGCATAGTGGTAAACGGCTCTCTTATCGTGTCAGACGTCATGAAACCCGAGAAGTTCAGCTGATGCTCAGAGTGATGGATCAATTTATATTCATTGACGGAGTTCTACACAGAAAACGTATGAACAGAGGGAATTTGTCCTATCAACTTGTTCTTCCTCAGAAGTTCAGGGAGATTGCACTTGAAGCCCTGCATGACTCAATTGGTCATATGGGAGGAGAACGGACTTTAGACCTAGTCCGCACACGCTTTTACTGGCCGAGGATGTTCTTAGATGTTGAACGCAAAGTCAATACTTGCGAGAGGTGCATCAGGAGGAAGGCCAAGGCCGAAAGAGCATTCCCCTTAGTTAATATACAAACCAGCAGGCCATTAGAACTTGTCTGTATGGACTATCTCTCTCTAGAACCTGATGGCCGTGGTACGAAGAACATTCTAGTTATCACGGACCATTTTACTAAATACGCGGTGGCAGTCCCTACGGTTGATCAGAAAGCAAAAACTGTTGCCAAAACTCTGTGGAATCACTTCTTTGTGCATTACGGGATTCCAGAACGTTTGCACAGCGACCAAGGTCGTGACTTTGAGTCTGCTGTAATTAAGGATCTTTGTCTCTTGCTAGGGATAAAAAAGACTCGAACGACACCCTACCACCCACGTGGGAATCCCGTAGAGAGGTTTAACCGCACGCTTCTTCAAATGCTAGGTACTCTTGAAGAAGAAGACAAAGTGAGATGGCGTGACCATGTTCAACCATTGGTACATGCCTATAACTGTACCAAGAATGATACAACTGGTTTCTCTCCTTATCAGTTAATGTTTGGGAGACAGCCAAGCCTTCCCATTGATGTGGCTTTTGGTATTACACCAGAAGGAGGGAAGAAAGTCACTCACACAGAGTATGTCAAAAAGCTGCAAGAGAGTTTACAAGAGAGTTACCGGATTGCTGTTGAGCACAGCGAGAAGATGGCTCTTCGTAACAAACAAAGGTACGATTTGAGGGTGAGAGAGTCCACCTTGCATGTTGGGGACCGTGTCCTTGTCAAAAATGTAGGAATAAGAGGCAAACATAAGATTGCTGATCGATGGAGCAAAACAATTTATCAAGTGGTCAAACAGATAAATGAATCTCCTGTTTATGTAGTGAAGCCTCTTACAACGATTGGTCCAGAAAAAACACTCCATCGAGATTTGCTTTTGCCTTGTGGGTTCTTGACTCCCACCAATCCCATGGATGAAAGTGACATAGAGGAGAGGAAGCAGAAGTTTTGTCCTACAGACACATTGTTAGAGAATGAATTCAGTTATCCAGATGAAGTCGTCCAAGAACCAGTACAAGACCATGATGCAGAGTTGGATTATTATTTCCCTCAAACCACACAAGACACATCACATCCTACCATAACCATCATTAGAGAAGTGCCGTACAATAAAGCAATTACTGAGGATACGATTGGAACTACATTGAATCCTAATGCAAGGCCGTTTGAACCTTCAGGGACTAAAGAAGATCTGCACTTACCTGGAGAAACCCTGACGGAGGATAACTTACCTGGAAAGTCCTTGGAAAAGATGAAACCTGTCAAAGGTCTGAATTCTAAATCCACTGATGAAAATGAGGATGAGTCCAATCAGGAGTTGATTGTTAATGATGCTGAACCTGTTGAGCAAGGAGAGAATAATGAAGAAGAAGAAGAAAACAAAAACAGTGAAACTGTGACTGTGGAGCATGATCTAGAAAATAAAGACGTACCTGCTCAAGAGATTCCAGAGCTCAGACGTTCTACACGACATAGGGAACAACCTGATAGACTGAACTATAAGTCATTAGGAAACCCTTTGGCATTAGTCATGCATTCCTTATTAGAAGGTCTAAACCTAGCTTTCACACGAGCCCTTGAACCTGATACTTTCCCTCAAGTTAGAGTACTAGCACCTGATACTTCTGAACTCTTATAAATTCACTACATGCAGAGACGCATGCAGGTTCAGGAGGGGAGGATGTAACCCCTTAAAGTTTTACAGTGTTATATGAGTTCAATGCAGTACCGGAGTTTTCCTGTAGGGGTCACTGCATGATCTGGTTAATAGAGGTGTAAAGATTTAGAGAAGAAGACTGATTGTAGCTGGTACGCACGAGTATGTTCACGAGTTTCAAAACGGATTCGAATTCACATTGATGTCGATTGAGAAGTTATTTCTGCAAACTCTGACTGTTTTTTTATTGCCTGATTCCATCCTGTGACCTGATCAACTGTGAGCTTACGTGATCTACGGCGAGCCAGACCCTGTGATTCTGTGAAGGCCTTATTGCTGACGTTCAGCTTGAACCTGTTTGCATCGCTGGATTCTTTCAGTTACAGCTAAGCTGTTACTTTGCACACACACTACCCGGGTAGTAAGAAAAAAAAAAGGCCTTATACATACATTCATATTTTTACACTACACACCAACTTGTGAAAGAACCAGGAGGACTTTTGGACAATTTTTTTCTTTTTTTTTTTTTTTCTTTCTCGGACCTGTTTTGCACAACCTGGACTAAATATTGTATTTTTCCCATTCCAGCAGTGTGGTGAGATACAGCAAAATATTAACCTGTTTCTTCCTTCTATTATTTTTTGTTACATGTACAATAAATGTGCTGGCTGTTAGCTGCTTTATACAATTTGGCCCAAAATTCATTCTTATCCTCCCAAGAGTCGAACCTAGCCCTATAACTATTCAGAGTAATATAACATAGTGTCATACTGACAACTGTTGCCGTGTTACATTTATACGGTCTTTTTTTATTTCTATGATAAGTTTGTGGAAAGGAGTTCAGTTAGGAGGTCAAAAGTTGTAGAAGCTCATAAATCATGTACAGTAAGGTCTGAAGAGACTGAAATCATACAGAAGAGAAGTCAGTCAGTTGAGTTAGTGGCAAAACCTTTTACAGTACTTGAGTATTGTTGTATTTTACTGCATATGATAATACACCTGCAGAATATTTTTTCTCTAGTCATGCGTTTTGCCATTGAGGATTTCTTAAAAATATTGTGTGAAAATCTTGTCTCGTCTCGTGAACTCAATCTCAAGTCTCGTCTCATGAGATACCGGTCTTGTCACACCCCCAATAGATAGATAGATAGATAGATAGATAGATAGATAGATAGATAGATAGATAGATAGATAGATAGATAGATAGATAGATAGATAGATAGATAGATAGATAGATAGATAGATAGATAGATAGATAGATAGATAGATAGATAGATAGACACCTGTGCAATAATTCCATTTGTGAAATTTCCTCACTACTAAATATTCCATGGTCAACTGTTAATGGTATCATAACAAAGTGGAAGCAATTGGGAACAACAGCAACTCAGCCACAAAGCGGTAGGCCATGTAAAAATCACAGAGCGGGGTCAGCGGATGCTGAGGCACACAGTGCGCAGAAGTCAATAGCTACAGATCTCCAAACTTTGTGTGGCCTTCAGATTAGCTCAAGAAAAGTGCGTAGAAAGCTTCATGGAATGGGCTTACATCACCAAGTGCAATGCAAAGAGTCAGATGCAGTGGTGTAAAACACGCAGCCATTGGACTCTAGAGCAGTGGAGACATGTTCTTTGGAGTGACAAATCACACTTCTCTGCCAGGCAATCTGATGGATGAGTCTTGGTTTGGCGATTGCCAGGAGAATGTTACTTGCCTGCCTGCATTGTGCAAAGTGTAAAGTTTAGTGGAGGGCGGATTATGGTGTGGGGTTGTTTTTCAGGTGTTGGGTTTGGCCTCTTAGTTCCAGTGAAAGGACGATTTCATGCTCCCAACTTTGTGGGAACATTTTGGGGATGGCCCCTTCCTGTTCCAACATGACTGCGCAGCAGTGCACAAAGCAAGGTCCATAAAGACATGGATGAGCAAGTTTGGTGTGGAGGAACTGTCCTGACCTCAACCCGATAGAACACCTTTGGGATGAATTATAGTGGAGACTTTGAGGTCAGGCAGTGATGTTGGACGAGAAGGCCTGGCTCGCAATCAAAAATGCGCTTCTAGAAGAATGGTCAAAAATTCCCATAAACACACTCCTAAACCTTGTGGAAAGCCTTCCCAGAAGAGTTGAAGACGTTATGGCTGCAAAGGGTGGGCCAACTCCATTTTAACCCCTATGGATTAAGAATGGGGTGTCATTAAAGTTCATGTGCACGTAAAGGCAGGCATCACAAAACTTTTGGCAATAGATAGATAGATAGATAGATAGTGTGACGAGCAGGGCGGGCGAGAGCCGCGAGGGAACGGCGCGAGGCCGGTGACGCGAGTGATAATGAGCGTCACCTGCGATGCGTGCCGGCCTCGAGTCTCTCACGGAGGAGCTCCGGAGGCATAAAAGGAGGAGCGACTACAGTGAAGGATGAGAGAGGACCAGGCCTGGACTTTATTTTATGTTTTATTATGTTTGTTTGGCCGGCAGACGTCCGCGAGGGTCTGCCGGCATTACTTTCGTTTTGTTCTTTGTTTATTTTATATTAAAGTTTTGTGGAATGTTCGCCGGTTCCCGCCTCCTTCCCACATTTACGAACTGTGTTACAGATAGATAGATAGATAGATAGATAGACAGACCTATAGGACAGACAGACACCAAGGTCACCAAGGATCGAGTAAATCCAAAACGTGACGTACGGTCAGTCTGAAACAGAGTTTATGAGAATAACATACAGGGGACATAGACTCCCTGTGTTATACCACCAGTCACAATTGTGATCTTCATTTATCTGCAGTCTGACAACAGAAGAAACCATGTATTAATATAATTTAAATATGTATAGATAACCCTTTCATGATGATGTGTGCAAAAAAAAAAAAAAAGAGCTATTCAAAAATTAACTTAGAAAACGTAACTTTCATTTCTGAGTTCTAATGTCATCATTGTGTTAAGATGGCAGTACCAGGAAATAAATGTGTGTGGTCACATGACCAAACTACCCAATAATGTTACACCTGCCCAGAACTCATGCAGACATGTTAAATTTGCATCATAAATGAACATGTGCTTCATAATAAGACTTGCTTTTTAATACCACACCAAAATATGTGATGAAAAATTGTGGTCACAATTGTGACCAGTGGGATTAAACGGGTAAACTTGGTACATCAGATGGCAACAAAGTTCTATTTTGACATTACATTTCAGTTGTATTTTCAGTATTTCAACATAAGTGATTTATAATCAGTGTCAGGTAGGTAGGTAGGTAGGTACTTTATTGATCCCACTTGGGAAATTAAAGTGCGTTAGCAGCAATACATAAAGATAGTAAAGTACTCACAATTCACACAAATACATATACTATACACATATAATAACAAATAGACAAATAAATAAATAGACAATTAAATGCATAATTTAACCTAATGCCGTACTACAATGGATGGTCTAAATGGATGGATTTCTTGATGGCTGGTGAATGGCCACCACGTTCCAACAAGACTGACGTCAGCAAGGAGCTGGTGGGTGATGATTTCGGCTGGAATACTGGGAAATGATGGAAGGTCCCTTTAGGGTCTCTGAGGGTATTAAAATGACTTTTGCAAGATATGTGGAGTTCATAACTGGCCATTTTCAACTATGGTATAAAAAGGAGGATAGTGCATAGTACAATGCACTATTGTACAATGCACTATGCACTATTCCATGATGCAAAAAAACACCACAGCAATAAAACTGTTTGAAAATGTATTTCTACACCCACTGTAAATGTTTCTCTTTGTTAGGTTTGGTAAGGGGTGGCTAAAATGCATCTTTACGCACAACTGCCAGCCTGCATGGAGAGCATCTTGAGAGCATCCAGAGACACCAGCAGCTTCAAATACTGGTTTGCTGCTCAACACTGGCTTTTTTATAGCTGCCCTTTTAATTGTTACGACCCTGTCTTTTCCTTCGTCACCTGGTGGTGGCAGTGTGGCGTTTGGATGTGGTGTAAAGTCCAATTGGATAATTCATGGGTGGAGAGTATAAATAGCCGGCTGATCTACTCAACAGTACTTCCTCTGGTAGAACGGGTTTCTCCAGAGAAGTCGTTTGCTCCAACCTGTTTTCATTTTTGTTCTTCCCAACCTTTCCTACCCACTGGATTCTTATTTTCTTTTGGTTTATTTATTCCCCTAGACATTGTGCTATTTTGTTTGGAACAGATAATTTTGTAATAAACGACATGGCAATTCAAAGAACTCATTTGTGTGTGTGATCCTCTTTATGTTACGGTCAAGAACGAGCTGGCCGTGACATAAATTGGGTGGCTCGTCCGTGATCCTTTGGAGTGGGAAATGTTGGCGAGTATAACTATTTTTGTGAATGGTCACCTTTTTGAATGAGAACTCTGGTTAGGAAGAGTGTATCCAGCTGGGTTGTGTATACAATCCTTCCGACGGAACACTGGTTGTTGTTTTTGTTTATTATTTTGCCTTTTTTATTTTTGAGGATTATCCTGGGTGGAGATATAAATCTCTGTTGGGGGTACGCTTTCGGACTTTCAGTTTGACCGATCGTCACTGAGTTTAGCGTTTAATGCCGCCCCGAGCCCGGTACATCCTCGAAGATTAGATAGTGATTAGTTAGTGATTATTTTCAGGTAGGAGCTGGAGTTTCTCAGTTCATGGAGGTGAACCTATACAGCAAAATCTGTGAAATAATAATAATAATTTGTTTTTTAGTGCGCTCTCTTCTTTCCCGCGAACCTGCAACGTGTTTTCGACTTGTGGTAAGTCTTTGAAGTTTTTGTGAATGAGTGCGTTACGTAACGGAATGACGTAAATGAAGCAGTGGCTTATGGGAGTTGTAGTTCTAGTAATCACGAGTGTTCCACGTGCGTGAACCGTTTGTTTGTATTGTCGCATAGGTGTGTGAGAACGAAGATGTCTTCGGTGCTCGAAGATTTCTTTGCGTGTCCCTCAGAATCTTTACTTGAGAGGTGTACAAAGGAGCAATTATTACAAATTGCCGAACGCTTTAGTATCGATCTTACTACTCAAGATAAGAAACTGAAGGAAACGCTTGTGACGACATTAAAACGATCACTCGTTGATAGAGGAGTTTTTGAGGTAAGAACTGAGTCTATTGCTCCCAGTGATTCTTCTGTGTTTTCTCCTTGTGACGTTGAGGTTGAAAGTGAATTGAAATTTCGAAATATGTCACTGCAAGAGAAGCAGCTGTATTTAGTAGCGGCGAAAGTCCGTGCTGAGCGTGAGGATCGCGCTATGAGAGAGAGGGAGGTAGAAAGAGAGTTTGCAGCAAGGAAATTAGAGCAACAGTTATCCGTACGTAAACTCGAACTTGAGTTGGAGAGAGAACGGGAAGATAGAGCGTTTCAGATAAAGAAGTTGGAGTTGGAGTTAGCAGCAAAAAAAGCGGAAGCCCCGCAAATTGATATGCCTTTTGTTGAATCGTATTCGTCGGCTGATTATGATCCTGTGTTTGACGTTCACAAGAATGTGAGATTAGTTCCTCCGTTTTCTGAAAAGGAAATAGAGAAATATTTCTATCACTTTGAACGAGTTGCTTTGTCTTTGAAATGGCCAAGGAAGTTTTGGACTTTAATGTTACAGTGTGTTTTCACAGGTAAAGCTCGGGAAGTTTATTCAGCTCTCAGTCTGGAACAGAGTGGTGAGTATGATATAGTGAAAACTGCCGTGTTACATGCATATGAACTTGTGCCTGAGGCATATCGACAAAAATTTAGGAATTTTAACAAAAATGATGAATGCACTTTTGTTGAATTTGCAAGAGAGAAAGAGACATTATTTGACCGATGGTGTACCTCAATGAAAATCACCACTAAAGAGCAGTTAAGAGAATTGGTGCTCTTGGAGGAGTTTAAACACTGTGTTCCTCATGCTGTAGCTACATATCTTACCGAGCATAAGGTGAGTAAACTTTCAGAAGCTGCTATTATGGCTGATGAGTTTGTGTTAACCCATCGTGGGTCGTTTGGTTCAGTCAGTTTTAAGAACGACACGGGTAAGTCTAAGTTTTGTACTCAAGCCAAGACAAAGTCTGTTTCAATGGGGCCAAATATTAAAGCGACAGTAGTTGAGAAGTCAAAGCCTGTATTTTCAAAAGACATGATTTGCTTTTATTGTAAAAAACCTGGCCATAAGATCTCTGATTGTCTTGTTCTTAAGAAAAAAGAAAGACTCTCAAAACCTGTTGCTTTGGTTGCTACATCCCCATTCATAAATGATACTTTTGAGGAAAGAGAGAGCCCTTTGTCTCATTGTGGTAAACCTGCTGAGCAGAGTGTTACTGGCTCTGTTGATTATACACCTTTCATCACTGAAGGAACTGTTTCTTTATCTGGTTCAAAGGAGACTGTGTCTGTGTGCATTCTTAGAGATACAGGAGCTGCACAGTCATTTATTCTGGAAGGAATTTTGCCTTTGACTTCTGAAACATCTACTGGAACTCATGTGTTGGTACGGGGTTTTGAGATGGGGTTTGTTAAAGTGCCTTTGCATCGAATCCATCTTTCCTCTGCCATAGTATCTGGTGATGTTGTAGTTGGTGTCCGTGCTGCACTTCCAGTTCCTGGGATTACATTTATTCTGGGAAATGATCTAGCTGGGGGGAATGTTTGGGGTGAGGGTAATGTGGCAGCTTCACCCATAGTAGTATCTGTACCCAGAAAAACTGATGTTGAAATCCATAAAGAATTTTCTGATTTGTTCCCAGCTTGTGCAGTCACTCGATCGATGGCTAACCGTCCATCTGAAAACCAGGATGATGAGGTTTTACTGAATGACACCTTTTCTACTGTTAATACAGGTGAATCTGATGTCTCTAAATGTTCTGAACAAAGTGACTTGAAAGTTTGCTTTTTGCCATCTTCTGATCAGGAAGAGTTTACAGAACTGCAAAACGAATCTGATACATCTGAGGTCCTATCCACTTCTGAAAGCATTGGTACTGAACTTTCTAATGTTGATTGTTCTTTGACTTCTCTTTTACAGATCTCTCGAGAGGAGCTAATTAGAGCACAACAGACTGATGATACACTTAAGTTTTTATTCTTTGCAGCAAGGTCAAATAAGTGGTCTGATCTTCCTTCATTGTATTTCTTTGAAGACGGCCTTCTTTGTAGGAAGGGGACCATGCATAAGGATATGGTGGAACCAAAAATTCAGATTGTAGTTCCTCTGCCATTTAGAGAACCTGTTTTGAAATTGGCTCATGAAAGACTCGCTGGTCATACTGGAGTCCGGAAAACTTATAGTCGTATTATGCAGCAGTTTTATTGGCCTAAAGTAAAACGAGATGTGGCCAAATATATACGATCTTGTCACACATGTCAGATTACCGGTAAACCCAATCAAAAAGTGCCAGTTGCTCCGCTACAGCCCATTCCTGTGGTTTCCAACCCTTTTGAACATCTAGTTATTGACTGTGTCGGTCCTCTGCCACGGTCTAGGGCTGGTCACCATTATCTTTTTACCATCATGTGCCAGACTACCCGTTATCCTGCAGCTTACCCATTGAGATCTATCACCACTAAATCTATTTTGAAAGCCCTCACTAACTTTATGTCTATCTTTGGTATTCCCAAGATTATTCAATCAGATCAAGGTTCAAATTTCATGTCGAAGCAGTTCTCAAAAGCTTTGTGTCAACTTCGAGTTACACACAATGTTTCCAGTGCCTACCATCCACAAAGTCAGGGGATTCTTGAAAGGTTTCATCAAACTTTAAAGTCTCTCTTGAGGTCATACTGTGTGGAACTCGATGCAGACTGGGAAGAGGGGCTGCCATGGATGTTATTGGCTATACGTGAAGTAATTCAAGAAAGTTTGGGTTTTAGTCCAAATGAATTGGTGTTTGGTCATCCAGTACGAGGACCTACGGCAGTCTTAGCTGATGAATGGCGTACTACTAAGCCCCCAGACAGTATTGCAGACTATGTTAGTGGATTTCGTTGTAGACTTTATGAGGCACGGGCGATAGCTCAAAAGAAATTGGGTAAGTCTCAAACAAAAATGCAACGACTTTTTGATAGGAAGGCTAAGTTTAGGAGTTTTCAGGTAGGTGATCAGGTATTGGCTCTATTATCTCTTCCTACAAATCCATTTCAAGCCAAGTTTATTGGACCTTACAGTGTAGCTAAGCGCCTTTCGGATAATAACTATCTGTTGAATACTCCTGATCGTAGAAGAAAAGTGCAGGTCTGTCACATTAATTTGTTAAAGTCCTATGTTGCTCCGGTAAGTTCTGCTTCTGTCGGCATTGTAACATTATGTGATCCATCTAATTTAGGTCAGTCTGTGGTTCCTTCTCTCTCTTGTAGTAGGAGTGGTGAGTTTTCCAAGGATATTGATGAGGACGGGAATCTTTCTCAAGAAAAAGTAGACGGACGACTTAACTCTCAAATTCTTGTTAATTTGTCTTATCATCTGTCTTATTTGGCTGAGAAAGAGAGAAATGACATCATTGATTTGGTAATGTCCTTTCCTTCACTTTTCCTTGATGTTCCTGGTTGTACTTCTGTCATTGAACATGACATTGATGTTGGAACTTCTTCTCCTGTTAAGCAAAATGCTTATAGGGTTAATCCAGTAAAACGAGAATTGTTACAACGAGAAGTGAACTATTTACTCACTCACAAATTGGCCGAACCCAGTTTTAGTTCGTGGAGCTCTCCTTGCGTGCTAGTGAACAAACCAGATGGCTCATATCGGTTTTGCACCGATTATCGGAAACTTAATTCCTTAACCAAACCTGACTGTTTCCCATTACCTCGTGTTGACGACCGTGTGGATCATGTTGGCTCTGCCCAATATGTAAGTAAGTTTGATCTCCTGAAGGGGTATTGGCAGGTGCCTCTAACTGCCCGAGCGAAGGAGTTATCTGCATTTGTTACCCCTGATGCTTTCCTGCAGTATACGGTTATGCCTTTTGGGGTCCGCAACGCCCCAGCTACTTTCCAACGTTTGGTAAATCGTATACTGTATGGAATGTCTGGATGCGAGGCATATCTTGACGATGTTGTCTTGTATAGTTCCTCCTGGTCTGAACATCTTAACCAAATAAAAGACTTATTTTTACGTCTAACTGAGGCTAATTTGACCATCAATCTAGCTAAGTCTGAGTTTGGAAAAGCGACTGTTACTTATTTGGGTAAAATAGTTGGAAACGGTTGTGTATCTCCAATCGGTGATAAAGTCGAAGCCATATGTAGTTTTTCTATCCCTACCAATCGTCGTGAATTGCGTAGATTTCTCGGAATGATAGGTTACTATCGGAGTTTCTGCCAGAATTTTGCCAGCGTGGTTTCGCCTTTGACTGATCTATTGAGTTCGAAAGTTGTCTTTCAATGGTCTGAGACCTGCCAAAATGCTTTTGAAAATTGTAAGGCTTTATTGGCCAATGCTCCCATTTTGAAAGCTCCAAACTTCGAGAAGTCTTTCCGACTTGCAATTGATGCCAGCGCTTGTGGTGCAGGCGCTGTTCTCTTGCAAGAGGATTCAAGCGGAGTTGAACATCCTGTTAGTTATTATTCTAAGAAATTCACTCATCATCAACAGGTCTACTCAACTATTGAAAAGGAAGCCCTTGCCCTTGTGTTGGCTATACAACATTTCGAAATATATTTGGGTTCAATTGCTGCCCCAATTATTGTTTATACAGATCATAACCCTCTGGTTTTTTTTAAATCGCATGAGAAATCGAAACCAACGACTTATGCGGTGGAGTTTAATTTTACAGCCTTTCCACATGGAAATTCAGCACGTGCCGGGGAAGGATAACATTTTTTTTTTCTCTTCTTTCTTTCTGCGTCTCTAGGGCCCAGAGGTGCTGGAAGATGAGGTGGAGTGAGAAGCGCTTTATAAATGGATGGACCATATTTTTGATTTTTGTATTTTTCCACATTTTGCTTTTGTGTTTTTTTTCCTCTTTCTCTTTGATTCTTTGCAGAATCTTTTTGAGGAGGGAGGTGTTACGACCCTGTCTTTTCCTTCGTCACCTGGTGGTGGCAGTGTGGCGTTTGGATGTGGTGTAAAGTCCAATTGGATAATTCATGGGTGGAGAGTATAAATAGCCGGCTGATCTACTCAACAGTACTTCCTCTGGTAGAACGGGTTTCTCCAGAGAAGTCGTTTGCTCCAACCTGTTTTCATTTTTGTTCTTCCCAACCTTTCCTACCCACTGGATTCTTATTTTCTTTTGGTTTATTTATTCCCCTAGACATTGTGCTATTTTGTTTGGAACAGATAATTTTGTAATAAACGACATGGCAATTCAAAGAACTCATTTGTGTGTGTGATCCTCTTTATGTTACGGTCAAGAACGAGCTGGCCGTGACATAATACAATACATTTTTTTGATAGGATTTTTCATTAATAAGCCTTTATCTGAACGAGTGCAGCTGTGCTCTAAATCACTCACAAATCTTATAATTCCATAATCTCCATTCAGTTTCACACTATATTAGTTGTTTTCATGCCTTTTGTACAACATTGTACCATTTCATGCATTTCATCTTCAGAAAGATCTTTCTTCCTCCCCATATTGCATGAGAACTGTGACTTGCTTAATAATGTGGAACAACCTCTAAGTAGGGTTTCCAAAGATCTGGCAAATTATTTTGTCTGAAATTGATACCAGTTATCTAAAAAGACATGGATAAATAAACAAACAAACATTTTCTTAGAAAAACTAAAATCTGAATGTTTATTGTACAGAAATCTTACTGATTTGTAACGCAGATTTGTAACGCAGTGTATATTATGGGATACTTTAAAGGGTTATCTTAGGGGTCAATGTATTGCACATACTAAGGGGTTAACAAAAAGAAAAATGTCCAAATTGAATGAGCTACAATCTGAAATCTCAGCACTTGAAAAGATATACCATAAAGATCAGAATAAGGTGGTTTATCGGGAATTACTCAGTAAAAAAAATTGAATATAATAATTTGAACACCTACCAGGCAGAGAGAGCTATTATTAGTTCTAATCAGCGTTATTATGAGCTTGGCGAGAAAGCGCACAAAGTTTTGGCCTGGCAATTAAAACGAGATGAACAGAAACGAACGATAAACGCAATAGATGCTGGTAATGTGGAAACATACAATCCTGTAGAGATTAATGATGCATTTAAGTGCTATTATACAGAGTTATATACTTCTCAGGCAAGTATAGATCATTCTCAAATGGATTCTTTCCTATCCTCAGTTCACTTACCATGTCTTTCAGAGGAAGATAGGCTTAGTCTGGATCAACCTTTCTCTGCCTCTGAGTTGATCGAAGCTATTCGTGATACGGTTGGTGATCCGCTGTCTCATTCTGGTGTTTGTGTGTGTGTGTGTGTGTGTTTTGTCACATTAATTGTTTCATGTGGGTGTCACCGCTGATTATCAATGATGAGTGGCTGCTGTATGTCATCAACCAGCCTATTTATTGCCCTGTCTTTCGTCTCATGTTTGTCAGATCATTGTTTGGAGTTCCCCTGTGCTGTTCCCTGCTTATTCCCTCGTGTGTTCTTCGGCTGGAGTTGTGGTCTTCGTGGCGTCCTGTTCCTGTTCTCTGTTCTACGTCGGATTCTTTACTTAGTCACCTGCTTTTCACTTGGGCTTCATCTGCGATCTGCATTCACCTGTTCCTGGCGGCCCCTCGAAGTCCCTGCGTCACCATCCACCTGCTGCTACGTATTCCCTGCTTGCTCTGTGTGTGAAGCTCAATAAAGAGAACTGCGCACTTGCATTTACATCCGCTTGTTTTTCCGTGACTGTTTCTCTTGATGCTGAAAAGGCTTTTGATCGAGTAGAATGGTTATATCTTTTTGAAGTGCTGAAAAAAATTTGGATTTGGAGATGCATATATTGACTTAATTCAGTCACTATAAATCTCCCAAAGCAAAAATTGTTACTAATGGAATTATTTCAGATGCATTCACCTTATATAGAGGATGTAGACAAGGTTGTCCTCTAAGCCCAGCTCTCTTTGCGCTGGCTATCGAACCTTTAGCCGAGGCTATTAGATGTAACCCTGATATAAAAGGCTTTGAAATCGGCCCTGAAATGCATAAAATATCATTGTTTGCTGATGATATTCTTTTATTTCTTACTAACCCCATAGATTCTTTATCTATCTCAGAATGTGTTACAATACTTAATTTGGCTAGTCTTTTAGAGAAGGTTGGTAGAGATTTAACAAATTGGATGGATCTACCACTCACATTGCTTGGTAGAATAAATGCAGTCAAAATGAATGTTTTGCCCAAATTTTTATACATGTTTCAATCTCTTCCTATATTAATCCCTAATTCTTTTTTCACTTCTCTTAATGGGTTAATAAGATCATTTATTTGGCACCGTAAAACCCCTAGGGTCAGTCTTGATAAACTGGCTTTAAATTAAAATCAAGGAGGACTGAGATTTCCCAATTTTAAATTGTATTATTGGGCAGCCCAATCCAGGTATCTGGCTCAGATGTTTGCAGTTTCCCCCTTTCCCTCTTGGCTTTCTACAGAGAGTTCTGAGATAAAAGAAGACATCCCTGCCAATATTTTATATACGTGGGATGACAAACTGATCAAAAGTAAAACAAATAACCCCATGATTATTCATTCAGTTCGGAATTGATATAAACTGATCGATGATGGGACAGGATAATTTTCTTTCCCCTAAGACACCTTTATGGGGAAACAGATCGCTACCTATGTGCTATCAAAACAAAAATTTTAAGATATGGGCAAATAAGGGAATTACACATTTGGAGCATTGTTTCGATAAAGATGTTTTAATGTCGTTTGAACAGTTAAAAAATAAATATAATTTGAGTAATAAAGAATTCTTTAGTTATCTACAACTACAAGATTATTTAAGGGTCAGAGTTAAAACTTATCCTAAGATACCTGATTTGACATGTATTGAACAACTCTGCTATTCAGATAAACCACTATATAAAACCATCTCTACAACATACGAAGCCCTGATTTCAAATCAGTATCAGTCTTTAGATGACCCTGACAAATCCAGAGGTAAATGGGAGCAGAATCTGGGGGTAAGAATTGATGGGGACCTGTGGGGTCAATTGTGTAAAGATGGGCTCACCTCAACCTTGAATTCTAGGTATAGACTAATTCAATTTAATTTTTACACCAGCTTTACTACACTCCATCTAGATTACATAAATTTAATAACAGTATTTCACCCCTTTGCTTCAGATGTGGTACAGAAGAAGGAACATTTTTGCATTCTACCTGGTTGTGTCCTAAAGTGAAGATGTTTTGGGTGAAAGTATGTGAAAGTATATCACAGATTCATGGAATTGATTTTCCAGTGGATCCTGAGGTGTGTTTATTAGGTAATTTTACCAACTCTAACCTCCGAAATAGTCATGCTATTAAACTTACGGAAATTTTGTTAATAATAGTCAAAAAATGTATAGCTTTGAAATGGAAAGCAGACTCTGATGTGCCGATTGGACTGTGGTTGTCGGAGGTTTGCAGCTGTGTACCTTTAGAAAAGATCACATATTCAGTGAGGGGCATTGGTTATCTATTTTATAAAATTTGGAAACCCTTTTTGAATTATATAAATATAAATAATTTTTTGTTTATTTTTGGTTTTATTTTTCTCCTTTGTGTTTTGTCAGATGTTTGTTGTTCGTTGTTATATTTGAAAAAACAAAATAAAATTTTCCAAAAAAAGAAAAAAAGAAAAAAGGAAATCTGTAATTTCAGTGTTGATCACTTCATAATGTTGATTCAATGATATTATGATTGATTTGTGGTTGAAATATTAACATTGTTTCAACAGTAACTGAGGGTGCAAAAGTGATACTGAAGCAACATCACTTTATAACAATAATTCAATGCAATTAGCGTTGACACATCAACACGGACTCAACATTGTTTCAATGATTACATCAGAATCAGAAAATTACATGCTACCTGGGTTACAGGTAGGACAGATTATGAATGACTGTCAGGGGCTTACAGGGTCATATTCTGTCCTTACATACATGCAATAAACAACTTTTTATTAAGAAGTCAGCACTTACCTGCGATGTTGAACTGTGTGGCATTAAGCTCCTGTAGTAAGTGATCAAGTTCACTCAGCCCCCCTCCCAGAACCGAGGCAGAGGAGAAAGCAGGAGGAAAGTCTTCTGTGCGTGAGAAGCGTGGCTTACATACGGTACTGAGAAAAACACAAGTTGCAAAACAATCTATTAGGGCTGTCAAAATGGCTGAAAAGCTAAATTCGAAATTCTTTCTGAAATATTTGCAAAATTCGAATTATATTCTAATTCTAAAGGCAATACTTAGTTTTTTACGATTGCTTACACACTAAAACTAACACACAGTTACTGAAACTCTACACTCAAAGAGCAAAACCTTAGCCCAGATTTGCACAACTATAAGCACATTCTCAGCCTCACACTTTTTGCAAAACACTATTCACATTGTTTTGCACAACACTAAACACACTTCTCTACATTAGACAGAAATCTAACAATGTCACTTCTTTGCGATTTCAAAACACTGCTTTCCAAAATACCACGCCTATAACCCAATTGATCAAACACAGCCGTCAGGTGTGCAGACACTTAGATGCTTAACTGTAAACTCAACAATCAGGTGCAAATACTATAAAAAAGGCAAAAAGTGAGTTTGTGTCTTCAACAAAATGGAAGGCAATGTTGCAGTAAGAAGAAGAGGGAGAAACATCATTGGCCACAGAACTATTTTGAATGTCCCGGGACAACGTGGTGGTAACATCACAATGTATGTTGCAATCACGCAGAATGGTGTTCTCCACCAGCATGCCAACTTAGGCCCTTACAGTACGGCCCACATATTCACATTTTAGAAAGACTACAAAAAATCGTCACTGCAGAAGACCAAATGAATGCAGAGCAGATAAGATGCATTGTCATATGGGACAATGTAAATTTCCACCTATCTGCTCTGGTCCAAAACTGGTTTCATTAGCATTCACAATTGTCACTCCAATACCTCCCACCATATTGTCCCTTCCTTAAACCCATTGAGGTTTTTTTTGTTTTGTTTTGTTGTTTTTTTTTTGGCAAGGAAGGTTTACAATCTCCAGCCCTATGTCAGGATATGCCTCATTCAAGAGAAGGCCTGACCTAATTGATGCAGGGTCTGTGCAAGGATGGATTCACCATTCAAGAAGATTCTTCCCTTGCTGTCTTGCATGAGAAGACAACGCCTGTGATGTGGATGAAGTGCTATGGCCAGATCCAGCTAGGCCAAGAGATGATGCTTTTGAGTGTTTTTTTTTTATATATTTATATATATATATATATATATATATATATATATATATATATATATATATATATATATATATATATATATATATATATATATATATATATATTTATTTCATTTACAGTTTCTCAATTGCTTAAACACTATAACCAGGCTTTTGAACTAAAATTTCAAAACCATAACGCCATTTATCAAAAAACACACCCATTTCCCTAAACTATAAACACTATTCCCCTGTTTTGACACATGAATCAGATTTATTGAACTGTCACTGCAAAACTCTAGACACAAATCCCTTCATTTCTCATTGCCTACACCATGTTGTCATTTAGAAAGCACTAGCATTCAATATTGTTCACTCAAGTCAGCATAGCTTAAGCTCAACTAGCACACAGTTACCCCTGTGGAAACACTAAGAGTCAAAATTTATCACACACCAATCAGAAACATCAATAGAGAGATAAAAGCGCCTGAGTCAGTTAATTAAGTTTTGGAACAATGGATCTAGAGAGACATGATTGAAAAGACCAGAGAGGAGGAAGAGACGGAAGAGGATGTGCAAGAGCAGTAAGAAGTGGAGGAAGAGGTGAAGGAGGAGGAAGAGGTGAAGGAGGAGGAAGAGGAGGAGGAGGATGAGGTGCAAGGAGACAAGGAGTCTCAGATGAAATTCATGCCACTAGTTGACCATTGTCCTTGTCCATGGTATGACTATGAGGGAGGCTGGGCAATGAGTTCAGCCAAACTTAAGTTGCTTCACCATCACCTCAATCATAAGAATCTTCAGGGAGGGAAACAGTTAGGTGTACTTTACTGTAACTTTTGAGTGCTGTACTCTGTTACAACACATGCATCAAATTGCCTGACATACAGCTTCCATTTTGTAAAAAGGATGTTACAGTTACAGTTATTAGTACTTGTATTTTTGTAGGACACAGAGACGATGGAATGGAAGAAGCCTGACTAGACATTTCAGTTGATGCGTGTCAGGGGTGGATCAGGCATGCAAGAGGATTTTACCCCCGCTGCCTTATAGGGCCAGTACAGCCTGTGATGTTGACGAGATTCTCTGGCCTGTCCCAGACCAAAGATGTGATGCTGGGGCAGAATATTTTTTGTTGTTGTTTGGTGTATTGTACTGTACAGTATATTACAGTTTTTTCGATTGCTTACACACTACAATTAAAAGTAGTACACTATTAGCAAAACCTTACACTCAAGAAGCAAAACATCAGCCCATATTTGCACAACTATAAGCACATTGTCAACCTCACACTTGTTGCAAAACTCTACACACAGTGATTTGCAAAACACTAAATACACTTAACATACACTACACACAAAAATCTATCATGAAGTCACTTCCTTGCAATACCAAAGCACTGACTGTCAAATTACTGCACCGTCCAACACAGTCATCAGGTGTGCAAACACTTGTTTGCTTAATTGTAGACACACCAATCAGGTGTATAAGCACTATAAAAAGCAGCAGGTGAGTTCATCGGCCTTAAGCACAATGGAAAGAGTCAGAGAAGAGTAAGACGAGGAGGAGAACAAGGAGAACGAGGAGGAGGAGGAAGGGGAGGAAGAGGAATCAACAGAGGAGGAATCAGCAGAGGAAGAGGAAGAGAAGGAGGCCATGCTAGAGGTAGAGGTAGAGGAAGAGGAAGACAAGATGGTGCTCAAAGTAGACCGAATCTGACAATTGAGGTCCGTGCAACACTGGTTGACCACGTTGTCAACCATGGCCTGACACTGAGGGAGGCTGAACTGCGAGTACAGCCAAATCTAAGCCGATACACAGTGGCAGGTGTGATAAGAATATTTTGACTGGAAAATAGGTATTGTAAAAATATCATCATATCAAAAACATCTGCACGGTTTCAGTAACTTCTTACAGTACTGTATTATATGCACTATCAGCTCTTCTGTTACCTTTTCCTGTGAAATTACTGTACTATTGTATACTGTTTTTTTTTTTTTTTCTACATAGGATTGAGGGTCGGGAACGACAAGGGGGAAGGCCTCCTATGTTCACAGAACAGCAAGAGAGGGAGATAGTAAACATGGTTTTGGCCAACAATGCTATAACACTCAATCAGCGAATTTTTCTCAACGAAGCAAATTTATCGAGTGCCTTTTGAGCGCAATTCCGAAAAGGGTGAAACGACTTTGGCATGATTATGCAGAAGTATGTATTCACTAGCAGTGTGATCTTGCATACTGTCTCATAATCTTACTGTACTGTAATATGTATACTAGATCTACACTGAACTACACAATTTTGCCTGACACTGTTCTTCAGAGAGTTTTACAAATGGATGGAGAGGAGATCCAGCATGAGTTCATTTACGTAGATGAGGCTGGGTTCAACCTGACGAAAACACGAAGGAGGGGAAGAAACATCATTGGCCACAGGGCAATAGTCAATGTCCCAGGGCAACGTGGGGGTAATATAACACTCTGTGCAGCCATTACACAGAATGGGGTCCTCCACCGCCATGCCCATATGGGCCCTTACAACACAGCACTCATACTTACATTCTTGGACCAATTGCACAACATAACAGCAGCAAATCAAATCGATCATATGCATTACATTGTTGTATGGGACAATGTGTCTTTCCACCGCTCTGCTCTGGTTCAGAACTGGTTTCAGCAACATCCACATTTCAACGTCCTATATTTTTCACCATACTCTCCATTCCTCAACCCTATAGAAGAGTTTTTCTCGGCATGGCAGTGGAAGGTATATGATCTCCGTCTCCAGGCTGAGGTACCCCTCATCCAAGCCATGGAGGAGGCCTGTGAACAGATGGAGGTAGCAGCAATGCAAGGATGGATTCGTCATTCAAGACGTTTCTTTCCAAGGTGTCTTGCTAATGACAACATTGCCTGCGATGTTGATGAAATTCTCTGTCCAGATCCAGCTAGGCGAAGAGACAATGTCTAGGTTTTTTTTTTTTTTTAAACAGTAAACTTAAAGTGTAATACGTAAAGTGACATTTTGTTACAGTATTATGAATCTCCATGTCAACATTTTGGGCGTGTTGACAAATAAATGAGTTTCTTCAGTCTGCAACATTGGTCTTGTGTAGTGTTTGGTGAATTTACATTATATTTGTACTTTGTTGATGGTAGCCTACTCTATTCATAGGGAAGTAGAAGTGCTAAAAGTGTTTTAGGTTTATCACAGCAGATTGTAACTCGTGCAAACAGAGTATAGTAATGTGAAACGTGTGTGTTTCATATGGTAACAAAGTGTGTTTTTTAAACAGAAGTGTATAGTTTATACAAGAGTGTTTAATTATGCAAAGAATCTGTAGTGTTTTGCTAATTGGGTGTGTGGTTGTGCTAATTGTGTGTAGTGTTTTGAAAACATGAGCCCTGTTTTGAAAATCGTGCTCAAGCAATCCAAAAAAACTAAGAAATAAAAAAAATGTGCAAATGTATACATGTGTTCATGTGAAAAGTTCAGTGAGGGGGTGAACCACAAGCAACACGACTTATTACTGGTTTTTGGTTTTGGATTTTGTAGTATTGTTTTGAATTTATCTCACCAGTGCGTTAGACTATGTTGTAGTGTGTGTGTGTGTTTGAGGGCTTGTGTATGATGTCTGAGGGCAAAGTTTGGTTTTTCAGCAAGAGTGAATGGTTGTGAGTGTAGAGCTTCATGTACTTTAACAAGATCTCTGAAAAAAATCAAACCCAGACTATATAATTAGAAAAGTATAAAAGTTACAAGTGTTTAAGATTGATTCATTTACACACTGCTGTGCTCAAACAAAATCAGAATGTATGAACCATGTGTGTTTCATACGGTGTCAAAGTTGGGTTTTGCTAAATTAATGTAAAGTTTTGAATGAAGTTTTTAATTTTGCAAAAGAACTGAAGTGTTCTGCTACTTGTGTGTGTGGATCTGTGAATTGTGTGTAGTGTTTTGACAAAATGAGCCTTTTTTTATAATTGTGCTTAAGCAAACATAAAAAACTAATGTTAGAGGAAAAAAAGGACTTTATTTTCTGCTATGCCCACAAGAGAGCGCAAGCGAGCGCAATTAGCAAATATACACCAAATCAAGCATCGCATCTTTTATTGGTCCTAAGTCCCATTGAACTCTATTGGTAATGACGGAACTTACGACTATATTTCGCTTTGGGAAACGCACTTCTGACTGAGGTGCTAGGTATGGTCAAGTATGTCTTTGCCAGCTGCACAATATGTGGAAACATACCACATGGTTTTTGCCACCAACTGAGAGGGTTTTCGTCAGCGGGTAGCGTAGCTTCTCATTCATACATATCAATCTCATGGTCCAAAGGCCTGATGTCTTCTTCAGCACTGCTTAGGGTCTGACTGCATAGGCCGTCGAACTGGTTGCCCATAGCAGACAGCGCAGTCTTTTTTTCTTGCATCAAAATCAGCGTGATCACTTTTTGACTCCTATATTATATTTATCACGTTAATGCACCCTCTACCGTGCTGTACTGGATAACCTAACAACAAACAAGCTGCGTCAGTCACCATGGCTTGCGCTCCTCTTAACATAGCAAAATTTCAAATGTGCCCTTTAAAAAAAAAAAAATTGACGAATATTCGAAATTCTATTTATTTATTTTTTGACAGCCCTACAATCTATCAGTAAGGGCCTACCACAACACTCACAATCTCAATGTGTACTCAGAGGAATAGTTTCAAAAATGAAAATTCTTATATTTTATTTAGACCATTGGCAGATTTTTTTCAGAGCATGTGGTGTAGCACCTTGTCCAAGCTCTTGTCATTTAAAAATCAGTCTACTACAATGCCCCATGGGCCAGCCTTCCAGACAAGTCTCTGCATATAATCCAGAATGTGGCAGCATGTTTGGTCTTCAATCACCCAAAGTGGAACTGTGACAAACCTCTCCTGATCTCACTCCACTGACTTCCAGTGTCACTGCCAGAATTTTGTTGGAGCTAAATCTGATCGCAATGGTCATTAATCGGCTGTCGGCGAACACATCAAGCTAACGATCAAAGACTTCAGATTTTGGCCAAGGATCAAAGGAATCTTTTCAGTTCTCAAAATTTATCTCAGAAGGCCAAATCATGGCCAAAATCGTACAGTGTGAACCCGGCTTTACACACACACACACACACACACACACACACACACACACACACACACACACACACACACACTTTTTCATGTTGTATGGGGACATTCCATAGACAAAGATTTTTATACTGTACAAACTGTATATATTATCCCCTAAACCTACCCATCACACAAAACCTTCTGCAGTTTTACACTTTCAAATAATATCATTCTGTATGATTTATAAGCCGTTTTCTTCATGGGGACCAAAAAAATGTCCCCACAAGGTCAAGGATTCCAGATATTACCATATGACATTTTGGCCCCATAACGTAGGATTTACCAGGACCACACACACACACACAGGTTTGTTTTGCTATCAAAGTGAAGACATTCCATAATGGTTTTTATACTGTACAAACTGTACATTCTATCCCCCTACACTACCCCTACCCCTAAACCTACCCATCACAGAAAACATTCTGCATTTTTAAATTTTTAATAAAACATTATTTAATGTGTTTTTAAAATAATATGAGGACTCATATTTCATGTTTATGTCGTAACACCAGTGTAATACCCATGTCATTATACAAATTTGTGTCGTCATAAATCACAAAAATGCGTGAACAATGAACATTTCTTTCACCAATTCAAATTGACTATATGTTGTTTTCTTTATTTGTCATAATTACATACATACTTTTGTAACTTCTTTCTATATGTATGTAAAGCTGCTTTGCAACCATGCAAAATTGTAAAAAAAAAAAAAAAAAAAAAAAAAAGCTATAGAAATGAATTAAACAATACCTGATATTCAAATTAATGTATTTTTTTAAAATTTCATTACATTTTTTATATACTCTATTTTTTAAAATTCAAAACATTTATCTATACTATTTTTATACTCAACAAGTAGAAGAAACTAGATGTTTCAATTCATACCTCACATTTTCTTTGGTTTGCACAAAAACAAAGTCTCAACTAAAATAATAATAATAATAATAATAAATAATAAATACATAGCATGATCTTAAAATAATTAAATCATCCTCAGATTTGAAATACATGGTAAGGCTTGTGTCTTTAGCTGCAATGAGCATCTAGACTCTAAAGGCTGCCTGAGAAATGTGCCAAATCTGCAACACAGATTCCCAACAGTGTGCACTATAGCAAGTTTGGTTGTTTTGCAAAAGTACAGCAAAACCAATTGTTGATATGTCACAGCCCGTGAAAGTAAGACGAGGAGAGATTGGCTTATCAAACATATACAAAAACTGCCCCCTTCACTGATACTCATACACTCATACTGTAGCCTATAGGTCTATGTTAAAAATCACATTATTCAACTGCTTACATTAATTTTCAAAACTTTTCCTCTTTTTTTCAAAACTTTACACACAAATCCAAGAATTGCACACAAAATAAAAACACCTCACATCTTTTGCAAAATGAAGCACTGCATTCAAAATATCACAAACACATCTCAAAAGCAAACATTTCCCAGATAGCATGGTGACATTGATCCAATGTTGAGTTTTGATCCAAAACATAATTTTGGTTGAGACTGACATTTCAATGTTTCAAGAATTTTGATGAAAGCAGACAGCACAGATGGGAGCAGTAACACTGAACTAACAGTGATTTGTAGTTGACCACAAGATCATGCAGGTATGTATCTATGCAGAACACTAGTGGGTGTCTCCCAATCAGTGGGGCATTTTCAAACCACGAGGGGCATTTTCAACTGCTTTCAACTGCTCTAATCCACTGGGGGCTTGGTTTAGGGGTGGGCCTTCATGATTTTAGAAATGTGCATGTGCAATTCTCAGTAGTCTAATCAATTCCTCCTCATTCTTATTTCTATGTTCTTTTATTTATTTATTTTTTGGGGCTTGTTATTTGTATTTGATTTATTGTTAATGACTCTAATAAGATATATTTATTTAAAAAAGTTTTTAAAATGTTTGAATAAACCATCCATTTTCTAAATCCTTAAAAAGTGCACACATCATGCTCTAGTGATATTTCTTAGAAATTTTATGATTAAAGTTCCAACAACATTTCTTTAAGTGCAAGTGACATGAATATCATACTTAACACATAGCACATGTATTGCATCTATTACAGTTTTTCTCAAATGCTAAAACACAAAAGCCAATCCTCTAAACCAAATGACCAGTTGTCTAAACACATTTACTAAATCTAGCCATCATTTCCCAATATCATAAACACATTTCATATGAAGACAATTCACAAAACACAATCCTCCGTTCTCATAAATCTTAACACATTTTTCTTTGCTAAAACACAAGTTGCAAAAGAACTCTGCTCATATTCTTAAATGAAAGCTCATGTGATGCAAAATGCTTGTACAGTCAGCAATATTTGAATACAATGAACACATCTGGCGTCATTCATTACACACAATGACTCAAAATTGAAGACACTTGTTGCTAATGCTGTGACCACATGTATAAAAGCAAGTTCAGAGTGCACAGTTTGCTGAAAGTTCCAAACAAACACAATGGATGAAGGCAGAGTCAGGGGAAGAGGACTTCGAGTCAGAGGAGGGAGAAGAGCTGGCCAACGAGGAAGAGGAGTTAAAATCAGAGGAGGAAGAGGAGCAGGCCAACGAGGAAGAGGAGTTCAAATCAAAGGAGGAAGAGGGAGAGGAGAAGGTCCAGGAGGGAGAGCAAGACAACATCGCACCATCATTACGGACGAGATGCGAGCAACAGTCATTGACCATGTCATTGTCCATGGCATGACAATGGCTGAAGCAGGACTACGAGTCCATCCAAACCTGAGTAGGTTCACAGTGGCCACCATTATCAGGGCATTCAGACAACACAACAGGTATTGTACTCTATTGCTTTCTTTGTCACAATACAATTTTACAAGCCTGTGAAAGTAGTCTATTGCTTTCAAATCAGTTGTTACTGTATTGTAAAACATGTCAATTGACAACACATGTTTCTTTCTTTAGAGTTGAAAGAATGCCACAGAGGTGGGAGGGTTGCCATATTTACAGCGGCACAAGAAACCCTCATTGTGGATATGGTTTAATATTACTCTTTGTGCGGCCATGGGTTTGGAGGGGCTTGTCCACCGGCATGCTGTCCTTGGGTCTTACAACACCCAATGTCTCCTCACCTTCCTAGAGGAGCTAAAAGACATCCTCCTGGACCACCACCACCACCATCCTGGGCCCGCACATCACATTTATGTGATCATTTGGGACAATGTACGCTTCCACAAAACAAACCAAATCAGAGAGTGGTTCACCACCAACAGTAACCACTTTTTAAACGTCTGTCTGCCACCCTACTCCCCTTTCCTCAACCCTATAGAGGAGTTCTTCTCATCGTGGAGATGGAAGGTTTATGACAGACAACAATACACTAGAGAGAACCTCCTAAGGGCAATGGAGCTGGCCTGTGTTGACATCCCAGTGGAGGCCTTCCAAGGATGGATTCGCCATTCCAAGGCAATTTTCCCGCAGTGCCTGGCAAGAGACAATATAGCCTGCGATGTGGATGAGGTGATGTGGCCCGATGCAGCTCAGCGACATGATGCCGCACAGTGATTGTGGTGTGTGTGGTGTGAATAAAGTAAATAAAAAAAACTTCACACCCTGATCATGTTTTCAAGAGTACTGTTGTGTGCAATAGATTCTGTTCTTGCATTGAGTTGTGTTACAGTAGTGTACATGCAGAATTTACTATAGATTTATACTCTTCATATGAAACTCACAAATTTAAATGCCTAATCCTCTGCAGAGATCTAAGAACATCCATTACTGTAAAGCTTCGAGCTGCTCTTTTGGTGTGAAAGTTTGAGTTTTGAAGTGAGAAGGTGTGGTTGTGTTTATGTAGCTTTAGAAAAGGGTGTTGTGTTTAGACATTGGGGAACATGGAGGAAACGTTTGTGAAATGTGTTTTAGCATTTGAGAAAAACTAATCAATGCTTGCAAAGCACCTTGTTCCCTTTCAAAGGCTACACTCTAAGCTGCGCTTAATACAGCATTGTGGGAACGTCTTTAAATGTGACCAGCTGTGAATATATGTGTAAAACAACATCAATGAAATTGACCCATATTTATAGCCTCGCATGACGTCATTGGAATGTGTCATAAGCGACGCTATAATTTGATGTGCCACCTATGCATCAGCAGGTCTTTTGTCTTCAGAGGCCATTCTGTGAAACTGTGTGAAACTGTGTGTATCATAAGCAAGCTCTATCATTTCTCTCTTTCCCTCTTGTCAGGAGTTAGATTTGATAGGCAGAGCACAGAAACTTTCTCTCATCTGTTCCTCCTTTCACTCTGCAGCGCAAGTGAAAGTATTACATATACATATATTATGTATCTACCTGTTTCCACGGGGCGCTACTGTAAAAGAGAACGTGGGTACAACTTCCGGTGAGGCAGCGGAAGTAGCATACCAATGGTATTTTGTGTGCTAATTAGCGAAGAGGCTAAGTGTTTTTTGGATCATTGTTTACTTTGTAAAGTTGCAAATCTTTATGAGAAATGTCGTTACGGTGCTCAGGGACAACATCTCAGTTTACTACATTATTAGTTTATAATATCACAATACAATAAACAGTTTGTGCCCTTAATTGCTCTTTACTTTACTGACCTTCCACAAAAGTGCTGCTGCATGACTAGAGCATCCTGACCCTGAAATACTTGAACAACCCGCTGTCTGTACTTCCCGTCACTGATGCACCAAAGCCTTATGATGTTATTGACTCCTAACGTATCGTGCGTGCCAGAGCCAGATGCTAAAGGCTACTTATGTTAACCACTGCGATAATAAATACACGTTTATGGAAAATATCAGAGACTGCTTGAGGAATGAAGACAATTCTTATGTGATTATAATCGTGTATTTATTTGGTTTAATGTTTTATCTGTCTCTTCCCTGTGCCTGTTGATTCCTCACAAATGCATATCTTAAACAGATTCACACACTCCGGTTAACTTGTATAACTCATAACTCCTGTTGTCTTCTCATGAGCTCCATCTGTTGCTCTGGCTGAAAGGATCAGGATAGATAGACGGACAGATCGCGCAAACATCCTCGGATAGCAATCATCGCATAATTTAGAGGGAAAAAAATAGAAATGGTCAGAAAAGTGACGTAAACATAGGGTATGTTATCAATATATTTCTTAATGTGTAAGCCTTTGGATTTAAAAGCCTTAGTGGAGTTGATTTTGCATTCTTGTGATTGTAAATAAATGGAAGCAGGCGCAACTGAATAGGTCTGTGTTTTCTTTTTATGTCAATATAAATATCAGTTAGATTTAGCATGACTGATGTGCACTCCTGACATAAATTAACACATTACTATTACTGTAACATTTTTTTATTGTAAAACATTGTTCAAATATTGATGCTGGAATCTTAAATCTTTAAGTAAAAAACAAACGTTCGCAAGTTTGGATCGTTAAATCTTGAATGACTGTCAACTGTTGTATGAATGAGTGTCACGTCCAGCTTGTTTACTTCGAACCGGAAGACGCTCCCACGTTTGACGCAAGGCCTCATGGGGCGTAGGAAACTTGTGGATATATATTATAAAAAAGAGAGAAAGTATGAGTGAACAAGGCAGATGGTGTGCCTCCGTGTTTGTGTCCAATCTCCAAATCAGACATACCCATACCGTTTTGTTTGTTTGGGGGAAGAGCAAGCTGCCCTTGCGTTAGAACTGTTCACAATTAAATTGCTTCGTACTAGTCTCTCTTTCTTCCAGGGACCAGCACCCACAGTACAGTCGTGGGGCTCGCGAATGGATCTCGCTGATGAACTGATATGTTCAGCACAAGCTTACATCCATCTGGGCTTTAAGTCCATATTGAGCTCTCATCATACAGTGTTAACGTCACCGATAAAGGGTCCTTCTAAAATACATACAAATAAACTGTATCAACCTTTGAGCATCAAACCCAACACAGCTTACATACAATTGCTTAGCATATATCAACAAACAAATCCAAAAACGTATTGACAACAAACATTATCAACAGGCTGACAACAGTCAAATTTAAATAGCAGGAAAGAAAACAATCCTTACTTTAAGTTGTGCTTGAAATAGAACATTTCTCAACCAGGACGTAGCACAAATGCAGTATAGCCATGCTTCCTACTGCTGCTGTTCTGCTAACTTCCTCTAAAACCTCACATTTACTTAAGGAGCTTAATTAGGTGCTATAGCACCCCTAGCAGTGAGGAAGAAAACTGCAGACAAAAGACTTAGTAATGCTGTGTTCGCACCAGACGCAACTTGCGCGAATAAATCGCGCTATTCGCGCGTAGTTGGACGTTTGAACATTTTGAGTTTACTCGCTTCATTCGCGCGTGAAAATCCCTTCACAACAGACGCGAATTCGCGTCATGAGAGGGGCTCTCCCGTTCCTTTATGTGTCCCAGACTCTCCCACTGCTTTCTGCACACTTCCTCTGAATAAACACAACTTGTCAGTGGGGAAATAATTGTAAATTACAGCGAATAAGCTCAATTGGTCTTCTTTAGTTGGCTTGTAGTCTTATATATATATATATATATATATATATATATATATATATATATCTCAAATTGAGTAAAGACCGTTTTTCTTTCAAACACGATCCTTTTTATTTCTGTTTCTATAAATGTATGTAGATGTACAGCGACGATGATTGTCCACCATTGTTGTTTCGAATTTCTGCCTCAGATCGCTACGTCACGTCACTACTAGAGCAAGCTCCTGATTGGTTAACGCGGCGCGGAAATTCGCCAAAGTTCAGATTTTTCAACTTGCGCAATTCACGCGAATCGCGCTGCAGGATGTCAATTCGCGTCTTTGCATGGTATTAACATGTAAATCACTCGCGCTTACCGCTTCATTCGCGTCCAGTGTGAACGCACCATAACAGGCTTGTTTGTTACAGCATTCCTCTCGTGATGTTAAAGCCGAGGAATTACTGGAGGTAGTAACTCGAGGTGTGGTTAAATTACAGCTAGAAAAAGAAAAAGAGAAAAAGAGGCCCCCAAACCATCTAAGCTTGATAATAGGTTTTTGTCTGGTGGCAGAGGGGAGGGGAGGGGCCACAACACCAGTCTCTCTCTTTCTTTGAGGACCTCCATGATGAATTATCAAAGTCATGAAGAAAACTATATACTTCTCGTGTTTTTGTGCCCTCAACGTCAATTTATTCGACTATCATGGGTGCTGAAGCACGGGGGTATACGATGATGCCAAAAGTTGAAGAGATGAGCATTTTGCTGTACAATGGTCATGCTTTAACTTTGCAATTTCTAGTATTACATTAGTATTGCATCTTTCTCGTGAGTATTTAATAATTTTTGACTTTTCAGTCTGAGTGAAATCTCTTTTTGGCTCATTTTGCCTGTAAAAGAAAACCTGCTTAATAATTATGCACACCTGAATATAAGGCATTTTTCATTTCCAGCCTTCATGAACAATTATATTTTGCTTATAAATGATTAAATACAAATGAATTGTAGTTATTAAGATTAATGTGGTTTAGAATTGGTAAAATGTGCTTGGAAGAAAATATGATCAGAAAATCAACTTGCCTAATAATTCTTCAGTGTATCTATGTGGCTGAGACCCTGGTTCCTCACCTTGGGTCCCACTGTAGGGGCGCCATGTTGTCACAGATTGCTAACGACAGACGCCTCCCTGATGGGCTGGGGAGCGGTCTTAAGTGGCCGTCCAGCCCAAGGGGAATGGGAGGACCATCAGCTCATCTGGCACATCAACTGCCTAGAACTGATGGCTGTATTTCTGGCCCTGAAATACTTTCTCCAGCACCTGAGATGCTGTCATGTCCTAGTGCGGATGGTCAACACAACAGTAGTCTCTTATATAAATCGCCAGGGAGGTCTGCATTCACGCCATCTGAACAAGATAGCGTGACAGATCTTTCTCTGGGCCCAGGACAAATTCCTGTCACTGAGGGCAGTGTATATTCCTGGGAACCAGAATGTGGGAGCGGATTTATTGTCCAGACAGAAACTACTGAGCGGGGAATTGAAACTTCACCCCGACATAGTGAAACAGATATGGCTGAGATTCAGAGAAGCAGAGGTGGACCTCTACGCCTCTCAACATACAGCGCAATGTCCCCTTTACTTTTTTTGAGTTACCCAGCCCCCCTATGTCTGGATGCGATGGCGTATACATGGCCTTCGATGCGCCTGTATTGCCTTTCCTAAAGTTGCTTGCTCCCGGGAGTTCTAGCCAGAGTTCGTCAACAAAGGATTTGCCTCTTATTGATAGCGGAGATAATATCTCTCGGAGATAATATCTCTCGGAGATAATATCTCTCCTCGACGGCTCACCTTGGGCCATACTGGAGAGGAGGGACCTTCTGTCTCAGGCGCAGGGGACAATATTTCATCCCCCGCCAGAGATGTGGAACCTTCATGTTTGGCTCCTGAGAGGAACCAACTGAGGGACACAGGGCTTTCACCTGATGTTATTGAGACCATTTTGAGTGCTAGAGCTCCCTCCACTAGATCAAGTTATGCCAACAAATGGGGTGTCTTTTGCACACAATGCAGATCCAGTAAACTGCCAAATTGCTACAGTTCTGGATTATCTGCAGGAGAAATTATCAACAGTCACATGCCCCGCCACTCTCAGGGTTTATGTGGCCGCCCTTTCGGCTTGACATGCTCTGGTTGACGGGTGCCTTTGGGCAAGCATGTCCTGCTCTCTCGCTTTGTTCGAGCAGCCAGGTGGCTCCTTCTAGAACCAGGATCCCTTCATGGGACCTAGCAATTGTTCTGGAGGGCCTGGTTGAGACCCCCCTTTAATCCGAGTCAGTTTTCAGATAAGCTGTTAACGCTAAAAATTTTTTTTTTCTCATGGCTATATCTTCTCTAAAAAGAACTGGGGATGTGCAGGCTCTGTCCATTGTGCCATCCTGCTTAGACTTTGCCCCAGGAATGGTGAAAGCTATTTTGCATTCTCATCCTGACTATCTGCCGAAGGTACCTTTCTCGACCTTGTATACAGTCACTCTCGATGCCTTCTGCCCTTCGCCGTTCACAACGCCGGAGCAGGAGAGACTTCACAGACTATGTCCAGTCCATGCTCTTCAGACTTATGTCCACCGCACCAGCCAGTGGCGTAATTCAGAGCAACTGTTTGTTTGTCATGGCGGCCATAACGGGTGCGGCCGCCACAAAACAGACCATGTCACATTGGGTGAAAGACACTATTGCCCTTGCCTATGAGGCGCGTGGTCACACTTCACCAACGGGTATCAGGGCTCATTCCACCAGGGGAGTAGCCTCTTCTAGAGCTTTGGCAGGGGGCGCTCCCTTGCAACATGTTTGTGATGTGGCAGGTTGGTCCTCTCCACACACATTCATAAGGTTTTATAGATTGGATGTTCATGTTACTCTGGGCTCTCACGTCCTTAAGTCATCATCGCAAACTAGTGTCTGAGACTCTCTACACTTGGTGACACACTTCACAGCCAGGGGGTCCAGACACACAGTGCGGCGGCGTGGGTATTCTCGTTCCCACAGCGCTGTATTAAGCACAGCTTTGAAAGAGAACGCCCCAGGTTACTTCACTGTAACCCTGTTCCCTGAAAAGGCGGGAACGAGAAGCTGCTCTTCATTGCCACACTGAGATGTCCCAGGACTGCTCTTCAGACAAAATATCTGCTGATGCACAGGTGGCACATCTAATTATAGCCTCGCTTACGCCGCATTCCAATGACGTCATGCAAGGCTATAAATATGGGTCAATGTCATTGACGTTGTTTTACACATTAACAGCTTCATTGACATTGTTTATATATTCACAGCTGGTCACAACTAAAGACGTTCCCACAGCGCTGTATTAAGTGCAGTTTCTCGTTCCCACCTGTTCAGGGAACAGGGTTACAGTGAAGAAAAAAAAAAAAAAAAGAGAAGCACACTCTTGATGTTCATCAAATGTGATATTGATAATATATTTAGTTGTAGTCAACAGGATTATCACCTGACCTGGAACTTGATGCTATCCTGTGCTTTATCTCCTGCTCCCTCATTACTGCTTAATCAGGTAATCATTCATATTCCTGAATCTGTATTATATTTGAGGAATGTAACTAATCTCCATTCAGTTTAACCTGTTTCCACTAAAACAAATCACAAAAAACAAACAAACAAACAAACAAAAAAACATCTACACCTTGTGTTTGAGAAAGTGACTGACATGGTTATTTTGTGATATTTAAAAAAGATTGAGGTTTACATAAGGTGAATCTGCAACTTTAAATAAATTTTCATTAAAAAAAACAAACAAAAAACTAAGCTTTTGAAGAAAAACTTGTTACTTTAATGCTATGTACTGTAGTTTCTAGGACTGGATCCAAATATTCGATTATTCGAATATTCGTTCGGTGGGTTGGTATTCGATTTTCAATTTTGGGATTCGAATATTCATCTTTTTTTATTGTTTTTTTTTCCACACACCTGGCATCCCCCACACATGAAATGGTTCTCATTCGCACTTGAATATGTTTACACAATAAAATCTGGCAAAATACAATACCCTTTTTCACAATTATCTTATATAGCCAAGCAATTTTTAATAGGATGGACAGTTGAAGAAACCCAACCTTTTATAATTAAATATATCTGATTCTTGTCAGGGGAGCCTGGAAGACCCATTAGAGTTCCCACAAAACAAACAGAAACAGTTCTGCCAGGCGAAGAGAAACAGGTTTGTTGCAGCTGGCGATCAACAGAAACAACAGCGGTGTCCCGAGTCACAAGTCCGCGTCTGTAGTCCCACTGGAGAGAAGTGCGAGCAGTTGGAAAAGTGATAGCAACGTCCATGCCAGACGACCAGCTCACAGTTCAGCAGAGCGACAGCAGGACTCCAGTCTGGGGTGAGGACTGCGACCGGGACAGGAACTCAGACTTAGGTTCAGAAAACAGACTGCTAAGACACACACGAAGAGAGATTTAGCGAGATAACAGGGAGCAAGTGCTACTCACAAACATCAGTTCCCGGACGCAGACGAGGACAAAGAACAGGGAGAAATAAGCAGTGCAATAAACGCGAAGACACAGAACAGGTGCGTGCACAAGGGCGTTTCCCCTTACCCAGAGGTAAGGGGAAACAGCTGAGACCAATGAAAGATGAAAGAGAGAAGGAAAAGATACCCAAAACAAGAGTAATCAAACCTGACTCATGACAGTACCCCTCCCCTGAGGAGCACCCCCCGGCGCTCCCAAGGAAGAGGACTGGCGAGAGCGAAGGAAATCATAGATGAACGAGCGGTCCAGGATGCCCCGAGCCGGAATCCAACTCCTCTCCTCAGGACCATAGCCCTCCCAATCGACGAGATATTGATAACCCCGACCCTGGCGGCGCATGTCCAGCAACCTCCTGACCCTGTAAATTGGAGAACCCTCTACAAGTTCGGGACAGTGGCCGGGGCAGGCGGGAGCACGAACGACCGGCTTAATACATGAGTCATGGAAGACCGGATGGATGCGCCTCAAGTTAGGAGGCAATTTGAGCTTGACGGCCACAGGACTAAAGATTTTAGTAATGGAGAAAGGCCCAATGAAGCATGGCGCCAGTTTATGTGACTCATAAATCCTTGGTGGATAACCACACCTTCTGTAGACAAACATATCTAGGCGCTTTAGTGCGACGACGATTGGTCAAACAATCGATTAGGAGGGCATCGTTTCGGAATAGAAACACCAGTAAGAGCGGACTTGACTTGTCTCTCGATTCCCCAGGAAACGCCTGCCACCACGCAACCCTCAGGTAAAATAGGTTCAGTGGAAGAGGCGTCACCAGCGGAACAAAACTGCCGAGAGAGAGCGCCAGGCTTAGTATTCTTCGATCCGGGTCTGTAGGAAATAGTGAAATCAAAACGTCAAAAAAAAAAGCGCCCAACGAGCCTGACGAGCATTCAACCACTTAGCAGACCGAATATACTCAAGATTCCTATGGTCCGTCCACACAATAAACGGAACAGAGGAGCCCTCCAACCAGTGACGCCACTCGCCCAGAGCCAAACAAATGGCGAGAAGCTCACGGTTTCCGATGTCGTAATTATCGTTCGGTCGGCAAGAGACGATGGGAGAAGAACGCGCACGGATGAACTTTATTATCAGTAGAAGAGCGGTGGGAAAGAACAGCGCCCACGGCAATATCGGAGGCATCGACCTCGACAATAAATTGTTCGGTAGAAACAGGCATGATAAGAACAGGTGCTGAAGTGAACAGCTCCTTCAGTTTGTCGAAAGCACGCTGATCTCCCTCGATCCATTCAAATAGTTTCTTAGGTGAAGTGAGAGCCGTTAGGGGCACGGCAATGAGACTGAAATTAGCAATAAAACGGCAATAAAAATTAGCAAACCCCAGAAAACGCTGGAGACTAGTACGAGAATCTGGAGTGGGCCATTCCTTAACCGCGCGTACCTTAGCAGGATCCATGCTGATGCCGTCAGCAGAGATGATCGAACCCAGGAAAGACAGACTGGGCATGGAAGACACATTTCTCAGCCTTAACAAAAAGCTTGTTCACGAGTAGACGCTGTAAGACACAACGAACGTGCTGAACATGCACCGCCAGAGACGGGGAAAAGATGAGAATGTCATCTAAATAAACGAAAACAAATAAATTTAGCATGTCTCTCAGAATATCATTAATTAGGGCTTGGAACACAGCTGGTGCATTGACTAGGCCGAACGGAAGAACCTGATATTCAAAGTGACCGAGAGGCGTGTTAAACGCAGTCTTCCACTCATCTCCCTCTTTAATACGCACCAAATGGTAAGCGTTACGGAGGTGTAATTCTGTGAAAATGCGGGCCCCCTGAAGCAACTCAAAGGCAGAAGACATAAGGGGCAAGGGGTAACGATTCTTGACCGTTTTGTCATTCAACCCTCTATAATCAATACAGGGGCGCAACGAGCCGTCCTTCTTTTTAACAAAAAAAAATACAGTGCCAGCAGGAGAGGTGGAAGGAACGATAGTACTGGCTGCCAGACTCTCAGATAAATACTTCGAGAGCTTCGCGTTCAGGGGCTGAAAGAGAGTATAAACGACCACGGGGAGGGGTAGTCCCGGGAAGTAGTTCTATACTACAATCATACGGACGGTGAGGAGGAAGGGACGCAGCCCGGGAACGACTGAAGACCGCCCACAGATTGTGATACTCCTCCGGCACTCCGGACAAATTACCAGGCTCCTCCTGCAACACGGATACAGAACAGACAGGAAACACAGCAGATACAAGACATTGGACATGACAAGACAAATGCCAAGACTGAATGGTTCCTTGTGTCCAGTCAACTTGAGGATTATGTTGAACGAGCCAAGGATGACCCAAAACAATAGGGGCAATAGCAGAACGAAAAATATAAAAAGAAATAGTCTCTTGGTGGTTGCCTGAGATAATGAGACTCATAGGTGCAGTAATAAAGTGTATACTTGGCAGCTCACTGCCGTCTAATGCAAACACGGGAGTAGGGTCATCAAGCTTCAACAAAGGGATCCTCTTCTCACGAGCCCACTGCTCGTCCATAAAATTTCCCTCAGACCCAGAATCAATGAGAGCTTGGCATGTAGTAGTCGTTCTTGCCCACCGGAGCACAACGGGCAGAGTAGTGACTGATTTGACGGGAGAAGAAATAGAAACAGCGCTCGACAGTATCCCCCAAGCCCGTTCTCTTTTAACGGGCTAACAGCCACCAGAGGTCCTGAACGCCCACAGTACATGCAAAGGTGATGGAGGGCTTGACGGTGACGTTCAGCAGGCGAAATGCAAAGTCCAGCAGTCTGCATGGGCTCAGGAAACTGAGCGGCTTCAAACGAAACAGTCGCTGGTCCAGGCTGGGGTGGAGATTGAGCCCGTTGGGTGCCACGGGCACGGCACCGGAGGTCGGCACACTTCTCCAAACGGATGGCCAAATCCACCAGCTGATCGAGGGCAGTGGGGACTTCTCGCGCATAGATCTCGTCCTTAATCTCAGGACACAATCCCTCCAGAAACCGCGCCGTTAAGGCGGGCTCATTCCACTCACATGAAACTGACAGAGTACGAAACTATATGGAGAAGTCAGAAACTGAGCATCCTCCCTGGCGTAAGACATGCTTCGCGTCCGCTTACGGAGCGGTCGAAAACCTTTACCATCTCCTCCCGGAACGCAGTGAAGGACTGACAGCATACCGCCTCCACCTCCCAGACAGCCGTGGCCCTGTCTCGCGCTCTCCCTGTCAGCAGAGAAATAACAAATGCAACCTTCGCACGGTCGGTCGCATACGTAGAGGGTTGGAGAGAAAAAACAACTTCACATTGAGTTAGGAAGGCTTTGCATTCTGAGGGCTCACTGGCGTATCTTGGTGGGTTGTTCACTCTCGGTTCTGGGGCTTGACTGGGAGGAGGAAAATCGGAAAACTTATGACTGAGGAGTTTAAATTGGTGAGATAAGTCTGCCACTTGATCAATGAGGTTCTCAACCGCATGTCCAATCGCAGAGAGTTCCTGCTCATGACGACCGAGCATCGCCCCCTGCATCCTAACAGCAAAGTGGATCTGTGTCTCCTTCGCCGGGTCCATCTCTTGGTCCAGGAATTCTGTCAGGGGAGCCTGGAAGACCCAGAGGCAAAAGGAGCTTGAAAATAATTTATTCCCACAAAACAAACAGAAACAGTTCTGCCAGGCGAAGAGAAACAGGTTCGTTGCAGCTGGCGATCAACAGAAACAACAGCGGTGTCCCGAGTCACAAGTCCGCATCTGTAGTCCCACTGGAGAGAAGCGCGAGCAGTTGGAAAAGTGTCGTACTGACGGATAGCAACGTCCACGCCAGACGACCGGCTCACAGTTCAGCAGAGCGACAGCAGGAATCCAGTCTGGGGTGAGGACTGCGACCGGGACAGGAACTCAGATTTAGATTCAGAAAACAGACTTAGATGACAAACACGAAGAGAGATTTAGCGAGATTACAGGGAGCAAGTGCTACTCACAAACATCAATTCCCGGACGCAGACGAGGACAAAGAACAGGGAGAAATAAGCAGCGCAATTAACGCGAAGACACAGAACAGGTGCGTGCACGAGGGCGCACGCGTCAGAGGTGAGGGGAAACAGCTGAGACCAATGAAAGATGAAAGAGAGAAGGAAAAGATACCCAAAACAAGAGTAATCAAACCGGACTCATGACAATTTTTCTTAGCCTACCAATGTGCTACCTGCAACTGGAGTATTCTATGTCTGAAGTGCATTTTGGGTTAAGCTGCATTGTTTTGACATTGTGGGAAATAGAAGAATAGAAACAAAATGTATTAGACTTTTTACCCGTTATTTTAAATCTAAATGAATCTACTGTGAAATATAGGAACTTGTTAAAACTCAAACGGGAGATTCTACTGGGACGGCATGCTCTTTATTTATTACAGTTCATTCATTTATTTTTCGTTCTCCTTTTATTTAAATAGCCTGCCCGTTACTGTGTCAGTAACTGCTGTGCTGCTAATTTCTGATTTGGGAGTGATTTGTTTGTCAGAAAAATGTTAGGCTACCTTATTAAAATTATTATTGCTTATTATTGCTAACTGGGTCCGCAGCAACACACCCGCCACGTGTTAAGTCAATTGGACGAACGGTTCTCCACATAATCAAAATGAAAACAGACTGTAACACAATTCGTATATACGGGAAGGAGGCGGGAACCGGCGAACGTTTAACACAACTTTAATTCCAAAATAAACAAATACAAAACAAAAGTAATGCCGGCAGACCCTCGCGGACGTTTGCCGGCCACACAAACATAAAACATAAAATAATATCCAGACCTGGTCCTCTCTCGTCCTTCACTGACGTCGCTCCTCCTTTTATGCCTCCGGAGCTCCTCCGTGAGAGACTCGAGGCCGGCGCGCCTCGCAGGTGATGCTCATTATCACTCGCGTCACCGGCCTCACGCCGCTCCCTCACGGCTCTTGCCCGCCCTGCTCGTCACACAGACAGACACATCGGCTAGAGATTTCTGCTGTAACGCGTTGTGTAACGGTGCAAATTATATTAAAATAAGGATAATGCTGCATTCACACTGGGCGTCGGCATCAACGCATCTGCCGTGAGCAACACGAGTGAAGCGACGCGACAGAATCCACAATAGGTTGTTTGCAATCTCGTGGTTCTGGTGACGTGCGAAATTCCGGTGGAGGGCAAGCAGTGAAAATAAGAATGGAAGAGATGGGGAAAAGTCCTTTCTTTGCTGGTTTAGAAAGGTATAAACAGAAAATCACAACATATGTTGGACGCGATCCTTATGTTATCAAGAGGAGCGACTTTTCCGCTGAATTAAAAGACTTTCCTGCCATCGAGGAGGCAGATATAGAGGATGTGAAGCTGCCGTCACGCCGTGTTCAGTCCTAGTCTGGGTTTGTTTATGGGTGATTCTTCAATTAGGGGAACTTTTATGTCCCCAGATTATACATTCATGTTAAAAATAATATATTATAAAATAAATAGTTTAGTTATGTCAAATAATATTTATTGCACCACCAAAAAATGTTATACACAAAAATCAGTATGATTTCCATGTTTAAAAATGTTTTCATCACTAATATTTGGCTACTCAAGCCTTGTCCCCAACCCAGACTTTAAAACTTGTCTGCTCTGAAAATGTGATAAAATGTTATCAGTTCATTAAAAAAAAAATCACAATATATGTTTAAACAGTAACTTAAAAAGGCACTTGATGCATAATTTGGGTTCATATCTGTGCAATTTGTGAATATTTTGAACAATTTAGTATTGTCCACAACAATACTGTCATTACCGCGACAGTCTATGATTACAACAAGGATTTTTTTGGGGGTAAGACTTGTTTATGCCGTAACCATGGAAATGAAGACCAGCAGGGGAGCACATGTCAGCCATGGAAGAACAGTGACATTTGATGTCTGAAAAAGTAAGTAATTTAATCATGAATTCCTTCTGATCATGGAGTAGACTTATTCAGCGTCATTACCATTAATGCTGTAGCGGCAATATTGTGATAAATATATGTATATATTCACATGATTTATGTGTATTTAAAGTTCTTTTTGTACTAGCTGTTGAGTGATGTTAGCAAATCCATGACCTAGCATCTTTTTTTCCTGAAAAACAAAAAAAATGTCATTACCGCAACACGTCATTACCAACACACAACTTGTTGTGATGGTAATGACAAGTGATGGTGGTAATGACATGTTCTGTGTCACTATCTATATCATATTATGTGTTTATAAATTAAGTTAAAGAAGCATAATAGTGTTATTTCACAATGAAACTTAAATGAGATGCCTTACTTCCTAAAACTATTTTTTCTTATTTTTTAACTAGAATGGCTCCCAAGAAATCAGCTAAAAGGTCTAGAGATTAAGGAAAAAAATTTAAGGAAGATCCTGTAAAATACATGTTTGAAAGCAAACACATTTCATTATACACTGTGTGCAGAATTATTAGGCAAGTTGATTTTCTGATCATATTTTTTTCCCAAGCACATTTTACCAATTCCAATCCACATCAATCTTAATAACTACTATTAATATTGTTTTTAATAATTTATAAGTGATATATAATTGTTCATGAAGGCTGGAAATGAAAAATGCCTTATATTCAGGTGTGCAGAATTATTAGGCAGGTTTTCTTTTACAGGCAAAATGAGCCAAAAAAGAGAGGGTCATACAAAAACAGCTGGAAAAGAAGAGACACATGTTAACTTCAAAATAATTAAGAATTAAGGTGAAGAATTAAGTTTGAAACCATCAGGAACCCTTTAGTCTCCAGCGGAACCATTTTCCAGAACTGCAACCTACCTGGAGTCTCCAGAAGTGCAAGGTGTCAGGATCTCAGAGACTTAGATTAGCTGAAGAATCCTAAAAAATGACCCGCTCTTAATAAGAATCACAAGCTGAAGTGTTATAAAGTACATGAAGACTGGGTTTTTATAGGCCTTATAGACAGGCAGCTTGAGAGTGACTCCTGAAGGACCAGCACCACATCCTCTTGTACCACTGTTTGAAGAATTTATCTTCCAGAATCTGGCAGTAAGGTGTGGGAGTTCACTTTTAGTCCATCTCTTATCCTGAAATGTCCATCTTGCAGAGATGGACTAAATGATCTTCCAAAACTTACTGCCAGATTCTGGAAGATAAATTCTTCACAAAGTGGTACAAGAGGATGTGGTGCTGGTCCTGCTGGTATGTATTTCACAACACTTCAGCTTGTGATTCTTATTAAGAGCAGGTCATTTTTTAGGATTCTTTAGCTAATGTAAGTCTCTAAGATCCTGACACCTCACACTTCTGAAGACTCCAGGTAGGTTTCAGTACTGGGAAATGGTGGCGCTGGAGACTAAAGGGTTCCTGATGGTTTCACACTTAATTCTTCACCTTAATTCTTAATTATTTTGCAGTTAACGTGTCTTTGCTTCTCCAGCTGTTTTTGTATGACCCCGCTGACCCAATGAGCATTTCACTGTCCAATGGTCATGCTTTAACTTTGCAATTTTCTAGTATTACATTAGTATTGTGTCCTTCTCATGAGTATTTAATAATTTTTGACTTTTCAGTCTGAGTTAAATCTTATCATTTTATCTGTAAAAGAAAACCTGCCTAATAATTTTGCACACCTGAATACAAGGCATTTTTCATTTCCAGCCTTCATGAACAATTATATATCACTTATAAATGATTAAAAACAATATTAATAGTAGTTATTAAGATTGATGTGGATTGGAATTTGTAAAATGTGCCTGGAAAAAAATATGATCAGAAAATCAACTTGCCTAATAATTCTGCACACAGTGTATGCATTGTTAGTTTTAACTCAATGCAACTTTTATGAGTTTGAAAACTTTTGTTTTCTGTTAAAAACTTTTATGTTAAAAACTTGATTTCACCCAATAGTCATAGTTATGAAATGTTTCTGAAGGATATTTTTATGCTGTTTTATCCCATTGTGACAATTGATTCTCTAGAAAATATTGTATGGTTTCTTCATGATTGAAATAAACATGTTCAAGTTGATGGTTGTGTCATATTTATATATATCTCCTCACATCTGTCCATTTCTTTCAACAACACTCACCAGAAGTCATTATTTAATCCTTTAAATTTGCTTTATGTATCAGTGCACTTTTCATTTATGTCATTACCAAAACACTATGTCATTACCAGAACAGTATGTCATTACCGCCACGTTGCTTAATTTACAGAAAACATACCTTTAAAACCGTTTTATGTTCAATCTTGAGGTGCTACATGAAAAGCCTAATGAAATACTCATCCACCTATTCAAAGAAAAAACATCTCAAATTAATTTTCCAGAAATTAAACAAAAGTGTGCTTTGATGAACACAGAAAAACACATTTTGATGGTAAGAACAAGAAAATATATGTAATTCACTGAATGGAAACATTTTGTTTTTTATACGTATTGTTGAAGGTTAACAATGTTTACAAGATAAATGAGTTTAAATGATCTCGTTGATACATTCTTTGCATTATGATACTTTTTGATGTTGTGATGGTAATGACGTTTTGCAGTGCCAGTTGGCAAATAGATATAAAATACTCAAATTATATTTAAGCTCAGTCGTGGCCATTATTATATCTTTACATCAAAGCATGTAAACATTGTCATGACATAATTCTAACAAAATTCAACCAAATTTCATTCATCAAAATGGAAGATGGCAAAATAGCCCCCAATTGAAGAATCACCCTTATATCGCGCTGCCTTTCTACTAGTGAAGTTAGAGCAGTATTTTGATTTTCTGTCGTGATTGTGAAAAATGTCGCCATTGTAGGTCATTTATGCTGAATTTAGAATTGTAATAGGAACTCACAATATCGTTCGTGGAAAAAAAATGGAATATAATACAATTTTCGCCTTAAAAGGTGAGGGAAGATGACTAACAATGTAATAATGTCACTAAATAAACCCACTGCCTTTCACTCAAAATAATCACATACTTTGCTGAGTTTTGTATTTGTTTTTTGTGTAATAATTAACATTATGTTTTAGAGTATGATCACTCGGCTTGTGAATGATTATAACTTGCACACAGCCACTTCAAAACTGTTCACAAGCTTCTATGGGTTTGATTTTGGTTGTCATTTGTTGAAATAAATACAAAAATACAGCACGTCTGTGTCTGAACGTGACTCTCCTCCGTGGTCATATGGGAAAGTGAATATTTACAAAAACAACATTAAAACTAGTTACATTTACACACTTCCAACATGATGGCTGAAGCAGCAGCGCGTGACACTTATCAGATCAACATTGTGAACAGAATACTACAAAACTGAAGTGAAAATACAAAATTATAATTAAATAGGATAAAATATCTTCTCCTGGTATACAGACCAGCCTTAGTAGTTTCACAGAAAATGAACTGAGATTTATGTAATGGCCATAGTTCTAGTTTATTCCCCTTCATGAGGAGTTTAGCTGCAGCACACCTGCCTGGAAGTTTTCATTGTTCCTAATTACCTTGATTAGCTGCTTCAGGTGTGTTTAATTAGGGCTGGAGATAAATTTGGGTGGAAAGATTGGACACTTTCCCATAGTGTAATTGAAGTGTTGATAAAACACAGTATTATAAATAACAGTATTATAAATATAGTTAAATATACTGAGTTTAGCAATTCATAAAAAATGAATCATATTGTGTTTAGCATATTAACATTCTTGAATGTGACTATGTATGACAACTGAATTGACTCTAAAGTAACATCATGCTTTCTTTTTCAGAGAACCCAAAGGAAAAGAGGCTGTAGTCTGATGCAAGCCAGATTTTGAAAACTTGAGCCATTGGACCACTTCTGGTTATGATTACATAAGTAGTTCAGATGACATAAGACGTCTGAAAGTAATGCCATTTTAAAAGGATGTAATGCTTTTGTCCTTTTTGCCCCACTCTTAAAGAATTTAAGAATTTTCTATCGCTTTGTCATTGATTGTGTTAAACTGACAAATAAAATAAACTGACTCAATTGCTGGAAAGGTGTCATTTATGTTTTAAAATGTTTTCCTAAATCTTTGAAAGGGTCAGAAATTTTTTGACGTACCATTGAAATGTAGCTGAAATATTAATGTTGTTCAAAACATTTTTTATATTGACATTTCAGTTGTATTTTCATCAAAAGTGATTTAGAATCAACATCACATTAACATTGAACAAGCAATATTACTAATGAATATTTTTGTTCATTTCAATATTGATTCAACAGCAGTGATGTAGAATCAACACCACAGTGTAACGTTGATTCAACAATATTAACATTGATAATTTTTTTTGCTATTTTCAATACTAATTCAGCATCACTGATGTAGAATCAATTATAGTGTAATGTTGATTCAATAGCATTACCATTGATTTTTTGTTCACCATTGTTTCAACATTAAATGTGGGTGCAAACGTGATATTGAACCAACATCACTTCATAATGTTGATTCAATGATATTATTGATTTTTTGTTGAAATCTCAACATTGTTTCAACATTAACTGATGCCGCAAAAGTGATGTTGAACAAATATAATATATTCATAATGTTGAATCAATTATATTATCATTGATTTGTGGTTGAAATCTCAACATTGCTTCAACATTAACTGAGGGTGCAAGAGTGATAATGAAGCAACATCACTTTGTAGTGTTACAGTTTCTCGATTGCTTAAACACATTTCTTGAAACTATGCCTAATATTCTCAAAACAGTGAACACAAATCCATAACGTCTCACTCAATTCCCCAAACATCCTATTTTCAGGTCAAAATGAAGCTCTACACTCAAAACCTTTCACTCTTCAATCTCGAAGGTGACCAAAGTGCTGTACAGAAAAATTGTACTCAGAAAATTGTACTCTTGCTGAAAAACCAAACTTTGCCCTCAGACATCACACACAAGCCCTCAAAAACACACACCACAACATAGTCTTACACACTGGTGAGATAAATTCAAAACAATAGTAGAAAAAAAAAAAAAAAAACTAGTAATACAGTTTTTCTCAATTGCTAAAACACTAAACCCTATTGTCTGAACCAAATGAATGAATGAGTGAATGAATGAATGAGCGAATGAGAATGAATGCTCAGTTGCCTGAACCCACTGACTGAATCAATCACTCTTTTGGCAAAACCATAAGCACTTTTCACCTGTTTAGACACAACTTGCCAACACATTTTCATTGTGATGCACCCGTGCTGCATAATGGTGAGCACAGGTGACAAAAGTCAAACACAATTAAAGCACAGATGTCACCACTTGAACACAACAACTCAAAATTGATCACACTTGTGGCTAATGATGTGAGGGAACATATAAAGTAAGCCAGTTCAGAGAGCACTGGTTTGTGAGGCCCTACAATGGATAGAAATCTGAGAGGAAGAGATTGTGTGAGAGGAGGTCGAGGTGGTCAGCGAAGACCAAGAACAGTAATATCTGATGAAATCAGAGCTACTGTGATTGACCATGTTCTTGTCCATGATATGAGCATGAGGGAGGCTGGACAAAGGGTACAACCAAACATCATTAGATTCACTGTGTCCATCATAATCCGAAGATTTAGAGAAGAGAACAGGTAATTACCTTTTTTTGACATTATAGTACAGTATGTAAATGTTGACAGAAATTACTGTATGACATACTATATACTGTACCACAGTATACTGTAAGTAAATATGTTTCAGTACATCACTGTACCAATATACTGTAGTATTGTAATGGATGGTCTGTCTAACTGTTTTTAGGCCTAGTATTCCATGTATATTTTTTGTAACTCCATGTTCTCTTTTTGTATAATTGAAAGACTGCCACATGGGAGGACAGGTATGTTCTCCCCACACCAAGAAACCCTAATTGTTGATATGGTCTGTGAGAACAATGCCATTAAACTGAGTGAAATTCAGCAGAAGATCATTGAGGACCATGTAAATTTTGAGGGTATCAACAGTGTCAACCTCTCTACTGATGATTGTGTCCTCAAGCGCAACAGACTGTGCATGAAACCGCTATACAGAGTGCCCTTTGATTGCAACTCAGAGTCAAAGAGCAAAGATTCCATTATGTACAGGGTGGCATATATCCAGACACATTCAATGTTGATTACTCTAAGTAGTGATTTACTGTAGTGGCCTTAATCACTTTTTCCGTATCACTTACAAAACTATATTTCTACAGAGGGTTTTTCAGCTGGATGCCATGGAAAGACCCCATGAATACATCTACATGGATGAAGCTGGGTTTAATCTCACCAAAAGGAGAAGGAGAGGCCGTAATGTGATTGGCCATCGGGCCATTGTTGGTGTTACTGGGCAGCGTGGTGGCAATGTTACATTATGTGCTGCCATCAGCAATCATGGGGTTGTCCACCATCATGCCAACCTGGGGCCCTACAACACTCACCAGCTCCTCATTTTCCTCAATCACATGCGAGGTGCTCTGTTGGATGAAGCTGGGTTTAAATCTCACCAAAAGGAGAAGGAGAGGCCATAATGTGATTGGCCATCGGGCCATTGTTGGTGTTACTGGGCAGCGTGGTGGCAATGTTACATTATGTGCTGCCATCAGCAATCATGGGGTTGTCCACCATCATGCCAACCTGGGGCCCTACAACACTCACCAGCTCCTCATTTTCCTCAATCACATGCGAGGTGCTCTGTTAGGACAGCAGGATGAGCATCCCATCTATGTTGTTGTTTGGGATAAAATGAGTTTTCACAGAGCCCTCCAGGTTAGAGAGTGGTTCAATATGAACCAAGGTTTTATCAATCTTTGCCTTCCACCGTACTCCCCTTTCCTAAATTCTTCTCCTCATGGCGGTGGAAGGTATATGGAAGCCAACCTTACACCAGGGTAAATCTCCTGCAAGCCATGGGACTTGCCTGTGGTGACATAGGTGTGGAGGCATGCCAAGCCTGGATACGGCATGCCAGGGTTTCTTTCCCTCGTTGCCTGGCCAGACAAAATGTGGCCTGTGATGTGGATGAAGTCCTGTGGCCTGACCCAGAACGGAGACATGATGCTGTGGCTGAGTAATGCACTTATTTGTATATTTTTGTACTTTATTTTTACATGGGCTTACTGTACACAAGTGGCAAACGCATAAGATTTCTGTTTTGTCTTTTTGTACAAATGCTAAATGCACAGGTTTTTTTGTTTTGCAACATGCATTTAGCCTACAGTGAACAATAAACATTTATTTCTCCAGCTTCATGTCCTGAGCATTGTGTTTTCTATTTTTCTACGTAGTGTTTAGTGACTGTTCAGTAGTGTTTTTAATTTTTATTGACGCGGGGCATGATTTGACAACATAGTTCAGTTTTGAGCACAGATTGAACTGTTTTGAGATGAAAGTTTCGTTTTGCAATAAGTCTGAGGTTTTGTGAATGTAGCTTGAAAATTGGGTTTTGTGTTCAGTTTAGAGAAAAGGGGAGCAGCTTTCAAGAAATGTGTCTTAGCAATCGAGAAAAACTAAGTTGTGTTGCTTGTGGTTCTCCCCCTCAAGGAACTTTTCACATGATGAACACATGTATACATTTGCACTTTTTTTTTTTTCATTCCTTAATGTACTGTACAGTACAATACACCAAACAACAATAAAAAATATTCTGCCCAATGCATCACATCTTTGGTCTGGGACAGGCCAGATAATCTCATCAACATCACAGGCTGTACTGGCCCTAGTCAGGAAGCAGGGGTAAAATCCTCTTGCATGCCTGATCCACCCCGGGCACGCATCAACTGAAATGTCTAGTCAGGCTTTTTCCATTCCATCGTCTCTGTGTCCTACAAAAATACAAGTACTGATTACTGTTACTGTAACACATCCTTTTTTACAAAATGGAAGCAGACAGAAACTATCTGTATGTAAGGCACTTTGATGCATGTGTTGTAACAGAGTACAGCAATCAAAAGTTACAGTAGAGTACACTGAGGTACACCAACCTGTTTCCCTCCCTGAAGATTCTTATGATTGAGGCAACGGTGAAGGAACTTAACCCTCTGGAGTCTGAGGCTGATTTGGGGCTTGGAGAAGTTTTGACATGCCCTGACATTTGTGCTTTTTTCATTTGTTCATAAACACATTAATGACACAAGTGTCATTACACTGTATTCAACACAAACTAGGCTACAATAATATGTAAGGAACATGTATGTACATGTTTTGTTTTTGAAGGAATAATGTTTATGCGTGGTTATTGAAAAAAAATAAAAAAAAAAACTTAAGTCACTGAAATAAGGCCAAAAAAGTATATTAAATCTTTGTTCATAAGACTTTTGGGTATTGGAGGTTGTAGAATAGAGTTTTTGCTTCAGAATTATGTAAAAAATTATGCTGCCTACTCCTTCATATAAAACAATATATTGATTTAGTTTTTGTAAGTCACTTTTTGTCAAGAAACAGTATGCATGCAGGCGTGAATGATCATGAATAATGGGCCATTTAGACCTGAGGAGACAAAATAATCAAATAGTAATGACCTGAAATGACTTGCATATTAATGAGGCCTTTCAGTCAGGTAGGGTGTGAAAAAACCCTCTGTAATCATGTGTCAGCTCAATTTAAAATAATGGTATTCTATTGTATTCTTTAAAATATAATGTATTTCTGTGATGCAAAGAGTCTGAACAATTATGTTACCTCTGTGGAATTTCATATAGGCTTTTAGCTTAAAGCATGCACATTTGGAGAAATATTGATGGATTCTTATATGTTTATGTCAAATTTCTATACAGAGGAGTAATATTTATTCTATATATCACTATGAGTGCTGGATACAATTCATACTTGCAGCCAGAGGGTGCTCTGTACACCTTTAGGCCACAAACCCATATAAAGAAGAAGAAGAACCAGAAACTAACTGCATATCTTCTAGAGTTCGCTAACCATGGCTTTACCATCCAAATAAACACTTTTCAAGACAATAAAGACAATGCATGTATTGCCTCTGAATTTGCGTCTGAATAGCGCTCGCTCTGTGGGCGTGGCCGCATTAGCGGATAATGAGCTGAATCACAGACTTTTGACGTGGCTCTCTTTTCATACAGATTACATAAACACAGAATTTTTGTTTTCGATTTGACTTACACGATTTAAAACCTGACATTTCAACGTTTCTTTAGACATAAGTTTAATTTTTTTGTCATTCGTATTCACTAAGTTACAGTTCATTTTCTGAGAACTATCAGATTGGACTTTGTTCAGAGGGAGACGAGAGATCACGCATCATGTTAGTTTTCTTTATTTTACAAAAAGCACAGCATTTTGTACACAAGTGTACACAAATGAAAGAAGATATTCAACAGATTAAAATGGTATGTAACTCTTAATTGTATGTGCAACATTGACGGAGTATTTTGAGTCTCTTTCACACTGGTACGAAAAAAAAAACGCGGTGGTATCGCCAGCAATACCCTCAGACCTCAGAGTGTTAAGTTTGGCTGAACTAATTTCCCAGCCTCCCTCATAGTCATACCATGGACAAGGACATGGTCAACTAGTGGCACGAATTTCATCTAAGGCTCCTTGTCTCCTTGCCCCTCATCCTCCTCTTCCCTCACCTCTTCCTCCACTCTTTACTACTCATGCTCATCCTTTTCCTCCTCCTCCTCTCTGCTGTCCTTGACATACAAAAGCTACCTTTTAGTGAGCAAATGTGCCACCCTCTCCTTGTGATGGCTTGGAATTCTAATGGGAATTGGATATGCGTGTTTAGACGTAGGTCGCATGTCCAGAGATCGGATATGTATTGGATTTAAAACCACATTTAAAAGTGGCTCAGATCGGATGCGAAAAAAATCGGATCTTGTGTGGATTTTTGTGTTTACACGTGTGCAACTAATTCTGATCTGTGTCAGATGTGAGCAAAAGATCCAATTTTTTGTGCCAGTGTAAACACAGCCTTTGTGATTCCACATGGGTAACTTTGTGCAAACTGAGCTCAAGCTACTTCCTAAGGTTGGCCAGAGACTGCCATAAATATTCATTGGGACCTTAGCAGCAATGGGTAAAACAAAGAGATCACAAAGATCCATCCGAATCCATTCAAAACTATGTTTGAAAACCTTAGAACTGATGCAAACTAAACATCCATTTCATACTTATTCACAGAAATAAATATTCTCAGTGACAGCTATTTGTAGTGCAACATCTGATACAAATTCAGCTGTTAATGTACAATTGAATGACAGTTCAATCCTTTTCCATCATGTTTAGTCTCTATTTGTTTAGAATATTGCCAAAGGTATTCTGGTGGTGGTTTGGAAAGTGAGAAATGCATTGGTAAACTTTAAAGACACTGTAAAGACTTCCAACTTTGTGCTTTATGCAAATGAGTTCCACAGGGGAGAGAAGGGTGGGCCACACTTTGTGTGTCCCCTCTGATGCCAGCGGCCAATCACAGCACTCGAATGGAGAAGCACCAAAATGCAATCTCCTCCTCATCGGAAAGGGATAAAGGTACCCTTTTAACAGACACTCCTGGTTCTGAGTCCCGGCTTGCGAAGTTGAGACACAACAGATACACAGTTCTGGGTCTTAACTCTGTAAGGAGTGAGACATGTACTCTGTCCTGCACGAGGATAGACACAACAGATACACCGTTCTGAGTCTGCCCTTCAAAGGGGGAAGGCATTAACAGATATACTGTTCTGAGTCTGCCCGTCAAAGGGGAAAGACAGAGCAGATACAACACAGTTCTGAGCCTCTGGTCCATCCAGAGAGACAACAACAGATCCCATGATCTGAGTCTACAGCTTGTGAGGCAGCAACAGAGACAACTACGTTCTAAGCCACCAGCTTGTGAGGGAAGAGACATCAATAAACACTACGTTCAGAGTTTCCATCCAGTGAGACAGTGACGACATCTACAACAAGGTTAAGCTCAGGAGAGCAAACCTTCACTCCAAGGTACCTTCGTCTGCGTGTTCCAGATTGTTAAGGACCTTCTGCGCCTACACCAGGGCCTCATCTGCGTGTTCCAGATTTTAGGACCCTTTGGTGCTCCAGGAGATCAGCATCCCACAGAGCTTCGTGTTCAAGACTGTTGAAACAGATTCTGGCTCCTCTCCCCACTGCATTGTCACCCAGCACAACCAGTGGAACACATCACCGTCATCGGACTCAACCAAGTGGAACATAAATATCACCTAACCAAACCTCTTTCCAGAGACCTTGGCATTGTTGTATATCATCAGTATATAGTTTCCTAATTCCTATTAGATTCAATATATTTGTTGCATAATAAGGTTTTTCCACCTTAAACTGTTTCTCTGAAAATAATATCTTTCCATAAGATAACGTAACTCTTCCATAGCCACACCTAACTTAATCACGTCTATGTATCTTATGCACTTTATTCCTTTATCAATCATGGTATTCATTTAGTAGTCGTGTTAGTTATTCTTGTTTATCTTTTTGTTAATAAAATTTATTTTATTACACTTGTGTCGTCCTTGTGCTGATAATACAGAAGAGATTCTACAAGTTAGCAATATCACCAATCTTTCAAATAAATCAGCTGACCACTTTACGCTAACTCTAAATGAATAAAAAGCCCCTGTTGAGAGTGTTCTCATACCACCAAGGTAAAAGACCTTGACTGGTGCCCTGAACTAGGGGGATGGTCATCTGATGTACTCATAACCACACCTTAAGAGACGTGTGATCCAAAAATCACAATGTCAGCGGTGACGTGAGTACCAATCCCTATTTTACTTTGCGTCCTTGAATGGACAAAGTAAAAATCACTACAACAGTTATTCAAAAACCAAAGCTCTTCTTTAATGAGCTCCTATGTACATTTCTGTACAATATTGAAAAATTCATGGTAAACACGAAAGCAAGACTGAATACAGTAGTGAATACACAATACGAAAGAAAAGAAATACATCAATCATGTGTAGTTGGACAGAAACAATGGTTGTGTTTGATAAAGGAAATCAAGATACTTCCTGTTAGATTTTTTGTGTTACATATGGAATTGTTTGTTGTGTTTTGAAAAAAAAAAAAAAAGTGTTTTATGAAATTGAAAACTGAGTCAAAAGCCAAAAATTAGTGCATGGTTTTGCAGATTTGGTGTGTGGTTCTGGTGTTTGAGTGTCAGGTTTCAGGTAAACATGACATACTAAGACATTTCATGAGTCCTCATATTTAAAATAGCTTTAAAAAAACATAATAAACAATGATATATTAGAAATGTAAAAATGCAAAATGTTTACTGTGAGGGGTAGGTTTAGGGGTAGGGGTAGGGGTAGTGTAGGGGAATAGAATGTACAGTTTGTACAGTATAAAAACCATTATGCCTATGGAATGTCTTCACTTTGATAGCAAAACAAACCTGTGTGTGTGCGCGTGTGCTGGCTCAGAGAACATCATTATGATAATCACTTTTAACAAGTTTCAAACATGTTGTAGATGAAATTAAAAAAAACTAGCCAGTGTACTTTTTAAAGATTAATATATATTTCATCCTTCCTCAGTTACATTTGAAAAAGGTATTCTACTTTAAATTTGAAGTGAACTAAGTTTGTGCTTAAGGGGAAGCATGAAATAACTACATTTACAGTGTATTTTCAGATAGTACAAAGACATGTCAGTGTATTTTTTGTATACTTATCATGAAATAAATGTATTTTAATTACAAATATAGCTGCGAGCAGCGATGGCGGGCCCAAGCCCGGTGGCACCGCCACCCCGGTGGCTTCAGGGCAACTGTGCACGGCGGGCAATAGGCATTTAAAACGGTAAAACAAAGGACTATGTCAAATTCACTCCACATTTACTGCACTAAAAGGTGCCGCTATAGAGCCCCTCCTCCCTGCTCATTTTCAAAGGTTTACATGTGCCAAGTTTTAACATTATTCTGATGAATTTTGAAGCAAATCAGGTAAAAATAAGAGGGTGATCTCAATGTATGCTGAAAGTGACACATTTTCTGCTTCCAGTTGGTGGCGCTATGACTTTGAATCACAATAGTCACATCCATGTGATCAGCCTTGTACAACGAAGACCAAGCCGAAGTTTCATCAAAATCAATTAATGTATGCAGAAGTATGTAATGTATGCACTTCGTTTCCCTTTTCTTGCCATAAATTCGTTGCCTCGCCACGGCCAAACTGTTTGAGGTATCCAAAATCTGTTTGCAATTAAACAACTTCAATGTGTTAGCAACAAGTTAAAAAAAGTTTGGTGTAAATTGGATAAACCCTGTAGGAGTAGTAGTATAAAATTCATAGCCTGTTTTTAAAAAAAATTAACATTCAAACAAAAATAGCCGACTTCCTGTTGGTCGGAGCTAATGAATGTAAATTAGAAAATTGTCCGGCTTGATGAGAACAATGTGTACTGAGTTTGGTGACTGTAGGAAAAACTAACCCCCCCACTTTTGTCAAAAGGTGGCGCTACTGAGCCCCTCCACCACGCCCATTTCTATGACTTTGTCCATGTCTACTGGTTGACAATATTGATGTGTGTGTTGAGTTTCATGCAATTTGAAGCATGTTAAGAGCCTCAAAAACACTCAACAATATTATTACAGTTTGACCTGTTGCCATGGCAACAATATTTCAAATATCAAAAATCCTGTCATAGGTCTACATCTGCTGTGTATTGACATTACACTGATGAAGTTTGAAGCAAATCAGGTAAAAAAAAAGAGGGTGATCTCAAAGCATTTCAAAAAGTGATACACTTCCTGCTGCCAGTTGGTGGCGCTATAACTTTGACTCACAATAGTCACATCCATGTGATCAGACTACTACAACCAACACACTCGTGAAGTTTCATAAAGATCAATATATGTATGCAGACGTTATAACACATTTCCTGTTTCCTTTTTCTCGCCATAAATTCGTTGCCTCGCCACGGCCAAACTGTTCGAGATATCAAAAATCCCCTGGCAATTTTTAATCATCAATGTCTTGACTTCATGCTGACCGAGTTTGGTGGCGATCGGATTAATCGTCTAGGAGGAATATATCAAATTCCAGAGCATGCGTTTTTCAAACAACCCTTAATAGCTGACTTCCTGTTGGTGTGGCGTTTAACTTAGAGTACGAAAGTTGTTGGGCCCGATGAGGTCTATATGTGTACCGAGTTTCATACTAATACGTGCAAGCGTGTTTAATATATGGACCAAATTTTCAGACTTTTTTCAAGGGGGCGCTGTCGAGCCCCCCTGCCACGCCCGGATACCAGCCTCTGCTGCGTCCTAATGGCCGCGGATTCCAATGTGTGTGCAAATTTTCAGGAGTTTTTGAGCATGTTAAGGCCCCCAAAAAGCCCCGGAAGACGAACAAAAAATCAGAAAAAAATATATATATATATATATATATATATATATATATATATATATATAGCTGCGAGCAGCGATGACGGGCCAAAGCCCGGTGGCACCGCCACCCCGGTTGCTTCAGGTCAGCTGTGCACAGCGGGCAATGTGCATTTAAAACAATTAAACATAAAAGGACTATGTCAATTTCAAACCACATTTACTGCAGCGGCTGATGCTCCTATGATGACAAACCACAAAAGCCACATGCATGAGATAGTTTAAATTGAGATGACTTTCATGTCACAGAATGTTATAAGTCCATTTCAAATGAGTACAGAATATCATCATAATCTGAAATGTCTGGGTTTTTTCTCATTGCGAGTTCAGGCTGCATGATTTTAGCCCTGATTTTAGCTCGCAGACAGGTTTTGAGAAATCGCAGACAAATGCCGAAATCACAGGCAAATCAGTGCTCTGTTATGCAAGTGCTCGGTCACATTCTCTCCAACCATTTCCTCCTCCATATTATTCTTCTCTATTTCTTGTTTTCGCTGAAAATCAGCACACAGGCCATCCGTATTGCAAGCTCCTTGCGGCTTACCGTTTTTAATAATAAACCCAGTCTCACTTGAGAACTCCGGTCTTGCATACGTGATATTGTGTTGTTTCCTTGTCACATCTCCCGTGTGTTTGGTTGTGAAACGTAGTTTGAGTGCCAGACAGATGTGTCGGCGATTCTTCTTATTCTAAATTCATGCAGTGTGAAACCTTCTGTCGCCGATCCATCATGCATTTTGAACACAACAGCGACTGAATCGAAAGCGAAAGTAATGCAGTGTGAAAAGGACAGTGACCAGACTAGTTTGAAAATCATGCAGTCTGAAGTCGGCTTCAGACAACCCCTATAAAAATTCTAGACCAAATTATATACTGTTATTTGTGCAAACTCCACAATGCTCTGAAATAACTAATCCAGCCATAATGTGAATGTCTGTGATTGCTGATGTTGTATAACACTTCTATTCATGTGTTTTTTGACCTCCATGAGCTGTTGTTTGTGCACCAATCTTATGCACCAAAAGCATGCATTCATTTAATTTTAATATGTGTGGTATAAGATAAAAAATAAAATGGAAAAATAATAAATAATAAATAGAGCCTAATCTCAGAACCTGCAAAGACAATTTTAATGTCAGTCTCAGGTATTAATAAGGTTAATGTCTTGAATTTTCTGCTCACTTAAGGCATCTTTACACAGAAAAAGCGGCACAGAAACCAACTCTGAAGCGGCATAAAATCACAAAAATGTGCATTTACACAGACTGTTTAATGCTCCTCTGAAACGGCATGAATGCATTTACACAGGAATTAAAATCGCGGGAAACCATGCTTTCAACATAAGTATTTCAAAACTAACAGTTTTAACAAAATTAATTTAAAAATAATTAAATAATAAACAATGAAATATAACTCGAAATAAAAAAAATACGAAAATTTAAAGTAGTAAACTGCGTGCTATATCTCACGCTTTGATGTTTGTCATGATAAAAATTGTCCCAGTTGGAACGATGCAACAAGAAATTATTCATTATTACACCGGGTAGTTCACAACAGGATTAAAAGAGGTCGAACATTTTTTTTTTTTTTTTCCAAAGAGACAGAAACAACAAATGATGGTAACATTTGCATGTATCAGGAAGCAGCAAATCACCAGACTGTCGTGTGTGGGTGAAATATCGTCCTCAAGGAGATGATTTTTGGAATATAACAGTACACAATCAAAGTGACGCCGATTGTGTTAAGCATTTACCTTATCTGAGAGAAATGTAGCAGCGCGTTGATCTGAAAGTCTCTTCATATAGGAAGATTACATACGCTGAAAGCCAACTGACGACACACAACGATTCTCTGTTGTTATTTTGGTGGTTTGCTTCACGATGTGAGTACAGGACTCTTTTATTTCAATGCCCCTTGTTGGAAGATATTATTTTTATTATTTGCCCTACGTTATGTTTCGTCTCCTGCTTCTTGAATCTCGCGCCGCCTGAGCTGACTGGAATGCTTTTGGTTGTCATGGAAATGACGTAGTTTAGAGCGGCTATATTCCGCATTCATTTACACTGAACCAGAACAGTATCAGACTCGCCTTTGATACTAGGGGCTGAGGTGTTATAGGTCTTCTTTAACACAGCATTGCGTCTTTACACTGAATTCTGAGCAGGTACAGACCCGCTTCAGAACAGCCATAAATCGGCTGTGTAAAGATGCCCTTATGCAAGTTTATTTTAAACAGCCACTTTCATAATCATGTGAAATTTTACTGAAACAGGGTTTTTTAATCAATTTTAATTATATCAGTAAATAAATAATTCAAAAATTGTAATTGTAATTGTTAAAAATAAATAATATTTAGAAAAAAAATAAGACTGTAAAGCACACATATGCATACACAGAGAGAGAAAAAGATATATATAGACAGTGTGACACAGACATAGACCCACACACAGACACCCACCCCCCGTTTCTACGGTTTTGCCCATGTCTGCTGGTTGATATCTCTGATGTGTGCATTGAGTTTCATGCAATTTGAAGCATGTTAAGAGTCTCAAAAGCTTCCAAAACTAATATTAAAGTTTGATGCGTTGCCATGGCAACAGTGTTTGTGATATCATTATTCTTTTCAAAGCCTTAATGCGAATGTCTGTGATTGCTGATGTTGTATCCACCTTATTCCAACGCCCCATGACGCTTTGCACGAATTATGGGAGTAATTTCTGTTAAATTGTAAACGGTCAGTGATAGACACTATGATCTTTTTAAACTGGGTACAATAAGATGACATTATTCTACTCACCCTTCAACCAATGAACAATAAATGGACATTTAAAAGTGTGAAAGCATCAACAACATTTCAACAAGCCATGTAAAGGTGTGATTTTTTCCACAGCAATAACGGATGGGTTGAACATATGCTATAATTATATATATGTGCATTATATAATACATTGCCTTAATAAAAAAAGGTCATGAACTTCAGCATTGTGTGATACCTGTGAAACAGACCTGGAAAGAGACATGAGGCTTTGAGGAGATTCTTTGTGCATTCCAGTGAATTATTAATGGGATGTATTGTAAATTATATAGAGAGAACAGACCACAAATGTACAGTATATGCTGTCCTTTTTCATACTATTACAGCAGTATGCAAAGAGACAAAATAAAATATTCTGGAGGATAGAAAGCAGCTGCTGAAAAGAGCTCTTGCCATAGATATTTTTGTTGTAACATATTACAATACCAAGCGTTATGTCATTCTCATGATGTCTGAAAATAAAACATGAAAGAAATTGACAGCTGATTCAGTCAAGCTGACAGATAAGCTTTAATTGTAGGGCAACAATATGATTTGAAATGATAAGTTTCAGTTTTTTTGAATGGAAGTTCACCAAACCGGAAGTGGAACCCGTAATTTGAAACGCAGTAGGCTAGTCAATAATCCTCACACTTCATGTTTTTGACCTCCCTGAGCTGTTGTTTGTGTCCCAATCTTATGCACCAAAAGCATGCTTTTGCAGTGTGTTTTTATATTTGAATTAACCCTAATTATCAAAATAATAATGTAATAATATGTTGTCAGTGGCCTACAGATTAACTGGCCTGATTAGCTGCTTCAGATGTGTTTGAGTAAGGGTTGGAAATAAACTCTTAAGCACAGTGAGTCTGCAATAAAAGGGTTAAATAACTGATCTGAGGCTGTAAAACTCTCTCTGTCTCTCTGTCTCTCACTTTCACTCACACACACACACACACACACACACACACACACACACACACACACACACACACACACACACACACACACACACACACACACACACACACACACACACACACACACACACACACACAGGGAGGGGGGTAGGGGGACTGATACCCTACATCTAAGAGAGCTTATGTGTGTGCGTAAGAATGTTTGAAAAATCCACATTTAAACCAAAATATCTGACTTCCTGTTGGTCAGAGCTAATGACTGTAAATGAGAAAGTTGTCCAGTTTAATGAGAACAATAAGTGTACAGAGTTTGGTGACTGACTTAAACTAAAACCCCCACTTTTGTCAAAAGGTGGCGCAGCAGAGCCCCTGCTCCCCGCCCGTTTCTAAGGCTTTGTCCATATCTACTGTATGACAATAATGATATGTGTGTCGAGTTTCATCCAATTTGAAGCATGTTAACGGCTTCAAAAACGCCCAAGAATATTATAAAAGTTTGACGTGTTCCCAAGGCAACTATGTTTGAGATATCACAATTCTTTTCAAAGGTCTACATCTGCCATGTTTTGACATTATTGTGGTGAAGTTTGAAGCAAATCGGATAAAAATAAGATGGTGATCTCAAAGCATTTTGAAAGTGACACGCTTCCTGCTGCCAGTTGGTGGCAGTATAACTTTGACTCACAATAGTCACATCCATGTGATTGGACTATTACAACCAACACACTCGTGAAGTTTCATAAAGATCAATCAATGTATGCAGAAGTTATAACACATTTCCTGTTTCCCTTTTCTCGCCATAAATTTGTTGCCTCGCCACAGCCGAACCGTTCGAGATATCAAAAATCCGCTGGCAATTATTCATCATCAATGTCTTGACTTCATGCTGACCGAGTTTGGTGGTGATCGGATTAATTGCCTAGGAGGAGTATATCAAATTCCAGAGCATGCGTTTTTCAAACAACCCATAATAGCTGACTTCCTGTTGAGGTGACGTATAACTTAGAGTACGAAAGCTGTTCGGCCCGATAAAGTCTATATGTGTACTGAGTTTTATACTTGTATGTGTAAGCGTGTTTGATATATGGACCACGTTTTCTGACCCAATTCAAGGGGGCGCTGTCGAGCCCCTCTGCCACGCCCGGGTACCAGCTTTTCTATGGCTGTCATGGCCGCGGGTTCTGACCCGTGTGCAAAATTTCAAGAGTTTTTGAGCATGTTAAGGGCCCCAAAAACCCCCAAAACTTAGAAAAAAAAATAAAAAATATAGCTGCGAGCAGCGATGGCGGGCCCAAGCCCGGTGGCACCGCCACCCCGGTGGCTTCAGGGCAACTGCGCACAGCGGGCAATAGGCATTTAAAATGGTTAAACATCAAAGGGCTATGTCAAATTCACTCCACATTTACTGCACTACAAGGTGCCACTATAGAGCCCCTCCTCCCTGCCCATTGTCAAATGATTACATGTGCCAAGTTAACATTATTCTGATGAATTTTGAAGCAAATCAGGTAAAAATAAGAGGGTGATCTCAATGTATGCTGAAAGTGACATTTTCTGCTTCCAGTTGGTGGTGCTATGACTTTGAATCACAATAGTCACATCCATGTGATCAGCCTTGTACAACGAAGACTAAGCCGAAGTTTCATCAAAATCAATCAATGTATGCAGAAGTTATAACACTTTGTTTCCTTTTCTTGCCATAAATTCGTTGCCTCGCCACGGCCAAACCGTTTGAGATATCCAAAATCCGTTTGCAATTAAACAACTTCAATGTGTAAGCAACAAGTTAAAAAAAAGCTTGGTGTAAATTGGATAAACCCTGTAGGAGTAGTAGTATAAAATTCATAGCCTGTTTTTTCAAAAAATTAACATTCAAACAAAAATAGCCGACTTCCTGTTGGTTGGAGCTAATGAATGTAAATTAGAAAATTGTCCAGCTTGATGAGAACAATATGTGTACCGAGTTTGGTGACTGTAGGAAAAACTAACCCCCCCACTTTTGACAAAAGGTGGCGCTACTGAGCCCCTTCACCACGCCCATTTCTATGGCTTTGTCCATGTCTACTGGTTGACAATATTGATGTGTGTGTCGAGTTTCATGCAATTTGAAGCATGTTAAGAGCCTCAAAAACACTCAAGAATATTATTACAGTTTGACCTGTTGCCATGGCAACAATATTTCAAATATCAAAAATCCTGTCATAGGTCTACATCTGCTGTGTATTGACATTACACTGATGAAGTTTGAAGCAAATCAGGTAAAAATAAGAGGGTGATCTCAAAGCATTTCAAAAAGTGATACACTTCCTGCTGCCAGTTGGTGGTGCTATAACTTTGACTCACAATAGTCACATCCATGTGATCAGACTCCTATAACGAACACACTCGTGAAGTTTCATAAAGATCAATATATGTATTAAGACGTTATAACACATTTCCTGTTTCCTTTTTCTCGCCATAAATTCGTTGCCTCGCCACGGCCAAACCGTTCGAGATATCAAAAATCCCCTGGCAATTTTTAATCATCAGTGTCTTGACTTCATGCTGACCGAGTTTGGTGGCGATCGGATTAATCGTCTAGGAGGAGTATATCAAATTCCAGAGCATGCGTTTTTCAAACAACCCTTAATAGCTGACTTCCTGTTGGCGTGGCGATTAACTTAGAGCGCGAAAGTTGTTCGGCCCGATGAGGTCTATATGTGTACCGAGTTTCATACTAATACGTGCAAGCATGTTTAATATATGGACCAAATTTTCAGACTTTTTTCAAGGGGGCGCTGTCAAGCCCCCCTGCCACGCCCGGGTACCAGCCTCTCCGGCGTCCTAATGGCCGCGGATTCCAATGTGTGTGCCAATTTTCAAGAGTTTTTGAGCATGTTAAGGCCCCCAAAAAGCCCCAGAAGACGGAAAAAAAAATAAATAATAATAATAATAATAAATATAGCTGCGAGCAGCGATGGCGGGCCCAAGCCCGGTGGCACCGCCACCCCGGTGGCTTCAGGGCAACTGTGCACAGCGGGCAATAGGCACTTAAAACGGTTAAACATCAAAGGACTATGTCAAATTCACTCCACATTTACTGCACTACAAGGTGCCGTTATAGAGCCCCTCCTCCCTGCCCATTTTCAAAGGATTACATGTGCCAAGTTTTAACATTATTCTGATGAATTTTGAAGCAAATCAGGTAAAAATAAGAGGGTGATCTCAATGTATGCTGAAAGTGACACATTTTCTGCTTCCAGTTGGTGGCGCTATGACTTTGAATCACAATAGTCAAATCCATGTGATCAGCCTTGTACAACGAAGACTAAGCCAAAGTTTCATCAAAATCAATTAATGTATGCAGAAGTTATAACACTTTGTTTCCCTTTTCTTGCCATAAATTCGTTGCCTCGCCACGGCCAAACCGTTTGAGATATCCAAAATCCGTTTGCAATTAAACAACTTCAATGTGTTCGCAACAAGTTAAAAAAAGCTTGGTGTAAATTGGATAAACCCTGTAGGAGTAGTAGTATAAAATTCATAGCCTGTTTTTTCAAAAAATTAACATTCAAACCAAAATAGCTGACTTCCTGTTGGTCGGAGCTAATGAATGTAAATTAGAAAATTGTCCGGCTTGATGAGAATAATATGTGTACCGAGTTTGGTGACTGTAGGAAAAACTAACCCCCTCTTTGTCAAAAGGTGGCGCTACTGAGCCCCTCCACCACGCCCATTTCTATGGCTTTGTCCATGTCTACTGGTTGACAATATTGATGTGTGTGTCGAGTTTCATGCAATTTGAAGCATGTTAAGAGCCTCAAAAACACTCAAGAATATTATTACAGTTTGACCTGTTGCCATGGCAACAATATTTCAAATATCAAAAATCCTGTCATAGGTCTACATCTGCTGTGTATTGACATTACACTGATGAAGTTTGAAGCAAATCAGGTAAAAATAAGAGGGTGATCTCAAAACATTTCAAAAAGTGATACACTTCCTGCTGCCAGTTGGTGGCGCTATAACTTTGACTCACAATAGTCACATCCATGTGATCAGACTCCTATAACGAACACACTCGTGAAGTTTCATAAAGATCAATATATGTATTAAGACGTTATAACACATTTCCTGTTTCCTTTTTCTCGCCATAAATTCGTTGCCTCGTCACGGCCAAACCGTTCGAGATATCAAAAATCCCCTGGCAATTTTTAATCATCAGTGTCTTGACTTCATGCTGACCGAGTTTGGTGGCAATCGGATTAATCGTCTAGGAGGAGTATATCAAATTCCAGAGCATGCGTTTTTCAAACAACCCTTAATAGCTGACTTCCTGTTGGCGTGGCGATTAACTTAGAGCGCGAAAGTTGTTCGGCCCGATGAGGTCTATATGTGTACCGAGTTTCATACTAATACGTGCAAGCATGTTTAATATATGGACCAAATTTTCAGACTTTTTTCAAGGGGGCGCTGTCAAGCCCCCCTGCCACGCCCGGGTACCAGCCTCTCCGGCGTCCTAATGGCCGCGGATTCCAATGTGTGTGCCAATTTTCAAGAGTTTTTGAGCATGTTAAGGCCCCCAAAAAGCCCCGGAAGACGGAAAAAAAAAATAAAAAAAAAAATAAAAAAATAAATATAGCTGCGAGCAGCGATGGCGGGCCCAAGCCCGGTGGCACCGCCACCCCGGTGGCTTCAGGGCAACTGTGCACAGCGGGCAATAGGCACTTAAAACGGTTAAACATCAAAGGACTATGTCAAATTCACTCCACATTTACTGCACTACAAGGTGCCGCTATAGAGCTCCTCCTCCCTGCCCATTTTCAAAGGATTACATGTGCCAAGTTTTAACATTATTCTGATGAATTTTGAAGCAAATCAGGTAAAAATAAGAGGGTGATCTCAATGTATGCTGAAAGTGACACATTTTCTGCTTCCAGTTGGTGGCGCTATGACTTTGAATCACAATAGTCAAATCCATGTGATCAGCCTTGTACAACGAAGGCTAAGCCAAAGTTTCATCAATATCAATTAATGTATGCAGAAGTTATAACACTTTGTTTCCCTTTTCTTGCCATAAATTCGTTGCCTCGCCACGGCCAAACCGTTTGAGATATCCAAAATCCGTTTGCAATTAAACAACTTCAATGTGTTAGCAACAAGTTAAAAAAGCTTGGTGTAAATTGGATAAACCCTGTAGGAGTAGTAGTATAAAATTCATAGCCTGTTTTTTCAAAAAATTAACATTCAAACCAAAATAGCTGACTTCCTGTTGGTCGGAGCTAATGAATGTAAATTAGAAAATTGTCCGGCTTGATGAGAATAATATGTGTACCGAGTTTGGTGACTGTAGGAAAAACTAACCCCCCCACTTTTGTCAAAAGGTGGCGCTACTGAGCCCCTCCACCACGCCCATTTCTATGGCTTTGTCCATGTCTACTGGTTGACAATATTGATGTGTGTGTCGAGTTTCATGCAATTTGAAGCATGTTAAGAGCCTCAAAAACACTCAAGAATATTATTACAGTTTGACCTGTTGCCATGGCAACAATATTTCAAATATCAAAAATCCTGTCATAGGTCTACATCTGCTGTGTATTGACATTACACTGATGAAGTTTGAAGCAAATCAGGTAAAAATAAGAGGGTGATCTCAAAGCATTTTAAAAGTGATACACTTCTTGCTGCCATTTGGTGGCGCTATAACTTTGACTCACAATAGTTACATCCATGTGATCAGACTACTACAACCAACACACTCCTGAAGTTTCATAAACATCAATCAATGTATGCAGAAGTTATAACACATTTCCTGTTTCCCTTTTCTCGCCATAAATTCGTTGCCTCGCCACGGCCAAACCGTTTGAGATATCCAAAATCCGTTTGCAACTAAACAACTTCAATGTGTTCGCAACAAGTTAAAAAAAGCTTGGTGTAAATTGGATAAACCCTGTAGGAGTAGTAGTATAAAATTCATAGCCTGTTTTTTCAAAAAATTAACATTCAAACCAAAATAGCTGACTTCCTGTTGGTCGGAGCTAATGAATGTAAATTAGAAAATTGTCCGGCTTGATGAGAATAATATGTGTACCGAGTTTGGTGACTGTAGGAAAAACTAACCCCCCACTTTTGTCAAAAGGTGGCGCTACTGAGCCCCTCCACCACGCCCATTTCTATGGCTTTGTCCATGTCTACTGGTTGACAATATTGATGTGTGTGTCGAGTTTCATGCAATTTGAAGCATGTTAAGAGCCTCAAAAACACTCAAGAATATTATTACAGTTTGACCTGTTGCCATGGCAACAATATTTCAAATATCAAAAATCCTGTCATAGGTCTACATCTGCTGTGTATTGACATTACACTGATGAAGTTTGAAGCAAATCAGGTAAAAATAAGAGGGTGATCTCAAAGCATTTTAAAAGTGATACACTTCTTGCTGCCATTTGGTGGCGCTATAACTTTGACTCACAATAGTTACATCCATGTGATCAGACTACTACAACCAACACACTCCTGAAGTTTCATAAACATCAATCAATGTATGCAGAAGTTATAACACATTTCCTGTTTCCCTTTTCTCGCCATAAATTCGTTGCCTCGCCACGGCCAAACCGTTTGAGATATCCAAAATCCGTTTGCAATTAAACAACTTCAATGTGTTCGCAACAAGTTAAAAAAAGCTTGGTGTAAATTGGATAAACCCTGTAGGAGTAGTAGTATAAAATTCATAGCCTGTTTTTTCAAAAAATTAACATTCAAACCAAAATAGCTGACTTCCTGTTGGTCGGAGCTAATGAATGTAAATTAGAAAATTGTCCGGCTTGATGAGAATAATATGTGTACCGAGTTTGGTGACTGTAGGAAAAACTAACCCCCACTTTTGTCAAAAGGTGGCGCTACTGAGCCCCTCCACCACGCCCATTTCTATGGCTTTGTCCATGTCTACTGGTTGACAATATTGATGTGTGTGTCGAGTTTCATGCAATTTGAAGCATGTTAAGAGCCTCAAAAACACTCAAGAATATTATTACAGTTTGACCTGTTGCCATGGCAACAATATTTCAAATATCAAAAATCCTGTCATAGGTCTACATCTGCTGTGTATTGACATTACACTGATGAAGTTTGAAGCAAATCAGGTAAAAATAAGAGGGTGATCTCAAAACATTTCAAAAAGTGATACACTTCCTGCTGCCAGTTGGTGGCGCTATAACTTTGACTCACAATAGTCACATCCATGTGATCAGACTCCTATAACGAACACACTCGTGAAGTTTCATAAAGATCAATATATGTATTAAGACGTTATAACACATTTCCTGTTTCCTTTTTCTCGCCATAAATTCGTTGCCTCGCCACGGCCAAACCGTTCGAGATATCAAAAATCCCCTGGCAATTTTTAATCATCAGTGTCTTGACTTCATGCTGACCGAGTTTGGTGGCGATCGGATTAATCGTCTAGGAGGAGTATATCAAATTCCAGAGCATGCGTTTTTCAAACAACCCTTAATAGCTGACTTCCTGTTGGCGTGGCGATTAACTTAGAGCGCGAAAGTTGTTCGGCCCGATGAGGTCTATATGTGTACCGAGTTTCATACTAATACGTGCAAGCATGTTTAATATATGGACCAAATTTTCAGACTTTTTTCAAGGGGGCGCTGTCGAGCCCCCCTGCCACGCCCGGGTACCAGCCTCTGGGGCGTCCTAATGGCCGCGGATTCCAATGTGTGTGCCAATTTTCAAGAGTTTTTGAGCATGTTAAGGCCCCCAAAAAGCCCCGGAAGACGGAAAAAAAAAAAATAAAAAAAAATAAAAATAATAATCCTTAGAAGAACAAGAGGGCCCTGCGCGAATTTTCGCTTGGGCCCTAATAATCCTTAGAAGAACAAGAGGGCCCTGCGCGCTTAATTCGCTTGGGCCCTAAATATAGCTGCGAGCAGCGATGGCGGGCCCAAGCCCGGTGGCACCGCCACCCCGGTGGCTTCAGGGCAACTGTGCACAGCGGGCAATAGGCACTTAAAACGGTTAAACATCAAAGGACTATGTCAAATTCACTCCACATTTACTGCACTACAAGGTGCCGTTATAGAGCCCCTCCTCCCTGCCCATTTTCAAAGGATTACATGTGCCAAGTTTTAACATTATTCTGATGAATTTTGAAGCAAATCAGGTAAAAATAAGAGGGTGATCTCAATGTATGCTGAAAGTGACACATTTTCTGCTTCCAGTTGGTGGCGCTATGACTTTGAATCACAATAGTCAAATCCATGTGATCAGCCTTGTACAACGAAGACTAAGCCAAAGTTTCATCAAAATCAATTAATGTATGCAGAAGTTATAACACTTTGTTTCCCTTTTCTTGCCATAAATTCGTTGCCTCGCCACGGCCAAACCGTTTGAGATATCCAAAATCCGTTTGCAATTAAACAACTTCAATGTGTTAGCAACAAGTTAAAAAAGCTTGGTGTAAATTGGATAAACCCTGTAGGAGTAGTAGTATAAAATTCATAGCCTGTTTTTTCAAAAAATTAACATTCAAACCAAAATAGCTGACTTCCTGTTGGTCGGAGCTAATGAATGTAAATTAGAAAATTGTCCGGCTTGATGAGAATAATATGTGTACCGAGTTTGGTGACTGTAGGAAAAACTAACCCCCCACTTTTGTCAAAAGGTGGCGCTACTGAGCCCCTCCACCACGCCCATTTCTATGGCTTTGTCCATGTCTACTGGTTGACAATATTGATGTGTGTGTCGAGTTTCATGCAATTTGAAGCATGTTAAGAGCCTCAAAACACTCAAGAATATTATTACAGTTTGACCTGTTGCCATGGCAACAATATTTCAAATATCAAAAATCCTGTCATAGGTCTACATCTGCTGTGTATTGACATTACACTGATGAAGTTTGAAGCAAATCAGGTAAAAATAAGAGGGTGATCTCAAAGCATTTTAAAAGTGATACACTTCTTGCTGCCATTTGGTGGCGCTATAACTTTGACTCACAATAGTTACATCCATGTGATCAGACTACTACAACCAACACACTCCTGAAGTTTCATAAACATCAATCAATGTATGCAGAAGTTATAACACATTTCCTGTTTCCCTTTTCTCGCCATAAATTCGTTGCCTCGCCACGGCCAAACCGTTTGAGATATCCAAAATCCGTTTGCAATTAAACAACTTCAATGTGTTAGCAACAAGTTAAAAAAAGCTTGGTGTAAATTGGATAAACCCTGTAGGAGTAGTAGTATAAAATTCATAGCCTGTTTTTTCAAAAAATTAACATTCAAACCAAAATAGCTGACTTCCTGTTGGTCGGAGCTAATGAATGTAAATTAGAAAATTGTCCGGCTTGATGAGAATAATATGTGTACCGAGTTTGGTGACTGTAGGAAAAACTAACCCCCACTTTTGTCAAAAGGTGGCGCTACTGAGCCCCTCCACCACGCCCATTTCTATGGCTTTGTCCATGTCTACTGGTTGACAATATTGATGTGTGTGTCGAGTTTCATGCAATTTGAAGCATGTTAAGAGCCTCAAAAACACTCAAGAATATTATTACAGTTTGACCTGTTGCCATGGCAACAATATTTCAAATATCAAAAATCCTGTCATAGGTCTACATCTGCTGTGTATTGACATTACACTGATGAAGTTTGAAGCAAATCAGGTAAAAATAAGAGGGTGATCTCAAAACATTTCAAAAAGTGATACACTTCCTGCTGCCAGTTGGTGGCGCTATAACTTTGACTCACAATAGTCACATCCATGTGATCAGACTCCTATAACGAACACACTCGTGAAGTTTCATAAAGATCAATATATGTATTAAGACGTTATAACACATTTCCTGTTTCCTTTTTCTCGCCATAAATTCGTTGCCTCGCCACGGCCAAACCGTTCGAGATATCAAAAATCCCCTGGCAATTTTTAATCATCAGTGTCTTGACTTCATGCTGACCGAGTTTGGTGGCGATCGGATTAATCGTCTAGGAGGAGTATATCAAATTCCAGAGCATGCGTTTTTCAAACAACCCTTAATAGCTGACTTCCTGTTGGCGTGGCGATTAACTTAGAGCGCGAAAGTTGTTCGGCCCGATGAGGTCTATATGTGTACCGAGATTCATACTAATACGTGCAAGCATGTTTAATATATGGACCAAATTTTCAGACTTTTTTCAAGGGGGCGCTGTCGAGCCCCCCTGCCACGCCCGGGTACCAGCCTCTCCGGCGTCCTAATGGCCGCGGATTCCAATGTGTGTGCCAATTTTTAAGAGTTTTTGAGCATGTTAAGGCCCCCAAAAAGCCCCGGAAGACGGAAAAAAAAAAAAAAAATAAATAATAATAATAATAATCCTTAGAAGAACAAGAGGGCCCTGCGCGAATTTTCGCTTGGGCCCTAAAAATAATAATAATCCTTAGAAGAACAAGAGGGCCCTGCGCGAATTTTCGCTTGGGCCCTAAAAATAAAATAATAATCCTTACAAGAACAAGAGGGCCCTGCGCGCTTAATTCGCTTGGGCCCTAATAATCCTTAGAAGAACAAGAGGGCCCTGCGCGCTTAATTCGCTTGGGCCCTAATAATAATCCTGAAGAAAACAAAAGGGCCTTCAGCCCCTTACAGGGCTTTGGCCCTAATTAAAGCTGCAAGCAGCATTGAGAGGGCCCTCACACCCGGGCTCACCGCCACCCGTTGGCCTCAGGAAAACAGTGAAAAGTGGGCGTCATGCATTTAAGTGAGTGAATACAGGAGAATTATGCCAAAGTCATTTCGAAATGCCACACTTCCTGCGGGCAACAGGTGGCGCTTTCACCATAACTGAATTTTGCCATGTTGATGCCTTCAGGCCAGGACTATCATTGAACACGTGAAGTTTGAAGCAGATCGGACATTGTATGCTTGAGTTACAACAACTTCCTGTTTCTTTCGTGCCGTTAATCGTATACATTAGCACGCAGCCAAGTGTTGCATGATTTAACCTGTTTCTAGCATGTCTGGTACTTCGTGGCATGATGAAATGTGAATCCGGTAGTGAATTACAGTATAAAGCATGCCACTTCCTGTTGCCAGCAGGTGGCGCTATGACTAACTAAATATTGTCATATAGATGTCTTTAGGCCAGGACTCTTATCACACATGTGAAGTTTGGGGCGGATCGGACATTGTATGCCTGAGTTACAGCAGCTTCCTCTTTCATGGCGAAACATCAGACTTTGTCAGGCCGCGAAAACTCAAGATCTTTGAAATTTATCATCGCTAAGGTCTTGAGATTAGACTGACAACATTTGATGTTGATCTGATTAAATCTCTAGGAGGAGTTCGTTAAAGTACAACGTCTGGAAAATGCAAAAAAACGGTGAATTAATTAAAAAATATCTGACTTCCTGTTTGGTTTCGGATTTCGCTCCAAGAGAATTTTTTGTAGGTACTGGTCTGATAAATGTGTGTACCGAATTTCAAAGCCCTACTGTAATGTAGCGAGCGGGGCTGTACGTTAGATGGTGCTATCGAGCCATTTTGCCACGCCCAATTCCAAAACCCATAACAGACGTAAATTTTCGCCACTTCTGACGCGTGTGCAAAGTTTCGTGAGTTTTCGAGCACGTTTAGGCCCTCTCAAATGCGATTCACTTTGGAGAATAACAATAATAATAATAATAAACGGAGCAATTCCAATAGGGTCCTCACACCATCGGTGCTCGGGCCCTAATAATAATAATAATAATAATAATAATAATAATAATAAACGGAGCAATTCCAATAGGGTCCTCACACCATCGGTGCTCGGGCCCTAATTAAAGCTGCAAGCAGCGATGAAAGGGCCCTCGCACCCAGGCTCACCGCCACCTGTTGGCCTTAGGAAAACGGTGAACAGTGGGCAACATGCATGTAAGCGAGTGAATACAGGAGAATTATGCCAAAGTCATTTCGAAATGCCACACTTCCTGCTGTCAACAGATGGCGCTTTGACCGTAACTGAAAATTGCCATGTTGATGTCTTCAGGCCAGGACTTTTATCGAACATGTGAAGTTTGGAGCAGACTGGACATTGTATGCCTGAGTTACAACAACTTCCTGTTTCTTTAGTGGCGTTAATCGCATAAATTAGCACTCAGAGAAGTGTTGCATGATTTAACGTGTTTCTAGCATGTTTCATACTTCGTGGCATAATGAAATGTGAATCTGGCAGTGAATTACAGTGTAAAGCATGCCATTTCCTGTTGCCAGCAGGTGGCGCTATGGATAACTGAATATTGTCATATAGATGTCTTTAGGCCAGGACTCATCACACGTGAGGTTTGGAGCAGATCAGACATAGTATGCCTCAGCTACAACAGCTTTGTCGTTCATGGCGAAACATCAGACTTTGTCAGGCCACCACGGACACGCCCTTCAGCGAAAACTGAAGATCTTTGATATTTATCATTGCTAAGGTCTTAAGATGATAACATTTGATGTTGATCTGGTTAAATCTCTATGAGGAGTTAATCACAGTGTAAAACGTCATTTCCTGTTGACTACAGGTGGCGCTATGATTGTAACTGAATATTGTTATGAAGATGTCCTCAGGTCAGGACTCTAATAAAACATGTAAAGTTTGGGGCAGATCGGACATTGTTTGTCTGAGTTACAACAACTTCCTTTTTCATGGCGAAGCATCACTTTGTAAGGCCGCCACCTGACTTCATGTTGGTTTTCAGATTTCACTCCAGACTTTTTTGTAGGTATAGGGCTGTTAGATGTGTGTACCTAATTTCCTACCTGTATGTGAAACGTAGTGTCAGGGGCACTTTGATGAAATTTTTTAGGTGGCGCTATCGAGCCATTTTGCCACACTTAATTCTGAAACCCATATCAGATGTAAATTTTCACCACTTCTGACACATCTGCAAAGTTTCATGAGTTTTTGAGTATGTTTTGGCCCTCAAAAAAGTGATTCACCTTACATCAGACTTTGACGGTCACCACGGACACGCCCTTCAACGAAAACTCTAGATCTTCGCAATTTAACATCTCAAAGGCCTTTAGATTAGACTGACCAAATATGATGTTGATCTGATTAAAGCTCTAGGAGGAGTTTGTTAAAGTACAACATGTGGAAATGGCAAAAACTGCCAAAATTTTGTAGAGAAAATTCAAAATATCTGACTTCCTGTTGGGTTTACAAACTTTGCACCCAGAGGCTTTTTTGTAGGTATTGGGTTGTTACATCTGTCTACCGAATTTCATAACTGTACGTGAAACGTAGCACGAAGGGGCGCTCAATTGAAATTTTGTAGGTGGCGCTATCGAGCCATTTTGCCACACTTAATTCTGAAACCCATATCAGACGTAAATTTTCACCACTTCTGACGCGCGTGCAAAGTTTCATGAGTTTTTGAGAACGTTTAGGCCCTCAAAAATGCGATTCATTTTTGGAGAAGAAGAATTGGCTGAGCAATTCCAATAGGGTCCTCACACCATCGGTGCTCGGGCCCTAATAATATTATTATTATTATTATTATTATTATTATTATTATTATTATTATTAATAATAATAAACGGAGCAATTCCAATAGGGTCCTCACACCATCGGTGCCCGGGCCCTAATAATAATAATAATAATAATAATAAACAGAGCAATTCCAATAGGGTCCTCACACCATCGGTGCTCGGGCCCTAATAATAATAATAAACGGAGCAATTCCAATAGGGTCCTCACACCATCGGTGCTCGGGCCCTAATAATAATAATCCTAAAGAAAACAATAGGGCCTTCAGCCCATTGGGCTTTGGCCCTAATAATAATCCTAAAGAAAACAAAAGGGCCTTCAGCCCCTTGGGCTTTGGCCCTAATAATAATAATAATCCTAAAGAAAACAATAGGGCCTTCAGCCCCTTGGGCTTTGGCCCTAATAATCCTTAGGGGATCAAGAGGGCCCTGCGCGCTTAATTCGCTTGGGCCCTAATAATAATCCTTAGAAGAACAAGAATTAGGTATATTTATTTTTTACTAGGAACTGAACATGTTATTGGATTATCATAGTCATTTATAGTAAAAGTATAGTAACCATGTTTTTTTGGCAGATTGATTACCATTTGTATAACCAAAGTTTTACTACAAATTCCAGGGTTAAACTATGGTTAGTGTATCAAAACCATGGCTAATTTGTGGTTACCATGGTTTAACGAATAACCATGGTTTTTGGTTTTATCTGTAGTAACAAAATTTTTCATTTTTATAAGGGTTGTGTTGTTGTCTATGTGTTTATCTAAACCTCTAAACCAGTGGTCACCAACCTTTTTAAGCCCAAGATCCCTGACCTCGACCTTTTTGAAAGACAAGATCTACTTGATAGAAAAAGACAGCCCAGATTGTATTTAGTATTTTTTTTTCATGGTCAATGTAGATTCTGATTTATTTGTTTATTTTTTTTAATTAAATTGGCCAATTCTGATACTGGTTGCAGATATTTATTATTAATATTATTATAATAAACAAAAATACATAGCCACTTCAAATTAGAGGGAACCACTGCTTTTTATCACAATCCAAACAAACAAAGAATAAGATTTAATTTCAAGTTTTAAAGCAAAAACAGAAAGGTCTGACTTTATCTTTGTGAAATTATAAATGCTACACACACAAAAAAGCATGAAACAAAAACAGCAGACTGAATGAAATGCAGATTCACTCTCTGACAGCAGGTGGTGCTTATGGAGCAACAGTGATGTAAACAAAGCTGAAATGCGCCAATAATTAGCTACTTTCGGAGGTAAGAGGAAAATAAAATGCCATTGCCATCGAAATCTTCCTGAAGACTGATCTCCTTTTTGAGATGAATTCATAATCCCTCGCCCCCAATTCAATATTTCTTCCTATATATTTCTTCCTATATTTTGAGCATCGTGAACAGTGAGCTGCTCTGCCTGCTAATAATTTACAGAATTTTCTCCTCTTCGCGTCCGTCTTCAGCGTCTCTGGCCTCTTGTTAACGGCCGTTTACAGACTCAGACATACTTTATCTGTCTGTCATACATTGCAAAGACTGGAGAAATGTAATGTATTTTTGTATTTCTGTTATTTTAGCGAGCTACTGGAACAGTGATAAAGATCGACCGGTCGATCGCGATCGACAGGTTGTCGACCACTGCTCTAAACCAATGTGAACATTTGCCTGCAATAGATAATAATGATGTCCTTTAGCATATGGTATTTTGAATGATGATAGTTGTCACGTACTGCACAGGGACATGAAGGCTGAAGGCCCCGGTATACTTCAAACAAAGTTATTTTTCGTTCTTCATTTAGGGGTAAAACGAAGTTCGAAATGCGTGACCAGCGATATACTGTAAACAAACATCCGACGCCACCCACACTGCTGAGATCGACGTTTAGATGAATATGTTGTTAGATGCTATTGTCCGCCTTCTTCATCTTCAAGTGAAATATGTACTTTACTTGCTTTTAGTTTTTTTCTGAATGGAACAAACATGAACTTACAATACTTGCGATTCTCTCTGCCTAGTTCAACTGATTACTTCAGTAACTCGAGTTAATCAAAAGGACCTGGGTAAATCAACTTTATTGGACTTAATTTTAACAAATTCTACTCATAAGTTTACTGCAGTTGGTGTTTTTTGTAATGACATAAGTGATCACTGTGCTGTTGTATGTGTGAGAAACTGCAAGACTTCTTAGAGGCCTCCACGTTTTATTTATAAAAGAATATAAACATTTTAATGAACAGGCTTTTATGCATGATCTGTATAATACTGATTTAGGTATTATTTCATATATGCCAGATATCAACCTAGTTTGGGATTATTTTAAAAAGGTTTTTCTAACAATATGTGATAAGCATGCTCGATATAAACGTTTTAGGATAAGTGTCAAAGACAATCCCTGGTTCAATGATACTCTCTCTACACTTAGACAGAGAAATGCTGCTTGGGCCAAGGCAAAGAAATAAAATGATTTACTAGATTGGAGGTAGGGGTAGAGCAAATATTGCTGAAACTTTTAATAAATTTTTTACTGTAGGCTCAAGTTATGAGTCTGATTTAGGTGTCTCTACAGAATTAGTTGTCCCTGATGAACATTGTCCCAGGCAGGTGTTAAATTTCTCTCCTATTACAACATCCCAGGTTTATAATGCTTTAGTAAAATTAGATGTCAAAAAATCTGCAGGGGTTGATAAAATTGAGCCTTATTTTTTTAAAAATAGCTGCTGGTATTGTAGCAGAGCCAATTGCTTCTATTTTTAATTTAAGTCTGATTTCAAATATTATTCAGAGGGCGTGGAAGTTGGCAACAGTTATTCCCTTATTAAAAAGTGGAGATCCTTCAGATCCTAACAAATATCTTCCTATTTCTAGATGACCAGTTTTAGCTAAAGTATTCAAATCTTTGATAAACGATCAATTAAATCAATTTTTAATGGATAATAATATTCTTAACGATCACCAGTCAGGCTTTAGAGCAGGTCATAGTACCCTAACTGCAGCTTTGTTAGTTACAAATGACCTTATAAAATTCTTTAGATTGTAAAAAGTCCTGTGCTGCATTATTTGTCAACCTTTCAAAAGCTTTCGACTCTGTTGACCATAATTTATTGTTACAGAAACTTAGATCTATAGGTATTAGTGAAGCTGCTATTAAATGGTTTGATAATTATCTATCTGAACGTACTCAATGTGTGAATTTAGAAAATTATAATTCTCCTTTTCTTCAAGTTAAAAAGGGAGTTCCGCAAGGATCTATTTTATCTCCTTTTTTTATTAATGATTTAGATTCAGGAGTAGACTCTGCTAATGCACATCTCTATGCTGATGACACAATCATATATACAGCAGCATCATCTATAAATCAAGCTCTGCTGAATTTACAAAATGCATTTAATGTTATACAATATTCATTAACTAAATTAAAATTAGTTTTAAATTCAAAGAAGACAAAATATATGATTTTTAGTCGCACTTATCTTAAGGATACAGATGTAACAATTTCAAATTTATGTGGTACAGAAATTGAAAGTCTGTTCCTATAAATATTTAGGTATATGGCTAGATGAAAAATTAGCATTTAATGTTCATATTTATAATTTGCTGAAGAAGCTTAAACCATAATTGGGGTTTTTCTATCGTTTTAATTTTTTTTTTTTTTTAGTAAAATTAGTTTTACCTATGAGGCCCAAAAGAAGCTGGTTGAGAGTACTTTTTAACAATAATTGATTATGGTGATCTTGTTTACATGCATTACGTTTTGTATGTGGTGCAGAATTTCGTAAGCATCATTGCATCCTGTATGAATCTTTATCATGGTCCTCTTTATATCATATAGGAGAAATTTGCATATGTATGTATTTATTGCAAAGGCACTTCTTGGTAAATTACCATCTTTTATTACAAAATTCTTAACTTTTTATACTAATGGTTATGGGACGAGATCGCAGCTGCATCTTTGTTTAAAAGTCCCAAAGGTATTCTCTGAATTTGGAAAGCATGCTTTTTCTTTTTATGGCCCTAGGGCTTGGAATGACTTACAAACTGTACTGAAATTAGTTTTTGCCATCTTTGAGCACTTTTAAATGTATTCTGTATTCTACTTTCAAAGAGTCTTGCAAGTGCTTTTCTTGAACTTTGGCCTATTTGATTTGTTGGACTGTTTGTGTTTTTATTATTTGTCTGAAACTATGTGTGCTGCCGTTTTTGACCAGGTCTCCCTAGAAGAAGAGATTATGATATCTCAATGGGACTTTCCTGGATAAATAAAGGATAAATAAATAAATAAATAAATAAATAAAATAAAATAAATAAATGTAAATATGTGCCGTGCACTTTCTTATCAGTAACAAAATAAACACAACAAAAATGAGAAAACAGCAAGCATTTATTATCGAAAGCATAAGAAAAGCATCTGATCATAACAGCATGGGAATGTTAGAGACTGTCCTCCCAAAAAAAAAAAAAAAAAAAAAACCCTATAGGTCGTTTTTTCAAGCACCTTATTATGACCTATATTTACGTTTTGAAGTCATGCGGCCTCTAGTGGGCGTAAAAATAATGACAGTGTCATGTTACGTCTGTCGTCATGTAATTACGTGTGACTGTTGTAGCGCCCCCATCAGTGAATTCATGGGGGAAGGCTAACCTGAGTTCTTTTAAGATCTAATATTCACTCAAATGTCAATTATTAGAATAAGGGCAAAGGATTAAACAGGTTGCTGGTATTTCTAAATAAACCCACAGTAATAAATGGAAATAAAACAATAATTGCAACAATAATTAAACAAATGGCCAAGCCTTTTACTGAATATAAAATAAAATAATAAACACAATAATATGAATTGGAAAACAATCAAAATAACTCCTACTTAAACTAGCAGCCAGCAGAAATCTAATAGGCAAATAATTAAATACTGAAAACACCAGAGTCCTTGTTGCAAGCTTGAGTCGACGCTTGGGTTTGTTGAAGCCAAAAACTCGTGGCTACTTCACTCCGTTGGTCAAATAAACAAAAGGAATGAGCTCACCACACGTGTGTTGCGCAACACCAGCGTCCCCACCAATCGTACGCGCTGTCCCAGTCCTGATGCAACTTTCTTGATGCAGACGAATGTCCCAGACTGTAGCTCTAATCTGTTTGGTCAACGAACAAGCAGTCCCTCGTCACACGCAGCGCCCATGCTAGCCATCGGCGGCCAGTGCTTAAACTCCAAACTGTCCATAAACAACTGAATTGAGTTTTTCGTCAAAGCACCACTCAGTGTGGAGATATAATCTGATGATTTATTAGAATTAGTCACCCTAAACCAGGGGTGGGCAAACTGGAGGGCCACTGTCCTGCAGAGTTTAGCTGCAACCCTGATAAAACTCACCTGCATCTAATCCTTAATACCTTGATTAGCTGGTTCAGGTGTTTGATTAGGGTTGGAGCAAAACTCTGCAGGGACAGCAGCCCTACAGGACCGAGTTTGCCCACCCCTGCCCTAAACTATTGGATGTTAGCCAAGAAATATGTTATTCACATATCACAGGGTGTGTCTCAATCAGTTCCCTAGCTCCCGAGCTCGTGAATCAGTATATCGTGTACACGAATTCAGGCACTGGTAAGGACAGTAAAAGATGCTGGTTCACTACACATTGGGACACTTATGACTCTATTTCCGGCGACGTGACAACGTCCTCATTGTACAACATCACTATTGGTATTTAAGAACAATAACAGAGCTGATAATTTCTGACATTACTTGTAATGTTATTTAAACTACATTATGATTAATTATTTGCTTGTTACTTATACGTGCAACATTTCAGCCGTGAATAAATTATAAGTGTTAGCTAGATTATATTCATTACCTGTCTAGCGATGTATGTTTATGCTGAAATATAATAAAATAACGGTTTGTATTTTTAAAAACATCTATCGCGTATCGTTATGTGTAGTGAGTTGGCTTACGTGATTCAAGTTTCGCGTTTCAGAACTTCCGTTAAGGGAGCATAGTGAGCATCGATGCTCCCTGGTTTTCACGGTGCATTGTGGGACTTTTCAGGGAGCGAACGTTTCAGTGCCCTGGAAGGATTCTGCGAATGAGACAGCCCTTAAAATGGCCGACTCCCTGGTCAGTGCCCTGACTACTGAACTAGGGAGCTGATTGAGACACAGGGACAGTCTCTATTCCTCGTGCTCTCTGTGCGCTGTTCGTCTCTTCCGTCTGACGTCATCCTTCTCTTCCTCGGCACATGCGCAACACAACCACGCAACAACTCCACAAAATAAACACCTTACATCTCAAATAACAATAATAATCTACATTTCTTTATACAGAACTGGAACAATGTTCAATATGAAAAGAAAGAAAAATAAATAGGTCAGTGATTTGTTCATTTTTATTTACATAAGAATAACCCACCATACTACCTGATTTTTCCCCTGGTTACACTATCATTACCAATCAAAATGCATGTTCATTTAAATGCAATGTGTGGACTTTTTACACCACTTCTCCTATTTCCATTTAGCAAAACTACTTTTTTCTGTTAACAACTACACCCACCCCATCCCTAAGCCTACTACTGACCAATGGTAGTACGAAGGTGTTTTGCAGCTGGAGCGAAATTTTCCTGAAAGTTCACTTTGGCAAGCTGTTTCGAACTTCCAAGGTCTGTGTACGTTTTGATAGTTTGTTTTCCAATTTGAAATGAAATATGCAGAAACGAGAAAACGGTCGTTTCCCGTTTTTTCGTTTGTAAAAAAACCCCGGAAAAACGAGATTTTGACTCGATTTTCGTTTTTTTGGGTCACGGATAGAAAACGGAAACACAACTTCAAAACTCGTTTTCCACATGTGGGCGGTCATTACACGCCCCTTTCAGCCGATTGGTCAATCAAATCTGAGCCAGTGACATCATCTTAAGTTCTTTCAACAAAATAACAGTCCTCTGCCGCTATATCGGTAGATGTCATAAATCGGCTTTCTTCTGTGCAACCTAACACGTATTTCACAGAAATATTTATTTCAGAAATGTTAATCAGCACACAGACTGTTGTAATGCTGTTTGTAGTTTAATATGCATAGTGAAACTGCACTACCCACACAGAGGAGCGGATGAAAAGCACAGATAAAAAAAAAAAAAAAAAACCCTACAGTTTTTATTTTATTCTAATTTGAATAAATAGAATAAATCACAATATATTTATGTTATATATTTAGGCTAAGTAGTGTAAGCAATTTTGAAAAACGAACAATAGCTCATCTCTCTTTATTTATTTATTTCATATAGCCTAACATTGCCTGCTGAATATGTTTATAACCCTTTGGTTAAAAGATTGAGGGAATATGTAAAGATCAAACATTAAAGATCAAAATTACAGCTATAGCTATTTTAGTTATGACAAAAATAATAGCCTATATAAATGTTAAGCCAAACGAATTAATTTAAAGCTGAACTGAAACAGAAACCGGCGTTAACTACCTCTCAAATTTGACACAGATCCAAATGTTTCAATATTCACGATTTGGAGGCTAAACTATATTTATTATTTAAATGCTTTTATTGTAGCCTACACAGACTACTTAAAATTAGCAGTATAACTTTTTATATATTTGGTTGAATGTATGTTATTTTGACAGTTACAGGCTGTGATGTCAAATCACTAAAACTGATTGCGCGTGAGGCGCCGACGCGTTTACTCGAATTTTCTTATCCTAAAAGCGGAAACAGCTTAAAATACTCAGACATTTATGGTCAAATATAGCTATGTAACACCATTCGAATCTGTGAAGGGTTAAATAGGCCTATTATTTTTGTACACTCATAATAAAAACAAAATTGCTCGTAAAATAAACAAAGAAATTTTCTGCCGTCTCGGTTTCCTTTTTGTGAACTTCTCAAAAATTAACCGACACTCATATTGTCGCATTTTTTCCCCTTTCATTTTTGTAATATGTTAATTAGTTAAGTGAAATAAATTTTGCGCATAGACATAAGATATTTATTCCTTTTATACTATAATTGAATCCTTTGTTCTCCATTCACAGAAGCGCTGCAGGTGCGTGATGATGATGAATCCTCATGTTCTGTTGTTTATTCTGCTAGTTGTTCATGTAGGCTGAAACTAAACCCCTGGGATTTTTTTAATGATTCACAGACATTTGTCAAATTTCGTTTAATTCTAATTTAATATAATCTTGTCGGTTAATGAAACGATGATCGCATCAGTTAAAAAGTCAGGGGGAAAAAACAGTAATTATATTGACAAAGCAACACTAATTTTCATTTAGTTTTTCAAAACATCCACAGAACTACAGTAAATTTTCCCGCTGTTTAAGCCACGAATATTTACAAAATAAAATAATTACAAAGATGATAAAAGATAATAAAATAATTACAAAGATAATAAAAGTTCTATATATGAGTTTTTGTTTTGCTGTTGTCCATTAAAGCAATTGACGCAGAATCGCCAATAGCCGTTAAATCGAAATCGAAAGTAAAATGTTCAGGGCCATTTATAGCTAATTCATTCAAAAGCGAAGGAAAGACAAAAAAAGTGAGGATAGCAAGTAAACTGTGACATATAATAATGTTCACTGTGTTCATAAAAGTGTTTAATTTAAGAGATAAAATCAGCATGGCCATTTATAAGCTAAGAAAAACTAAAAAGCCCCCTGATGGTGATAACGTTATTAGGTGTTGCCACCTAGTGGATAGCCTATTTTCTAATATGACTGCATAGTCTACTGCAAGGAATGCGTCTGCTAAATGATAGAATTTAAATGTATAAAATGTAAACAAAACATACAAAAAAAAAAAAAAAAATGAGTGCAGTAGCCAATGATCTATAATAGAGAATAGTCTATCATTATGTATAGCCTATTGATCGGTGGTAGTAGCCCAAAGGATGTCATGTGCTTGGTAACAGATGTAGAGCGGGTGTGTCTCATACGTCCTGAAAAGTGAAGCCGCGGGCTCTTTGATCGCCCCCTGGTGGCTGGATGCAGTACAAGTCATAAACCCGCCCTCTCAATGCAAACGAATGGCACTTGTCAAAATAACAAAAAATTAATTACACATACAATAAAATTTTCCGAAAGATGGTTTTGGTCATTTAAGGTAGTTGTTATCATGCTGATATATATTCAATAGTTCATTTTTGTGATCAGTGTGATTTTTGCAAGCAATTTGGTGCAATAGAAACAGGGCGTGTCGTCACGATTTACAGTTGATTGACAGCTTCTCTGAGGACTGTCAGAGCTTCGAGGGGAGATTGAAGATGAATAAATAACTATTATTTTTTCGATTTCTGTGTTATTTCTCACTGACAAAAGTTGTTGTTCAGCAGTAAACTGTCCTGACCTACAGATCTGACGGATCACTGAGTTTTTTTCGGTCACGTTAAATGTGGGCTTTATAAGCTAAATGTTATTAGCCAAGATAACACAGCTAATGTTAGCCATGACGAAAAAAGCAGGTGATCATAATCTGGCAGTTACTAATTATCTTTATGGGTATAAAATAATAATTATCAGGACAAAACTAATCCTACTCTAGTTAATTAAAGAGCACTGTCTAACGTTACAGCAATCGATCTGCTGTAGAGTTAGTTCAACTTTACCGAGGTTTCAAAAATATTATTGCTCTAGAAACAGAATATTTTTTTACAAGTATAATTTTAATTTGTGTATAATTTATTTATTTAAAATACATCAATTACGATATTTTGATTTGACCTAGTTATGAGTAATTTAGTTTAAAACTGAACAATGTGCATTAATAAACACTCAAATAAATGTAAATTCCTTATTGCCAGATGTAATTAGCATCGTTTAAGCCAAATGAAAAAGGGAGGAGGAAAAGAAAAATATAATAAACAATAGATAATAAGTTTGATACCGCGACTCCGCCCCCGCCACCTGGTTTCACTGACGAGTCTTTCTGCGCATATCCAGGTTCCAACATGTCAACGCCCATCATCGTCCGTTTTACCTTCAGTTAATTACAATGGAAGGAAGCGGCATCGCGTCGTCCATCTTTTTTTACAGTCTATGATGTAGAGGCATTTACATTTTACATTTTAAAAACACAATGACAGCTTAAAAACAGATTTAATTAAATTTTACTGTAGGGTTTTTTTTTTTATCTGTGCATATTTCTGTGAAATACACGTTAGGTTGCACAGAACAAAGCCGATTTATGACATCTACTGCGACAGAGGACTATTATTTTGTTGAACGAACTGAAGATGACGTCATTGGCTCATATTTGATAGACCAATCGGCTGAAAGGGGCGTGTAATGACCGCCCACATGTGGAAAACGAGTTTTGAAGTCGTGTTTCCGTTTTCTATCCGTGACTCGAAAAAAAACAGGAAACGACCGTTTTCTCGTTTCTGCGTATTTCATTTCAAATTGAAAAACAAACTATCAAAACGTACACGGACCTTCCAAAAAGAACACAAAACGAACTTCGTTGTACGTTTTGATAGTTTGTTTTCCAATTTGAAATGAAATACGCAGAAACGAGAAAACGGTCGTTTCCCGTTTTTTCGTTTGTAAAAAACCCCCGGAAAAACGAGATTTTGACTCGATTTTCGTTTTTTCGGGTCACGGAGAGAAAACAGAAACACGACTTCAAAACTCGTTTTCCACATGTGGGCGGTCATTACACGCCCCTTTAAGCCGATTGGTCAATCAAATCTGAGCCAGTGACGTCATCTTCAGTTCGTCCTCTGCCGCTATATCAGTAGATGTTATAAATCGGCTTTCTTCTGTGCAACCTAACGTGTATTTCACAGAAATATGTTTGCACAGATAAAAAAAGTTTAAAAAACCTACAGTAAATTGAATTAAGTCTGTTTTTAAGCTGTCATTGTGTTTTTAAAATGTAAAATGTACCTAAATGCCTATCTGTTACCAAGCGCATGGCATCCTTTGGGCTACTACCACCGATAAATAGGCTATACATAATGATAGACTATTCTCTATTATAGATCAGTGGCTACTGCACTCATTTTTTTTTTTCTTTTCTTTTTTTTTATTATTTTAATGTTTTGTTTACATTTTATACATTTAAATTAAATCATTTAGCAGACGCATTCCTTGCAGTAGACTATGCAGTCATATTAGGATTCAATTATATAAAAGGAATAAATAGCCTATGTCTGTGCGTGAAATTGATTTCACTTAAGTAATTAACATTACCAAAATGAAAGGGGAAAAAATGTTACAATATGTGTCGGTTCATTTTTGAGAAGTTCACAGAAAGGAAACCGAGACGGCAGAACATTTCTTTGTTTATTTTACGAGCAATGTTTTGTTTTTATTGTGAGCGTACAAAATAATAGGCCTATTTAACCCTTCACAGATTCAAATGGTTACATACATTTGACCATAAATGTCTGAGTATTTTAAGTTGTTTCCGCTTTTATAAGAAATTTCAAGTGAACGCGTCGGCGCCTCACGCGCACAACATCAGTTTTAGTAACTTGACATCACAGCCTGTTAACTGTCAAAATAACATACATTCAACCAAATATATAAAAAGTTATACTGCTCATTTTAAGTAGGTTAGTCTGTGTAGGCTACAATAAAAGCGTTTAAAAAATAAATATAGTTTAGCCTCCAAATCGTGAATATTGAAACATTTGGATTTGTGTCAAATTAGAGAGTAGTTATAACGCCGGTTTCTGTTTCAGTTCAGCTTTAAATTAATTCGTTTTGGCTTAACATTTATATATTATTTTTGTCATAGCTAAAATAGCTAGCCTATGTAGCTGTAATTTTGATCTTTAATGTTTGATCTTTACATATTCCCTCAATCTTTTAACCAAAGGGTTATTAACATTAGCCTATATTCAGCAGGCAATGTTAGGCTATATAAAATAAATAAATAGAGAGATATTATTGAGCTATTGTTCGTTTTTCGAAATTGCTTACACTACTTATTTATTGTGATTTATTCTATTTATTCAAAATAGAATAAAATAAAAACTGTAGTTTTTTTTGTTTGTTTTTTGTTTTTTTAATCTGTGCTTTTCATCCGCTCCTCTGTGTCGGTAGTGCAGTTTCACTATGCATATTAAACTACGAACAGCATTATAACAGTCTGTGTGCTGATTAACATTTCTGAAATAAATATTTCTGTGAAATACGCGTTAGGTTGCACAGAAGAAAGCTGAAGCTACCCTTTATTGAAAGGGTAGTCCACACTCAAGGTCAAAAACAGGCAAAGGGTCATAAATCCACTGGAAGGCAGTCCAAACAAACAACGAAGCAGAAACACACAGGCAGACAGGGAAATCCAAGAAACAGGCAGGGAATCAGAAAATCCAGGGAACCTTGAAACAAGGAACAAGGAAACACTCCGAGTTGCAGCTGTAACACTAGACAATACTTTGCAGGGAATGAGTGAAACACAGGGACAACTTATACAGGCACAAACAAGCTTAACAAGATAACAAGTTAACAAGGGGGCGTGGTCCAATGAGTGTCCATGGTAACAAACAAGGGGAGCAGCAGAGGAACATGAGGTGCACAAACAGAGGAGATACAGGGAACACAGACAATGATCATGACAATAGTAATGGGATGCCACTACTAACAGTTGCTAGTAATTTAATGCTTAACTATTATGCGTAACAAAGACAAAACTACAAAACAGAGCAATTCCAAGAGGGTCTTCGCACCTTGGTGCTTGGGCCCTAAATAGCCTATTTACAGATGAAACTGACATGCACTTTAACGGCTGTTTCACACTGCAAGCCAAATCATGTTGCCAGTTGAGACTAACCGAGTCATGATTTATTAGACATTTGTTATCGAATGGCAAACTACCAAATGCAGATTAAAACTAAAGTAAAGAGCCTGGTTCGAAAATGTAAGAAGTAGAAGGTACAGCTATTTGTGTAAAAAATGTAAGGAGTAAAAGTAAAAAAAGTTGTCAGAAAAATAAATAGTGAACTAAAGGACTGATACCAGAAAAATATACTTAAGTGCAGTAACGGAGTATTTGTACTTAAAAAGGTTTTATTAAATGTTTTTTATTAATATAACAAAAGCAAAACGACAGTGGTGGTGTAATATGAACGTATTATATTGTATGTTAATGTCACCCTCACGCTCCTTTATGCCAAAAATGTGAGACAGCTTTTCACCTCAGCACGAAATCTTGTCACATTTTAATATCGAGAGATTCATGGCATGAGATCTCATCACATCCCTACTCATTTGCGACACCATTTTTCATTGTTTATTTTTTCTATTTTTTCTATCTGCCAAAGTCTGATGGTTACACCTGCATTCTCGTTGCAGTGGATAGATTCTCCAAGGCATGCAAGTTGATTCCCCTCCAGGGTTTACCCACTGCCCTCAAAACAGCTGAAACCCTCTTCATCATCTGTTTCGCACCTTTGATATACCAGAAGAGATTGTTTCCGACAGTGGGCCCCAGTTCACATTCCGGGTATGGACAGCCTTCTTCAAACTCCTCAATGTCTCTGTCAACCTCTCCTCCAGATATCATCCCTAGACCAACGGCCAGACTGAGCAGAAGATCCAGGAGATAAGGAGATATCTCCAGGCCTACTGTCATGACAACCAACTCAGCTGGAACCACTTCCTCCCGTGGGCTAAGTATGCACAAAATTCCCTCAGGCAAACGACCACTGGCCTTACCCCGTTCCAGTGCATACTCAGGTACCAACCCCTTCTGTTTCCCTGGACAGAAGAACCCTCGGATGTTCCAGCGGTCGACCACTGGTTTCGAGTCAGTGAGAGGATTTGGGACTCAGCCCACATCCAACTCCAGCAAGCAGTGCAGAGACGAGACACAAGACATTTGCAGATGCCCACCGGTCTTCTACCCCCGTCTACTGTCCTGGAGATAAGGTCTGGCTCTCGACCTGGGATCTGTGTCTCCACCTGCCTTGCCGGAAGCTGAGTCCCTGCTATACAGGTCCCTTTACCATCGAGAGGCAGATCAACAAAGTCACCTATCATCTCCAACTCCCACGGTATCGCATTCACCCTTCCTTCCATGTGTCACTCCTCAAACCTGTTTCTCCCTCTTCCACAGAACCAGACAAGCCGCCAGTACCTTCTCCTCCCGAAGTCATTGAGGATCCTAAAATCTACAGAGTGCAGGAGATCTTGAACTCTCGGCGACGGGGAGGCCGTCTGGAATATCTCGTGGACTGGAAGGGGTAAGGACCAGAGGAACGGTCCTGGGTCAACCGGGACGATGTGTTGGATCCCACTCTACTGGTTGAATTTCACCAGAACCACCCTGACCGTCCAGCACCCAGAGGCCGTGGCCGACCCCTTTGCTGTAGTAGGGCATCAGGAGCCGTCCCTGGAGGAGGGGGCACTGTCAGGGAGTCACCACAGTTGCCACCCACTGCAGTCACCAGATCCAATCACCTGAGTACTAATCACAGGTGATTGGGATCTGGTGACTGTAGTGGGTGGCGACTGTTGTGGCTGTGGTGACTGCCTGACAATGAGCAGTTGCATGCATATGGGTGGCGCTATACCATACATTGCGTGCAGAGTCTGCTGCCTTAGCAAATCAAGCTACATTACTGCCGTTCTCGACAATGGCAACCAAAATGGTAATATTAAGTGATGTTCTTCACAGTATTGTAAGTATTTGCTCTATTTTGCAACTAAATAATAGTTCCAACGAAAGCCACAGCAGAACTACAACACACAGCGGTGTTTTGTGAATAAATCTTTCATGAAGAAAATAATCACTTTTCACGTTTTTATCATCATTGCATATTTCTCTATTGATTTTTTTTTTATTATTATTTAAAACATTAATGTTGTAAAGGTATTTATAAGGATTAAAAAAAATGCACTGGAAAGTCAATTTAGGGGGGCAAATATTGTTACTTAATGGAAAAAGCACGGCCTGTGGAAAAGAGGGGGTACGCAGAAGGATGGTAAATGCATCAGGAGGTACTCCATTCTAAAAAGTTTGGAAACCACTGTGTCACAGAGTGAACAAACGATACATGTGGATCCATATGCAGCCTTTTATTAATCAAAAACATGGTCGATAACAGGCATGGGTTGGCAACAGTAAACAGGTATTAAGCAGACGAGACAAAGAGTATTTCAGGGACAAGCATGGTCAATGTGGCAAACAACATCCAGGAGGGCTAGGCTAAAGAATAATCCAGGGAAAACAGGAAATAGTCCAAGAGAAGTGCAAACAGAGTCCAAACGGCAAGATGAGAGAGAAGTCCAAGACAGGCAGGTAATCAGGAAACAGGCAATCAGAAAACAAGACATGATTAGACTTTGACTAGAACTAGAAACTCAAACTAAGACTAGGACCGGGAATTGGCTCCGTAAAGTAGCTACACTAAACAGCATAAATGCTAAACAATATTTCACAACCGGTGAGCTTGTAAATCAGGTGACCTCTGGTGGTGAGTGGACAGAAACAGCAGGTGCAGGATACATGACACACTGATCTAAGGATTTATTTTATAATATTATATTATTATGATAAAAATCTGTGCAATAATTTCTTTATTTTTGTCAGGAGGTATGCAAAACCAAAAATGTCCATGTATTTAAAATAAATTCTGTGCCTTTTATGCATCCACTGTAAAAAAAAAAAAAAAAAAAAAAACCTGTACACTGGAGAAAGAAAATTGATTATATGTTTCCCTCAGTATGGAGCCCCACACATGACACGCAGGAAAAAAAATAGTAGGCTAAATCGTGCGCATTATTTACTAATTCGTTCCCACAATTTTTAAATCATGCTCATAAATTGATAATTCATTCCCTCGATTTGCTAAATCATGTGCACGATTTATAAATCGAGGGATCGAAATAGTAAATCATGTGCACGATTTAACAAATCGAGGGAACAAAATAGTAAATCGTGCACACGATTTAGTAAATCAAGGGAACGGATTAAGGATTATTGGTTTTAATCTCTTGACAATTGGACACGAATAGTTTAACTTATTTTGAGTACATTGAAAGTCTTGTCTGGTTTGATAATAGTCACGTACAATTGAACATTGAGAAGACAAAAGGAACTATGTTGTGAGAACAAATATAGGACCGGTACGGCTGGTGTCTCATATGAACAAATTACTGTAAAACTTGTAAAGGTAGAGCAAGTTTCAAATTTTAAATATTTAGGTACAATCATTGATGAAAAACTCTCATTCCAGGAAAATGTGGACCATACAAGAAAGCAAGACAGCGTTTAGGTCTACTCAGGAAATTAAGAAATTTAAGAATCGATAGGAGGGTCCTAACAATTGTTTATAGATTGATGAATGAAAGTATTTTAACATATAATATTGTATCGTGGTATGGTTACATGAGTAATACACGAGTGATATTACATGAGTAATTAATGAAGCAAATAAGATCACCGGCCAGAAATAGAGAACAATAAGCTGTTTTTACACTTTATGGGAAAAAAGGCGATCACAGTATAATCAGACCAAACTTATCCACTCCATTCTAGCTTTGAGGTCCTTCCTTCGGAGTGCAGGCTGCGTATACTGCTGACTAAAAAGAACCTATATAAAAGATAATTTGTACCATTGGCAGTGACTGTTTTAAACCAAATTTTTAATTGAGGTATTATCATGAGGTATCTTTCTAGGAAGGTGTGTACACGTGTATGCATATGTGTGGGCATACATATATATTGTATTGTTGCATTTTTACTTTATTTATTTATTTTTATGTGTGTGTGTTCTAAGTGTTTTATTATGTGATATGTGAATGTATAGTATTGTCTGTTAGGATGCATTTTCTATACCAGCATCAAAGATGAATTTCTGTCCAGGAAACCTGTACAGACAATCAAGTTAAACTAAACCAAACCAAACTAAACTAAATCGTGTGCATGATTTACTTTTTTTCCTGCATTTCACGTGCAGGCTCCTTACCTTAAAGTTTTTTAGAAAGAAGAAAGATTTGTCATATTTTTCCCAGAAAAGGATTGAGTGAGCTTTAATTGGCGCTAAACACGTCTGTTTCATACTGGACGCCGGAGGGTGTCCTTGAGCAGATACTCCAAATATGTCTCACAGAAGTACTGCAATGTAACACACGTTGTTCCAGGAAATCCCCTATGGACATCATCCTATAGCTGTGACTGAATGAAAAGAAGATATAAACGCTTTGATTGACAATACATGGTCTTCAAGTCTTCTCGGGTATTTCCATAATAATAAAGTATATTTATAATGCAATGCTAATCAAAATGCTATTTCAAACACTTGTCTGACATTATGAAGCGAGTTAGGAGTAAAACACATTATTAAATGTCTTTTGTTGGACAAGAGGTTCATAAATGCTTCTCATGTTTGGAAAGTTTTATGTCTGTTGTTTGTACATGTGTTGTTTTTCAAATGCAGTGCTCTCAGATTGAACATCATTAACTTCTGATCATAGAGCAGCTCTTCACTAACACGCTGTGTACATATTTATATTTCAGCCTTTATGATGTCATAATCACACTAAGTCAAATTGCAATTTTGATTAGATTCTAAATAATTGAGCAGCCCTAGTAAACACTTCATAAACTATCCAAAACAGGCGTATGAAATCTTGTCTAAACATTCATATTACTTTAAAACATATTATATATCATGTCATATTTGAAATGTCAATATTTATGTCATATTATTGAGCATGTAAATGTTCATCCTAGTTTAATACATTGCTTATATCAAATACATTTTATTTCAACATATTTCAGTCAATTAATTTCAGTCAATATAATTTGGGAAAAATCTAATTAGAATATATGTACATGTTTATGTAAAAAATTGCATGTTTTCTAATGTAAGTAAGAATAAATAACTTACTCGTCAGAAATTACATCCTCAGCTGGATCAAGTCGCTCCTCAAAATGAAACCAAAAGCACAATTGCGCTCTTCTTATGAGGTAAATTCTTCCAGGATTATTCCTCACCACATCCCATAATATTTGTTTTCGTTTTAAATTAGATCATTTAAAAATAGACACTGTTTCTATGGATATATTGCTCATGTCTGCGTGACAAGTTTTGATGCCAAGATGGCAGAATGAACATCCTGTTTGTTTGTTTTTTACAAAAGCACAGCATTTTGTTTTGATTGTAAGTAGACACAAATAAAAGTAGACCCTTTACAGTTTTAAATTATGTATCACTTTTATCTACTTGTATGACCATAAATAACAGAGTATTTTAAAGGAACACTTCACTTTCTTTGAAAATAGGCTCATTTTCCAACTCCCCTAGAGTTAAACAGTTGAGCTTTACCAATTTTGAATCCATTAAGCCGATCTCCAGGTCTGGCAGTACAACTTTTAGCATAGCTAAGCATAGTTCATTGAATCTGATTAGACTGTTAGCATCTCGCACAAAAATAACCAAAGAGTTTCGTTCCAGGAAATCCCCTATGGACATCATCACAATGATATTACGCAGCACCTCTCACAAATGTCTCCTGTGCAAGCAGGGGGTCACAGGCGGTGCGTAATATCATTGCGCCTGCTGCACCCATGGTACGGCAGCAAAGTTCCTTGATCATTACGCCAATAATAGAAAATCACAACTTTTCATTTTCCGTTGGTCTTAGTACACGATGTAACTACAGAAAAGTCAACTTTTAAATGGGAAAAAAATATTGAAACTCTTTGGTCATTTTTTTTGAGCGAGATGCTATTGGTCTCATCAGATTCAATGAACTATGCTAAGCTATACTAAAAGTGGTACTACCAGACCCGGAGATCTGCTGAATGGATTCGAAAACAGTACAACTCAACCCTTTAACTCTAGGGGAGATGGAAAATGATTTTCAAAAAAAGTGGGTTGTCCTTTAAGTTGATTTTGCTGATATGTGAAAAAAAATCCACCAAAACACGTGCATTTGTTGACCCCAGAGGGTTAAAAAATGTACTATTAGTATACAAGTGCTTTATGGTTGTTGCAAAAACTTTCAAGATTAAGTATCAGATCAAGTAAACTCAGGTGTAGCAGGTGTGAAAATCAATGTATTGACATTACATTCTCGAGAGCTAAAATACCTGTAAAGTTTGTCTGGGTTAGAGTTCTGAGAGCCGTTCGACTTCATTGCAGCAGAAACAGTCTATAAAACAGATGAAAAAAAATCTTTTGACTCTATGAAACTAATATATATATATATATATATATATATATATATATATATATATATATATATATATATATATATATACACACACAGTATATTGCTTAGAAACGTCATATCAGATGTATATTTATTTTTGATTTGTGTTCATGGCATACTTGTTGCGGGGTGTATGCTGGAGGGTGTGGCCGGTTCGGGGTAGGATCCTGAGCACTGGATGAGGGACCAGAGTTCACTGGAGGGTCAGATGTCAGTAGGACAGGATAGCGACCCAGAGGAAAGGCTGAATTTTCCAGATCAGCAAGCAGGGCATCTACAAAAAGTTATAGAAAAACATCATGGAAAAGTAGTAAGGCAAGCCTCTGAAGGGCTCCTCTATATTTTTTTAATTATTGGCCTTTTTTTTTTAGTTTAAAACACAGGATAGTGAGAAAAAGAAAAGACTGGAGAAGGAACAGAACTGGGACATGATCCAGGCCTCAAGAATGGAATCCCCTCAAGCACAGCTCTATATGTCAGTTCCCTTTTGAGGTAACTCGTACTGCGTCCAGAAGGGGGCACTATGGGAACGTACTCAGCGTGAAGGCGTCTGATGCACGTGTGTCAACTAGTCCAGTGGCGAGAGTGAACATCACCGGCGGGTGAAGTCACGACCAGAAAAGGATACATCCGGAAAGACCTGCTTCAGCTTTTGTGCCTCAGCAAAGTGCTCTGTGTGAAACTGTCTCTGTCTATTTATTGTTGTTTGTCCTCAAGCATTATATTTTCTAGACAGGAGTTTATTGGAGAGTAAATAGCAACTTGAGTCCTGTGTGCTTCCCTGCCCTCGCAACTATATGAGTGGGGATACACGTGATTCACGTGTTGTTTGTTTGAAAGCAGAGCACGCACATCGTCTCTTGTATTGGGATCTGATAGTGTTCATTCATAAATTTCCCGATGTGATGCACTATCGAGATTTTTAGCTCTGCTCCTCTTGACTTTTTTCACGAGGGAATAAAGTCTTAAACAATAAAGAATCTATGGCTTGGATCTCGCGTTTGCCGAGGCGACGCGTTGATTTCGGGTCTGCGAACTGCAATAAAGAATCTAGTGGCTCTGATCTCGTGTCTGCCGAGGCGATGTATAGATTTCGAGTCTGCAAACTGCAATAAAGATTCTAGTGGCTCTGATCTCGTGTCTGCCGAGGCAATGTGTAGATTTCAAGTCTGCAAACTGCAATAAAGAATCTAATGGCACGGATCTCGCGTCTGCCGAGGTAACGTGTATATTTCGTGCCTGCAAACTGCAATAAAGATTCTAATGGCTATGATCTTGCGTCTGCCGTGCCGAGGCGATGCGTAGATTTCGATTATGCAAACTGTAATAAATAATCTAGTGGCACAGATCTCGTGTCTGCCGAGGTGACACTTAGATTTCGTGTCTGCAAACTGCAATAAAGATTCTAATGGCTCTGATCTTGTGTTTGCCGAGGCAACGCGTATATTAGGGTGTGCAGACGGCAGTTATAAATATTCAACCAATCATTCAGACCGTGTACACTTGTCTGGTGGTTCATTGTTGCATTTAATTTGAGGAATTAAATGGGCTTAGCAGATCAGTCCCCTGAGGGCAACGAAGTGGCACGGGCACCTTATAGTGAGATGTACACCACTCCGACCCGCAGGGGGCTGCCCTTAGAAGCCTAACACCACTGGCGTCAGGAGTGGTAAATCCTCAGGTTCACTTTCAGGGGCAAAGTATACCAATATTAGGTTCTTCCATTCGGTCTAGCTCTATCACCCCACACGTTCATGAAATTAGGACAAACAATAATAAATAGACAGAGACAGTTTCACACAGAGCACTTTGCTGAGGCACAAAAGCTGAAGCAGGTCTTTCCAGTTGTGTATTTATCCTTTCCTGGTCATGATGTCACCCACCGGTGACGTTTACTCTCGCCATTGGACTAGATAACACACGTGCATCAGATGCATTCATTCTGAGGGCGTTCCCATAGCACCCCCTTCGGGACGCAGTGTCTCGTTCTCTCTCTCAGGGAACTATGGTTATAGTCATAACCTGAGATGTTTTATTTCAAATGCCAACTGTCAGTATATGTATGAAAATCGATACACATATAGATCTCATATAGAACTTCTGCACTATAAGTCATATGGTCCTCCCAACGGGAAGTATTCCTCTGAGCACACTCGGGCTCTAAAACGAGCTGTTAGAAAAGCTGAACGTAGTTGGAAGAAAACAAAACTAGAAGTTTTTCGCCTTTCTTGGAAAGAAAAAATGATTGAGTACAGAACAGCCATAAGAAATGCTAGATCTACTTATTTTTCAAATCTCTTAATAGAAAACAAACATAATCCTAGGTATTTATTTGACACAGTGGCTAAATGAACTAGAAACAGAGATTCAACTGCTGACGTTTCCATAGAGCACAGCAGTAATGACTTTATGAACTTCTTTACTTGCAAGATTGATAATATTAGAGAGAAAATTATAAACATGCAACCGTCTACAGTTTCTCTTCAGACAGTGCACTGTAGTGTCCCTGAGGTAAAACTAGAATCATTCGCCGCTATAGGAGAGGAAGAATTATCTAAACTTATCAAATCATCAAAATCAACGACATGTATGTTAGACCCAATGCCGACTAAACTACTGAAAGAAATGCTTCCAGAGGTCGTAGGTCCACTTCTTGATATAATTAATTCATCTTTAACACTAGGACACGTGCCAAAAACCTTTAAGCAGGCTATTATCAAACCTCTTATTAAAAAACCTCAACTAGATCCGAGAGATTTAGTAAATTACAGGCCAATCTCGAATCTACCTTTTCTGTCAAAGATACTAGAAAAGGCAGTTTCAACACAACTGTGTTCCTTTTTAGAAAGAAATGGAATCTGTGAGGATTTCCAGTCAGGATTTAGACCATACCATAGTACTGAGACTGCTCTCATTAGAGTTACAAACGATCTACTCCTATCATCCGATCGTGGCTGTATTTCTCTATTAGTGTTATTAGATCTCAGTGCTGCTTTTGACACTATCGATCATAACATTCTTTTAAAAAGACTTGAAAACTATATTGGCATTAGTGGAATTGCTTTGGCATGGTTTAAATCATACTTATCTGACCGTTATCAGTCTGTGGTAGTTAATGAAGAGATGTCGTATCGATCACAGGTTAAATATGGGGTACCACAAGGCTCAGTATTAGGACCGTTGCTTTTCACTCTGTACATGCTGCCCTTAGGAGAGATAATTAGGAAGCATGGTGTTAGTTTTCACTGCTACGCTGACGATACTCAGCTCTATATTTCCTCGCGCCCTGACGAAACCTACAAATTCACAAAACTAACAGAATGCATAGCTGACATTAAAAACTGGATGACAAGAAATTTCTTATTATTAAATTCAGAAAAAACTGATTTCCTAATCTTTGGACCAAAAACTTCCTCACGAAAAAACCTTGAATACTCTCTAACACTTGACGGGTGCTCCATTAAACCTTCGTCCTCAGTTAGGAACCTGGGTGTGCTCTTTGATACCAATCTTTCATTTGAAAGTCATGTTTCTAGTATCTGTAAAACCGCCTTCTTCCATCTAAAAAATATATCTAAATTACGACATATGCTCTCAATGACAAATGCGGAACAGTTGGTTCATGCATTCATGACCTCAAGACTAGATTATTGTAACGCTCTACTGGGTGGTTGTTCTGCTCGGCTTTTAAACAAACTACAGTTGGTTCAAAATGCGGCAGCTAGAGTTCTTACTAGAACCAGAAAGTATGACCATATTAGCCCAGTTCTGTCAACATTACATTGGCTCCCTATTAAACATCGTATAGATTTTAAAATCTTGCTACTTACTTATAAAGCTCTAAATGGTTTAGCTCCCCAGTACCTAAGTGAGCTCTTAATGCATTATAGTCCTTCACGTTTATTGCGATCTCAGAATTTAGGCCAGTTGATAATACCCAGAATATCAAAATCAACTGAAGGCGGCAGATCATTTTCCTATTTAGCACCTAAACTCTGGAACAATCTTCCTAGCATTGTTCGGGAAGCAGACACACTCTGTCAGTTTAAATCTAGACTAAAAACACATCTCTTTGCTCTTGCATACACATAACACATTATCAATACATTAACATTTTTCAAATCCGTTAAAGGATTGTTACGCTGCAATAATTAGGTCGGCCGGAACCGAGAACATTTCCTATAACACTAGATATACCTGTACATCAGAACAAGAATGGCATCTACGCTAATATCTGTCTCTCTGCTTACCCTGAGGTTTGCCGGGTGCTGGATCCAGGCCGTATCCAGGTCAGATGGAGAACCTGCGTCTGGACCTGACTACAACGTAGCCCAGGATCCCCGTATCTGCTTACATATATTTATATATAATCGATTTTTAATCTCTATAATAAAAATGTACAATTCAGATTTTGATCTCCATATACATTTACATATATATATCTTCCAAGGGGTTTTTTCCCTCCTAGGACTTTTTTCCCAGTGCTAGCACGCTGGGTTTTTCTCCTAGGGGGTTTTTTCCACCCCTGGAAGTCAGCCGACATTGGCTTAATGTAGCACCATCTTGTATATGTTACATATTACCACGCTTGTTTGTACAGTTTTAACCACTTCCCTTTTTTTCTGTGCTTCTAATATGTAAAGCTGCTTTGAAACAATTACCAATTGTAAAAGCGCTATATAAATAAATTTGACTTGACTTGACTTGACTCTGAGGAGATTCATGCATTCAAATGATAACACTAGGAGTTGTACTTGGGAGCCAGCTCTGAGAATTAAGAAAAGGTCACAGAGAAATTTGCTAAAATTGGCGCATGGAATTTGCATGCCACTCCCCTCCCCATCACATGGGTATAAATGAGCAGTGTGCAAACACTCTAGTCAGATTTTTTTCACACAAGCTCATTCTAATCTTCACCTCTAAAAGAGCTGTTCTAGCTGGAAAAAGTGATACAGCGCATTACAGCAGTCTCTCTCCCTAAAGGAGCGAGCACAGATAAGTAATGAGAGTTTCCCCTGGGCGCTTCAGCTAAAAGAGCAGTTTCTCTAAAAGAGCTTGCACAAACGGTGAGAGTCTTTTTAAAGATGCCTTTCTGTTTGTGTATTTTTGGGTGCAGTCGATATCTCTTGTTCTCAGATGGCCACAATCTCTGCCCTCACGTGTCTGGGCTGTGCACACACTGTGAAAGCTTTTGTGGATGGCTCGCATTCTCACTGTGAGAACATGACCATGGCAACTTTGCGGTCGCATCCATCTTTCCTGGCAAGAGAGGAAGAAAACTCAGCGACTACATGCATTGTGGCTAATGCTCAGGGCAATATGTGGGCTACAACTAGTGTTTCTGCAGAGTGAATCCCCACTTGACCTCCTGTTCCTCTCACACATTGATTTTGAAGTTGCGTCATATGATACATGTCATTTAATTCAGGGCTTCAGATGAGAATGAGCTGTCTATATCAGCATCGGGGGTGGGCTAGAGCCTTCTGATGCAGAACACTAGGTTGAACTCCCGCCCTTGGATGTGGTAGCTTAGTCTGAGTTTGTTTTCATAGTGGAATTAGAGTGGAATCCTCTACTCTGTTCTGTGCACTCACAATTGGATGATTGAGGTGCATGAGGAGCTCAAAAAGGAGCACACAGTACACTAAAAACACACAGCTTCCTGGCATGGAGGCAATTGCTCCAAATCGCTGCCCTATTGCAGGTATGTCACAAATAGTTGTTCCTCTGATACTTCTGGTGTGGAGGATTTTAAGCCCGATTTGCAAATTAACGAGTTCGCCGACAGGTCAGGCTGTGATCTGGGGAAAATCAGTGAGTGATCTGTGCTTGCCAATCTTTATGTATGAACTACCCAATGACGCATTAAAGAGGCTCACTAACGCATCGCCGACACCTTGCAGATGCCAGACAAATATCTAGCATACTAAATATCTGGAGCTGTCGGCCGACTCAATATCCTTTGGTGTCACGTGTCGCGACAAACTACAGTCAAAGAAATATACACTGATGTATATGGAAGCAGCAATAACAATCCATTCAAATATCATTTTGCCAACATTTATTCATATCAGATACACATTGTGTAACTATAAAGCTCACTCACTCTATTGTTCTCCCAGTTCACCGGCCACATGTATTTCAGGACAAATGGATGAATTCATGTTATATTAAGATCAAGGTCATTATAGGTTTTTAAATGACAAAACACTCACTTACACATATTTGAGATTCAGAATATCAGATAGTTGATGACGTGGTGAGAAAAGCGATACATCTGTCATACAGTGTGGCCGGCTGGCTGCGGTGTGTCACATAATAAGGCGTCGTCATGGAAAAAATAAAGGGAAACGTTCTAAAATAGTTCTAAAATAAGTCGCCTTAACTCTGGGAAGTCAGCCAGAATGTTTTAAACTTATGTGTGAAAGAGTTATTTTAATTTTAATTAAATTTAATTCAAAATTTAATCGAATTTTGTTACAGTTCTGTTTAGTTAGTTACATTTTCATGGACTCTTATTTTGTCACTTTCAGTCATATTTGTTCCTTTGTTTAGTTTTCCCACTTCTCCTTTGTTGTCATGGTTACTAGTATCATTTGCAATCACTCTCAGCTGTTACCGTTTATCTCCTTATTTACCTGTGTATTTTAGTTCCTGTGTTTTCAGTGCATGTTTTCCGGTCTCGTCTATGTTATGCTGTAGCTACCCTGTTGGAATTACCTGTGTTGAATTAAAGACTTACTAGAATACTCTTCATCATCTTCGTGCGATTATGTACAGCATCTGTAACAAATTTCCTCCCTACGTCTATTTTCAAATAAAGTCATTGGGTGACAGTTGTCTTCAGCTCCTGTAGTGTGTAACCTCCTGTTGCAGATAATTTACATAGTGTCACATAGTGTGAACATCACAACAACTTCAAGACTTGACAGCAAGTCACGTTGTCTGAACAGCACAGCGATCCGCCAACATTTAAAGTCCTGTAGTGTAAACTTGGTCTTGATGACTGGCTGATTCTTGCTCACTCTTGAGATTTATTGTGTGTGCACAGTGACCTGGAGCTCAGAAACCTCGACCTGTTAGGGTTTCAGGTCAACAGGGTAAAGAGCAAGCTCTCCCAGTGCAGAGCATCTCTTTTCTCAAGATGGAGTTGAACTCAGTCACTATGACAGCATGTCTCACGAACTAGCGTGCCCAACTAGCGTATTGGCCCAACCAGACTTGGTTCTCATAGCTCATGCTCCTAACGAAAGCCCCTCACTGGAAAATTTTCAATTTTTCCATTTTTTGTCTTGTAATTTGCGCCGTGGGCTGTACCATTAGCACGGGGTGTGGCCGCGGACTACTATCATTTCATTGATGTAACTGCTTTATTTACACTGCATGCACATTGAGGAGTACTTTAAAAGCCTGAACACAGAGGATGTGTCACAGTTCCAGTCGTTCCCGGACTACATTTCCCAGAATCCTCCCTGACAATCACCTGCACTCACTCCATCAATCACTAATCACCCACACCCAGCTGCAGCACATTACCTGGACTATTTAAGCCATTCACATCCTCACACTCGTTGCAAGGTCTTTTATACTACGGTTGCATTTCTGAGTGTTTATTATTCTGTTTGTCTGCCTGTTTTGACCCAGTCTGTTCCCCGTCTACTTTTCTTTGCTGCCTGCCTTTGGACTGTTTATTTGCCTGCCCTGATTCACTGCCTGTATTACGACTACGATTCTGCCTTATCCCTGCCAAACCTGTTTGCCCCTGTTTGACCACTGCCTGTTTGACCACGAGAATTGTTAAAAAAAGCCTGCACATGGATCCCACGTCGAGTCCCGATTCATTACAGGATGACCTTTTTCGCCCAAAGTGCTATCTTTTTTTTTATTAATATAATAACTGTGCTAAATATAAGGCAGTCCAGAACTGGCCAGTGAAATCCTGGTGGCCTTCCCAGCTTGTTTGTATTTACCTACTTATTTGTTATTACTTTGTTTTATTAATATACTCTTGGTAAGGGGGATGCAGCCCAGTTCATTTTCAGTGGGGTAGGCAGCAGACGGAGGGCAGCTCACAAACAGCAGCGCTTGCCAAGATCCTTCACGTCAATATAGCATGAAAGATAAAAATACTACCAAGCGAAAATATACAAAAAATTAGGCATCATTTAAAAAATTTTTTTTAGGTTTTTTAGCTCTCGTTTGTAGTAGCCTTCAATATTTCATATAGCTACTCGTGCTGCAAGTCAAGAGCACTATACGATTTATTTTGGTTCATTATCGAATGTTGGATTCCCGCAGTAATCATTTGGGTACACCACAGGCATGGAATTAAATAAAGTAATAATGAATAAGTAAATAAATAACTACAAACAAGATGGACAATGTGCCAAATCAAAGTAGGCCTATTTGTATTTATATATTGTAATTAATAATTGAAAATAAATTAATCATAGTGCTCTTGACTTGCAGCACTATAGATATATCAGATTCGCCTCATCTCCGACAAACTGCCTCTACTGTAATGAACAGACAGTTATTAACTGTGCTTGATTTAAGGGCATTTTAAGTGAACGAGAAGCGTGTGAAGTGCGGAAGCTCAAGCGGTTGCCATGGTAATGACCAATGCCCGTTAGAGAAAACATCTGCATCTTTACTGTTAAATATTGTATTACTGTGATAAAGTCACATTAGCTGGCACCGCTGGGGAAGCAGCACTAGCGCACACACACACACACACCCCGGCCTACTTATCTCATTTATCCTCCGTATCGTTCCTCCTGGCCGTTGCCGCTATTGCAGTAGCGGGTGCACACGCAATCCTGATAGCACATGGACAGTCTCCCATTTCTCCACTGTCCTCCATCCATCCATATCCTTTTCCAAGTCATCTCATACAACTACACTGCACTTCTTGTTTCGTCCCAGTGTTGTTTGTCGGTGTGGGCATAGTCAGTCTTCCGCCGGGAAATGCTGCATGATCAGTGGGGTTTGGCCTATATAAGCCAGGGCCAAACCTAAAGAAAGTGCTTGTTTACCAATTTGATGCAAGAGTGCTACCGTGCCTTGAGCAAACCTGAAACCCCTTTTGTATATTGTGGATACCTGTTTATTGCCTGTATATATCGGTGTTGGATTATTTTCTGGTTTATTTTCCCTTTTTGTTGTTTCTTTGGTACTTTAGATTTTTGTAATTTTTGTGGTCACTTGTATATATTCTTCACTGTGGGCTAACTTTTTGGCACTTTAAATAAATTAAAAACACTTTTTGTAAAATAAATTAAATAAATTGTAAACACTTTGCACGAAAGTGCTTCTGCGAGTGAGCCATAATTTTTTACATCCCCTCACGGACTCACATTTCCTTCCCGAAGGCGAGCTGGTGGGCTCGTCTTCATCACAATTACAAAAAAAAGGTAAAAACCTAACAAAATTAAAAACAATTATGCTTAATTTTTTGTATATTTTCTTTTTATCTTTCATGCTATATTGACGTCAAGAATCTTGGCAAGCGCTGCTGCTCGCGAGCTGCCCTCTGTCTGCTGCCTATCCCACTGAAAATGAACTGGGATCTCATGGTTGTACTGTACTGCATAAATGCATCCCTCTGACCAAGAGTATAAGGTACATAAATAAAATAAAGTAATAACGAATAAGTAGGTAAATACAAACAAGCTGGGCAGGCCACCAGGATTTCACTTTACCCGGCTGCTCGTGATGGCCAGTCCAGGACTGCCTTATATTTACACAGTTATTATAATAATATTAAAAATGATAGCACTTCGGGTGAAAAAGGACATCTTCAGTGTTCAGTCTTTTAAACTACTCCTCAACGTGCACGCAGTGTAAATAAAACAGTTACATCATAGTAGTCCGCGGCCACACCCCCGTGCTAATGGTACAGCCCACGGCACAAATTACAAGACAAAAAATGGAAAAATAGAAAATCGGTTAGATTTAATTTATTCAAATCATTGTTTCTAAAGTCATAATTTAGCAAAAGTACCTATTAAAGAAGTACACGAAAAATAAAATAAAAACAAAATCTGGTTTCAATTTTTCATTTTTGCATTTGCATTGTATGGTCTGAAAACGTACTCGGTTACGAACGTAACCTTGGTTCCCTGAGATAAAGGAACAAGTACTGCGTATGGGGAAAAGCTACTTTTTCCCTCCTCACTGAAGCCTTTTTCAATAGCACAGTGTAACTGCATGTCTATTGGTTCAAAGAAAGAAACTTTTTGAACCATTGATGGCGCGGCATAGTCGCGCGAGCCTATGGCAAAATAGCGCGCCAACGAGCCCGCCAAACAGGTGTGGCTTATAGCTATATAAGCAGGCGTTTCGCCATAGAACTCAGTTAACTTTGACTGAAGTGACAACACTGAGCCGTCGAACCCTTTATGTTACACTGGAGAGGGAAAGAATTCCCTGACAGAGGTGTGATGACGGAACTCGAGCGAGGCTGTCCTGTCACACCGAGAGGACCCGAGCATGCAATGTCGGGACATCTAAGTTGTAGAACCTGACAAAAGTGGACGGTGAGGACCAGCCGGCCGCCTCACAGATGTCTTTGAGTGAAACACCACTAGACCACACCCACGAAGAGGCCATACCTCTAGTGGAGTGTGCTCTTACTCTTATGGGGCAATCCAGGCCCATAGAGGAGTAACATAGGCCGATCGCGTCCACTATCCAACGGGAGAGGCGTTGCTTTGAGACCGGAGCCCCCTTGGTGTAGCCGCCAATGCAGACGAAGAGCTTGTCAGACAGCCTAAATGGCTCAGACCGCTCAACATAGGTCCTCAATGCCCTGACGGGGCAGAGCAATCCCACCTCTCCGAGGAAGGAAGTAGCGCTGAGAGGTAGGGGTGTGACAAGATCTCGTGGCACCAGATCTCGAGAGACTAATATGTGACGAGATTTCTCGTCAAGGCGAAAAGTAGTCTCGTGATGTTGCCATGAGTGTTAGAATGATTAGGAAAGAATATGCCACAGTTTCGTTTATATTATGCCTCCACTGTCGTTTTGCTTTGTATTTAAATAAAAAAACATTTAATTAAGTTGGATAATGGTCGCCGCCGCTCTATATTTACAGAGTTACGCACGATCGCTAAAAGTGAAAGTAAACGCGACTGAATACCCCGCATTTTGAAAGCGTTCCCTGATGAATACAGATATCTCTCAATATGAAAGCTATTTTAGGCTGGGCAGTGTAGTTGTAACCATCTCTTAGCTCTGTATCAGAGAAAAATTTGGTCTTATTTGCACTTTGGTTGCACTTATTGTAAAGTGTTACCATAAAACAACAATTTTCTCTTAATCTTATTAAGCACAAACAGTAAGGTTTCATTTGTGAAAAGATTTAATTTGTTAACATTAGTTAATGCACTGTGACTATCATGAACTAACAATGAATGACTGTTTTTATTAACTAACATAAACAAAGATTAATAAATACTGTAGCAAATATATTGCTCTTTGTTAGTTGATGTTGGTTAATACATTAATGTTAATGAGACCTTATTGTAAAGTGTTACCATTTTTATTCATACATTATTCATTTTATTCATATGGATGGTGGGATCCCAGCCAACACAGCATGGCGGGGCCCAGATGGGTGTCACCTGGGCAGCCTAACTGGGGCCCAGACATTTTTGTCCACGGTTTCCATGGAGGCCCCACATGGGTTAGCCCAGATGAACTGAACACTGCTCAGTGTGCACACTATAGGCTGTTAAATGTAACACAGAAACATGCTGTAGTTAATGAGATAATTAGGTGATAACGAGCAGAATCACTGAAGGACAGAGGAAATGGGAGCGTTTAGCTGAAGTTCTACCCGGAAGACTAATGCACGTCATTGCTCATATTCTAACCCAGGGGTCTCAAACTCGAGGCCTGCAGGATGATATTTTGTGGCCCCCCACCTGACATCAAAGTGTAGTCTTAGTGCGGCCCGCGAGTTATTCTGAAACTTTTGTTTTATTTTATTATCACTTATGGCAGTGATCTCAAACTGCCGGCCCGCCCTCCCCCTCTACCCGGCCCGCAACTAATCTCAAAAATAAAACCCGCTAAATTATTGTTATTCCCTAGTTGCTACCTGACTGATATGCAAAGAAAAAGTCGCCGCTCTATGGGGGCATTCACATATTGCGTCACATAAGCGGCGCCGCGCCGCGCCGCTCCTTTCCAATGCGCTTTTGCTCCAGTGGCGTCTGTCGTTGCTATGCAACCATGAGCCGCGCTCTCAACCGCGTCGCTTCTATTATGAGCGCGCTTGTCTAAATCACAGTAAAAGCACTCGACTTTAAGTCACGAGCGTCGATTTAAAACCACCGAAACACGTCCGATGCAGCCATTAAACGTAACCGATGCTCAAACATCATCTTGGACAAATGCGCTGCCAGGTGTCTGTCAAGAAACAGAAGAGTGTACAAATGTATTCAGGGATTGTATTTGTTCAGTACAGTGTTGTTCAGTGCAAGATTTTAATGTTATTTAAGCTAACATAAAGTAAGGGGAAATACTTCCACTAAATGTTAAAAACTAATAATGTATGTAACAATGAGAGCTTTTTATTTTTTGGCAAAATAAAGTTGATATATATATAGCTCCAGTTTTTTGTTATTTCTGACCCCTCCACGCCACAAGTTTTGCTGGTTTTGTTCCTAAATTACACATTTTTATTTTTTTTTATTCCATGCACCTTGTTGGATGTGAGAAGTTGCACCAGACTATTGCAATTAATAGTATTATATTAGTAGGCTATATTAGTAGTATTATATTAGTAATAGTATTATATAATTATATTACACTCTGTAACAATGAGAGAGACACTGCTGTTTACATTTAGTATGGTAAATAGAATATTTATAGTATGCCTAGGAATAAAAACATTTTAGTAGGCCTAATGAAAGTAAATGTGTTACGAATGGAGACTCAGGCAGGAGATCCAAGTGCAGCATTTATTTACAAGTGAGAGTGGTCGTACAGGCAGGGTCAAAACAGGAACAAACAGGAACAGAGAGGAACAGGCCGGATCGTAGTCAGGGTACAGGCGGTAGATCAAAAGGCAGGCAGATATCACTCACAGAACGGTATACAAAACACAGGTCAGGACAGGCAGCAATGGATCAGCAGCGGGTAAGAGGCAGGAACAAGAACAATAGACAGACCGGATATAAATGCTTGGAATTGTAACATGAGTTAGCAATACTTCGCGGTGAGGTGGTGTGTGTGGAAGTCCTTTATAGTCCAGGTAATGAGCTGCAGCTGGGTGTGGTGATCAGTGATTAGTGTGAAGTGTGTGCAGGTGAGTGGCAGAGAGGATGATGGGAGATGTAGTCCGGGAACAGTGACAGGAACAGACATGATCGTGACATAACGCCCCCCTCCCGGAAGGCGCGTCCTCGCGGCGTAAATGAAACAGCTAGGGAGGGGGGGTGGGTGCATTGGAGATCTAATGGTAGACGGGAACGGATCTCCAATGCAGGTTCCAGAGACTTGGGCAACCACGGAGGGTCAGGAGCCTCGGGCAGCCACGGCGGATCAGGTGGCTCAGGCAGCCACGGCAGGTCAGGGTCCATAGGTGACCCCAGCGGATCATAGTCCATAGGAGACCCCAGCAGGTCAGAGTCCATAAATGACCCCAGCGGGTCAGAGTCCATAAGTGACCCTAGCGGGTCAGAGTCCATTGATGGCTGTAACAGTTCAAAGGCCCTTAACGGCCATGGTCGAGCAGGGTCCCCACTCACAAGCTCCCCACCCTCAGGTACACTGCCCCCCCCCAAAAAGTTCTTTGGGATTTCAGTGGAGCCCGTAGCGGGTTTGTGGGCATGGAGTTCGGGTGGTTCCGGCAGGGCAAGGTGTTTGAGTGGCGCCGGCAGGGCTGGAAGCTTGGATGCCGCTGGCAGAGCTGGAAGCTTGGGTGGTGCTGGCAGGGCTGGAAGCATGGATGACGCTGGCAGCGCAAGGAGCTTGAGCGGTGCTGGCAGAGCAAGGAGCTCAGGTGGCGCCGGCAGGGCGAGGAGCTCAGGTGGCGCCAGCAGGGCAAGGAGCACAGGTGGCGCCGACAGGGCGAGGAGCACAGGTGGCGCCGGCAGGGCGAGGAGCACAGGTGGCGCCGGCAGGGCGAGGAGCTCAGTAGGCGCCGGCAGGGCAAGACGCTTAGGCGGTGCTGGTAGAGCATGACGCTTGGGCAGAGCAGGAGAGACCTCTGGAGTGGTCTCCAGGCCCACAGCGACCTCTTGAATGGCGTCAGCATCTTGAGGAGAGGAGGACGCTTTCTTCCTCCTCCTCCTCTTCCTCCGAGAGTGAGGCGATGGTTCACCGACTGGAGCGGTCTCTGGAGCAAACTCACTGGCTGAAGCGGGTTCTGGAGCGGACTCAATGGCTGGAACGCCCCCTACCTCCGTGAGCACCGAAGGGGCGGCCATCTTGCCCGTAGGCACTGGCAAAGCAGCCATCTTGTCCATCGCGTCCAGGGCGCTTGAGAGCGTTGCAACAGGCGAGCTTGAGAGCGTTGCAACAGGCGAGCTTGAGAGCGAAGCGTCCGGCAGGCTTGAGAGCGAAGCGTCCGGCTGGCTTGAGAGCGAAGCGTCCGGCTGGCTTGAGAGCGAAGCGTCCGGCTGGCTTGAGAGCGAAGCGTCCGGCTGGCTTGAGAGCGAAGCGTCCGGCTGGCTTGAGAGCGAAGCGTCCGGCTGGCTTGAGAGCGAAGCGTCCGGCTGGCTTGAGAGCGAAGCGTCCGGCTGGCTTGAGAGCGAAGCGTCCGGCTGGCTTGAGAGCGAAGCGTCCGGCTGGCTTGAGAGCGAAGCGTCCGGCTGGCTTGAGAGCGAAGCGTCCGGCTGGCTTGAGAGCGAAGCGTCCGGCTGGCTTGAGAGCGAAGCGTCCGGCTGGCTTGAGTGCGAAGCGGCCGGCGGGCTTGAGTGCGAAGCGGCCGGCGGGCTTGAGAGCGAAGCGGCCGGCGGGCTTGAGAGCGAAGCGGCCGGCTGGCTTGAGAGCGAAGCGGCCGGCTGACTTGAGAGCGAAGCGACCGGCTGACTTGAGAGCGAAGCGGCCGGCTGACTTGAGAGCGAAGCGACCGGCTGACTTGAGAGCGAAGCGGCCGGCTGACTTGAGAGCGAAGCGACCGGCTGACTTGAGAGCGAAGCGACCGGCTGACTTGAGAGCGAAGCGACCGGCTGACTTGAGAGCGAAGCGACCGGCTGACTTGAGAGCGAAGTGTCCGGCGGGCTGGAGTGTGAAGCGGCCGGCGGGCTGGAGTGTGAAGCAGCCGGCTGGCTGAAGAGCGAAGCGGCCGGCGTTGGTTTCGGAATGCCAGCTGCTCGTGCCGAAGTCAACGGTGGGTCAGTCACGCTGGAACGCAGTCCTCTCCGCTCCCTGACTGATCTAGAGACGTGACGTGACTCTGGACGATCAGCGGCGACGTGACGTTGCTCTGGGCGATCAGCGAAGGCGTGACGTTGCTCTGGGCGATCAGCGAAGGCGTGACGTTGCTCTGGGCGATCAGCAAAGGCGCGACGTTGCTCTGGGCGATCAGCGAAGGCGTGACGTTGCTCTGGGCGATCAGCAAAGGCGCGACGTTGCTCTGGGCAATCAGCGAAGGCGTGACGTTGCTCTGGGCGATCAGCGAAGGCGTGACGTTGCTCTGGGCGATCAGCGAAGGCATGACGTTGCTCTGGCAGATCAGTGAAGGCGTGACGTTGCTCTGGGCGATCAGCGAAGGCGTGACGTTGCTCTGGCAGATCAGCGAAGGCGTGACGTTGCTCTGGGCGATCAGCGGAGACGTGACGTGGCTCTGGGAGATCAAATGTGGCTTGACTTTGTGTTGTTGTTGTGACCGCCATTTTATGAGTGTTCACTTTAGTGGCAGCCATTACATGATTCACCATAGTGTCACATTTCTCTGCGACACCCACAGTAAAAAGTGAACCAACTGTGAGCAGGGCAAAGTCCAGAAATTCCACAAACGATCCTCGGGGACCATTAGTGAGTAATTAGTCCTTCAGTGGTTCATTTATTCCATATGCAAAAAAATCAATGAGGGCACAGTCCGGTAAATCAGAAAGATGAGCAATATCTAGGAATCTCTGAATATGTGCCTCCAGGGTGTAGTTACCTTGACGAAGGCTTACAAGGTGCCTTACGGGATCCATGCTGGGACTGGACACGCTCACAGAAGCTGCTGGATCTGGGTTGGCGAAGTATTCTGTTACGAATGGAGACTCAGGCAGGAGATCCAAGTGCAGCATTTATTTACAAGTGAGAGTGGTCGTACAGGCAGGGTCAAAACAGGAACAAACAGGAACAGAGAGGAACAGGCCGGATCGTAGTCAGGGTACAGGCGGTAGATCAAAAGGCAGGCAGATATCACTCACAGAACGGTATACAAAACACAGGTCAGGACAGGCAGGAATGGATCAGCAGCGGGTAAGAGGCAGGAACAAGAACAATAGACAGACCGGATATAAACGCTTGAAATTGTAACATGAGTTAGCAATACTTCGCGGTGAGGTGGTGTGTGTGGAAGTCCTTTATAGTCCAGGTAATGAGCTGCAGCTGGGTGTGGTGATCAGTGATTAGTGTGAAGTGTGTGCAGGTGAGTGGCAGAGAGGATGATGGGAGATGTAGTCCGGGAACAGTGACAGGAACAGACGTGATCGTGACAAAATGAGAAATAATGCAAAGGAAAGTAAATTTTCTGAAATGTTGCGCTTTCTTGCGCTCGAACGTTAATATGGCCCTCCTATGAGGTGTCAATCACAGAAATGGCCCCCCGCCAATTTGAGTTTGAGACCCCTGTTCTAACCAATCATTACACGTCACCTGAGTATATAAGTTCTGTTCCCACCCACTATCGTGTTCGCAGATACCATCGCCGGCGTTCAGTTCGCAGTTGACGATCCTCACGACGCATGTACAGGCCTATAATTGTGATTATATAAATATTCACACAGACAATGTTAGCGGTAGTCGATGTACTACAATGTGAAAACGATCATTTTAGATGGGATATAATGCTGCAGCATCATTTAGCCTGATCATTTTGAACGTTCATTGAAGCGGTCGCACTATGAGAGTGATCGTATTCACCGTCTCAAATTTCAGAAGTGTGCAGATGCACCCGCGGATTCTATTTTCGAATTTCATTTCAGTAATATCATCAAAGGGCCTATCATCAAAGCAATCTTCAACATTCTCTAGTCATCACTACAACAGCCACTTCATCTCAGTGATAAGTATTTTCATCGTTTTATGCATTTTGATGTCGTTGGGTGTATAATCATACTCTTTTGCTCTTTACATACATCAGCAGAGCCGTACAGTGCAGTAGCACGCATTTGTTTGAGACGGAACGGTGCTCGTTCGCATTGTTACATTCATAGCATGTCGTAATGATCCGCATGAAAGCGGATTTGGACTCGTTGTGTAACAGCAGAAAGAACGACAAGCTTGGGGGCATAGTGTCGAGTGACTTCCCTTGTAACATTAGAGGCAGAAACCTAATTATTTATGTCCTGTGTAACCAGGCTGAAATTATATCTTTACTTTTACGGTTGAAATGTCACCAAATCCTGATGAACATTGTTTTCTATACATTTAAGATGTGTTCTGTTGCCAATGTTTATGGCTGGATGTTTTATTCAGACATAGTGTTAATACCTGTACTGTCACTATAAGAGTGTCGCAGGCTTTGTGGCGTCATTCACGCGCTTCCTTCCGTTTGCGCCAGACTAGCTGAGAGGAGGTAATGTATTATTTTGCTCGTCAGTTTTAAACATTTATTTCGGTTTTTGTACGATGCAAACCTTGTTTTATGCATGTATAAATGTTAGTTTTGTTGTGGTTTGAGGTTGTGAACATGCAGTTAGTGTCAATTGAACGTAAACCTTGTAAACAGACTTTTTGCAAGCTTTAAAGTAGACATGTTTCCACGTGCTAGTCTACAGGATTTTCTGTATGTTTATCTGCTAACAGGAGCTTGAGACCTGTGTATTGTGTGGAGGAGACTGCATGTGACAGAGCCTTATGTATTTTTTTGTTGAATTGTACAGGTATGTGTATAATGTTCATGATAATTTGTCTAGCATAGTGTTTACATTGATTGCATATGTAAAAGAAAATCATGTTGTTAATTACATTGAGCATTTTATAATTTATTCAGTTCATTTTCACATTTTTATTTAAAAGTATTTTTGCTGATAATAGTAAAAGTTTTATCAGTATATGTATATGCAGTTTGCGCCAGACTAGCTGAGAGGAGGAGCTTGAGACCTGTGTATTGTGTGGAGGAGACTGCATGTGACAGAGCCTTATGTATTTTTTTGTTGAATTGTACAGTTTGCACCAGGTTTGCTGAGAGGAAACGAAAATGAAAAGAGAAACCAGCAGTACAGTTGGTCGTGGTCCGTGTCTTTCCTTCATTCAACACAACAAGAACACAACGCAGAATATACAAGGGTTAAGGGACGTGCATCCAACCTAACCAACTGTTAAAGACAGAGCGCGTCCGTTACAATGGTGCCGTGACCTTTCAAGGATTGGTCTGAAGATCGACGTCAGCTCGTTCGCTGTGGGAAGTTGCATTCACTCGCCTCTTACCGTGGTCAGGTATTCCCTTGGACTGCAACCTGATATTTATTTTCTTTGTCTTCAATATAACAGCATTTAAGAGAGTGCTTTACTGATGTGCAATTGATTGCTGATTGATGTGATTATCTAGATTTTTATTTTATTTTTTTATTTTTTTTGATGCTCTTCCAGTTTGGTCATTTAGATTTAATGATTTAGATTTATTTTATTGACTATATTTTTTTTACTCTCATAGTTCTTTTCTGTGTATGGAGTGACTGAAATATGGCAGAGGGTTACACATATTTTGCAGAGGGTGAAATTGATAATGCTGAGGGTGACTATATGGAGGACCAGTTTGGTGTGGGGAGGGGTTTGTTCTTTCGACCCTTAGAGTCCAGAACACCAGGGCCTAGTGTCACAGCGTTACACACCCCACGGCTTACCTCTACACGTTATGTAGATCGTGCCATGCCAAGCCAAGTCGAGCAGAATCCAGACTTAGGCCCACTCATTACACAGTTAGCTGAGAAGCTAGGTGAATCCATTGCAGCCAAGCTAAAATCTGACAGGTGTGCACATAACACCAGTACTCCTGTACAGCCCTCTGAGATGACATTGCCTAACGTCAAGGTTGTTATGCAGTCAGACGTAAGAGAGCCTCCTATATTCAGGGGTGATAGCTCAGACAAATTCACAGTTCATGAGTGGGAAAATCTTATGACTGTATTTGAAGAAACAAGCTATTCCAGTGGTTGAGCATTCACAAGAAGTCCTGGCAAAGTTGATGGGCAAAGCAGGGGATGTGGTGAGGATAAAGCTGCGTAACGACACATCTATTAACCATACTGCAAATCCTCATGTAATTTTTGACATTCTGAAACAACACTTCAGCGAACTGACTTACTCAAACATGCCTTTAGCAGATTTCTACAATACATTGCCCATGCCAGGTGAAGATGCTATGGAACACTGGATACGGCTAAACAAAACAGTTGATGTAGTGGATGAGTATCTGAAAAGGCAAGGCCGTGGCATTGATGACCCGGGCCATGAAGTCAGTATGATGTTCATCAAATACTGCCCAGACCAGTCTCTTGCAAGTGTTTTCAAGTTCAAGTCTGCTGAGAAATGGTCAGCATGTGAGATCCAAGAGAGGCTTGATGAGCACATGCAGGGACAGAAAACTCAAGCTGCAACTGTTAAGCCGCTTAAGGTAGTAGGTAAGGCACAGTAGAGTACAAAGTCCTTTCACAGTGTCATGTGCCTATGGCTGAAAATACACCAGCCTCAAACACCACTGTACCATCTGTGCCATCTCTGGTGCCCATGACTACTGCGAGTGTTGACAATGTCTGCATGAGGAGTTTGGTGAACTTGTTAGACCGACTGGTTACACAGCATACACAAGTGCCAGCTAACCCCAGAGCTCAAGCTGCAGTCCCTCACTCTTTTCAAAAGGTATGCAGGGCTTCTGATCATTCAACATTGTCTCACTGCAAGCGAGAGAACAGGTGTTTAAAGTGCTTATCACCTGGTCACTGGAAGAGGGACTGTCCTGGTCAGACCAACCAGCGCCGCTCTCAATCTGCCAACAGCGCTGGTGGACCGGATCAACAGTTAAACTAGAAAACCCACACCCTGGGAGGGGCGGTGTGGGTATTGTAAATGAATCCCTCTCTGATACACACGACCCTGCTCGCTTATATGAGGACTGTTGTGCCAAAGCACCTGAGGGGACCCGAATAGTCATTCAAGCCACACAGAAGATCGAAGCATTCAGTGAGTTGTTTTATGCTACTGTCCTTGTCAATCACAGTGTGCAGCTTAAAGGCATGTTGGACTCCGGCTCTATGGCATGTAGCATCAGCGAACATGCGGTAGAGAAACTCAGCGCTGCTGGTGTTTTGCCCAAGAAGCAGCACCCTGAAGAAAATATCGTTTTGATTGGCTGTGGTGGTCTACAGACTCAACCTGAGGGTCTTTATGACTTGGAGATCCAGCTTTATGACGCTCACTGTGTTGTACCTACCTTGGTTGTGCCTGGGCAGCATGACGATCTCATATTGGGCTCGAATGTCATCAAACATGTGATTCGTGTTCTGAAGGGTGATAATGATTATTGGAACATGGCTTCCAGACCGGAGTATCAGTCTGATCCCAATGTTGAACAGTTTTTGTCAATGTTCACCAATGTCGAGCGCTGGAGAGGGAGTGAGGTTCCTGACAAAATAGGCACTGTCAAGCTCACCCAATCAGTGATACTTCTACCCAGGCATGAACACTTGGTTTGGGGTAGACTCCCTGCTAGCGTGCCGATGTCACCTGGAAGCACTGTTGTCGTAGAACCAACCAACTCCAAAGCCATGCCACGAGGTGTTCTAGTGGGCCGTCTTGTCACACCTCTCTGGGGTGATAGATGGGTACCAATGACAGTTGTTAACCCATCTGACAAAGCTCTCACACTGAAGAGAAATTGCAAATTGGCTGATGTGTTTCCATGCTTGGCAATCGAGGATCTAGCTGCTTCTCAGGGTCTACATGTGGCTTCAGAAAAAAAACAACCAGATGCACACAACAAACAACCTGACATTGAGATACAGCAATCTCATACGGAGAAACAAGTACATGACATACCGCAACAGAAACTTGACACATTGCCCAGTGCTTATTCAGCTGGTCAGCTGGCTAAAAGCCTGTCAGAGTTGGGCTTAAGTGATGTTGACATAGACGCATGTCAGATTAGTAAAGACTGTAAGTCTAGGCTCACACAGCTATTAATTGAATACCAAGACATCTTCTCCAAGCACTCATTGGACTGTGGTGAGGTCAAGGGATACACACACCGCATTCATCTCACCGACGATCGCCCTTTCCGCTTGCCGTACAGGAGAGTCCCTCCTGCCCACTATCAGAAGTTGAGGCAGGTTCTCACTGATATGGAGGAAAAGGGGATTATCAGGAAGTCCTCAAGCGAGTATGCTTTGCCACTGGTGATGGTGTGGAAGAAAGACGGTGGGCTGCGGATTTGCACTGACTTCAGGTGGCTGAATGCCCGGACCTTAAAGGACGCCCATCCCTTGCCGCACCAGTCGGACTGCCTGGCTGCTCTTGGTGGCAATTGCCTCTTTAGTACGATGGACCTCACTTCTGGCTTCTTCAATATCCCAATGCACGAAGACGACAAGAAGTACACAGCTTTCACAACCCCCCTTGGACTGCATGAATATAATCGCATGCCACAGGGACTGTGTAACAGCCCAGCATCCTTCATGAGGATGATGATTGGGATTTTTGGAGACATGAACTTCACAAAACTCCTGTGTTATCTTGACGATCTTCTCGTCTTTGCATCGTCAGAGGATGAGGCCCTGTCAAGGCTCCGTACTGTGTTCCAGAGGTTGCGGGAGAATAACTTGAAACTGGCTCCGAAGAAGTGCTATCTGCTTCGAGAACAAAAAAGATTCCTTGGACACGTCATTAATGGCGAGGGTGTGGCTGTCGATCCTGCCAAAGTGGAGGTCATCACCAAGATGACAGTACAAGACCTCATGGAGAACGATGAGTGCACGCCTTCTGTTCGGAGAATCAAATCTTTCCTTGGCATGGTATTTTACTACCAGCATTTCATCCCAAACTGTTCGTCCATTGCGAAGCCTTTGTTTGCACTTACAGCTGGACAGAAGAGGCGGGGGCGGTCAGCTAGAGATAAGAAGCCCCTAGGTGCCTATCGCAAGCTTACTCCTGCAGACTGGTCAGCGGAATGTGGAATCGCTTTTGAACGGTTGAAGACCATGCTGTTGGGATGTGTTGTGCTGGCTCATCCAGACTTTGACGAGCCATTTATTCTGTCAGTCGATGCTTCGTTGAACGGACTTGGGGCAGTGCTTTCTCAAGTGCCACGAGTAGAGTCCAAGGCCAGACCGGTTGCTTTCGCAAGCAAGACACTTAGTGCGTCACAACAGAAGTATCCAGCTCATCGACTGGAGTTCATGGCTTTGAAATGGAGTGTCTATGAAAAGTTTAGCCACTGGCTAAAAGGCCGTAGCTTCACAGTTTGGACGGATAATAATCCACTAACCTACCTTCTAACAAAGCCAAAGCTTGACGCATGTGAAATCCGCTGGGTCTCTAAGCTTGCGTCTTACTCATTTGATCTCAAACACCTGCCTGGGAAAAGAAATGTGGTGGCTGATGCTTTGAGTCGCGACCTCTTCGCCAAGCCCATTTGTCAGAGGCTGCTGAAGGAACCATATCCCACCCTGATTCATGAAGCTAATGGGATAGAGGAGGATTCTGTGCAGGATGCTTTCAGAGTCAGCTGCCAGTCTCAAAGCTACAGATCTGGGGACCATCAAATGTTCAAGGTGGCATGTGATTCTGCCGAGATCAGAGCTCTTTGTCAGGCCCACGGTGACTGGATTGATGCAGCAGAATCCAGGGCACTCTATCTGACCCAACACGTCCAACAGCTGTCGAGTGGTCAGGATGTTACGCCCATGTTCTCCGCTGCAGGAGCTGCAGCTGAGTCAAGAGCAAGACCCCAGCATTTCTAAGGTGTTACCGTTTGTTGCAGCCAGGAAGCGACCCTCTAGGCGGGAAAGGCATGGTGCTGATTCGAAGGTCCTCAGATTGTTCAAGCAATGGGACAAGTTGGAAGTCCATGATGGGATGTTGTATCGAGTGACGAGAGATCCCGTGTCCAAACAGAGAAGATCTTAATATGTGTTGCCTCTGAGTCTCAAGAAAAAAACATTGTTGGGCATACATGATCTGGCAGGTCATCAAGGTCAGGACCGTACTCTCTCACTGGCAAGACAGCGTTTTTACTGGCCTGATATGGAGAGGGATGTTAGGGCACATGTCAGATGCTGTCAGAGGTGTGTGTTTGGGAAGTCGCCGGAACCTGCTGCTCGTGCGCCCCTAGAAAGCATCAAGAGCTCTGCCCCGATGGAGTTAGTTTGCATGGATTTTTGGTCGGCGGAGGACAGTAAGCAGCGTTCTGTGGATGTCCTAGTGGTCACTGACCATTTCACCAAACTTGCCCATGCATTCCCTTGTGCCAATCAGACGGCAAAGCAAGTCGCCAAGAAGCTCTGGGACAATGTGTTCTGTGTTTACGGTTTCCCTGAGAGAATACATTCTGATCAGGGCACCAATTTCGAGAGCAACTTGATTGCAGAGCTTCTTCGTCTGGCCGGTGTGGCAAAATCCCATACGACAGCCTACCACCCCATGGGCAATGGGGGAACAGAGCGATTTAATCGCACTTTGGGTAATATGCTCCGTACCCTTCCCCTTAAGGAAAAACAACAGTGGCCACAACAAATTCAGACCATCACGTTTGCCTATAACGCCACCGTTCATGAGACTACGGGTTACACTCCCTTCTTCTTGATGTTTGGCCGTGTGCCTAGATTGCCGGTGGATATTATGTTTAAGCAGGTTTTGAATAACCCAGGGATTGTTGACTATGACTCTTATGCCAAGTCCCTGCTTTCTTGCCTCAAAAGTGCTATGGAAATTGCCCAGAAACATTCGTCTACTGAGCAACAGCACCAGGCCCGGCAGTACAACAAACGCGTCAAGGGTACCTACCTCTCTGTGGGAGATCGTGTTTTAGTAGCAAATAAAGGTGAACGAGGGAAGAGGAAGTTGGCCGACAAATGGGAGGATGGAGTGTACACAGTTGTTGGTGCAAATCCCAATATCCATGTCTATAAAATACAGAATGCAGAGGGACGCACGAGAGTTGTGCACAAGAATCTTTTGTTGGAGGTCAACTTCTTGCCACTGTCTAGGATGGATGAGAGCCAGGATACCCATGCAAATGATCAGTCTTTGGTCAGCGAGGAGTCTGTTCAGGAAGACTGTGACTGTGATGATGATAGAGCCTCAGTGTCTATGTTATTGACTCAAGATGACAGTGCACAGAACCTGTCAAATTTCAGAGATGGTGAGATTCTTTCAGTTTTGTCCCCTGAAGTCCCACTTGAATCTGAGTCAACTGATTCAGAAGAGCTGGACCAGTCTAGTTCAGTGCAAAGTCCTGTTGGTGCCATTACTGATAACCCATCCATTTCGCCTGCACCACAATCAGATATTTCACACTCACCACATGCTGATGCATTGGTTCACACTGATCCGCACGCACAGACCGCAGCTGATGGTCTTGTTAGAACACGTGCAGGGAGAGTAGTGAAGTCAGTGAACAGACTAATAGAATCCATGGTTCAGAAACCATTTCTGAGGGGTTCAAACATTTTCTTTGGGAGCCATAGCTAATCTCTCTTTGTTTTGCAGAGATGATTCTTAATATATATTGGTTATGTATATATATATATATATATATATATAATTTATTTTTTTTTTTTTTTTTTTTTTTTTTTTTGGACTGTGTTATGAGCATTGATACTTACGAATGTCTGTGGGACAATTTTTTTGGGGGGGCCAAGTGTTGTGTGGCGTATCAGGCGTCGCATTGAGCTAAGGGGATTCAGAGACCTGATCAACCTTTTTTTTCCCTGAACCTTGTATGTGAGGTGACTTCTAAGTTGACTGTGGACTAGGTCTATCTATTTTCATTTGGGCCAGATTGTGTCAGTAGCAGACGTATTATATGTTCTTTACAGTCCCGAGACTCCACTTTATCAGGATGTTGGTGAATTTCAGGAGGGGTGAATGTAACCAGGTTGAAATTATATCTTTACTTTTACGGTTGAAATGTCACCAAATCCTGATGAACATTGTTTTCTATACATTTAAGATGTGTTCTGTTGCCAATGTTTATGGCTGGATGTTGTATTCAGACATAGTGTTAATACCTGTACTGTCACTTTAAGAGTGTCGCAGGCTTTGTGGCATCATTCACGCGCTTCCTTCAGTTTGCGCCAGACTAGCTGAGAGGCGGTAATGTATTATTTTGCTTGTCAGTTTTAAAAATTTATTTCGGTTTTTGTACGATGCAAACCTTGTTTTATGCATGTATAAATGTTAGTTTTGAGGTTGTGAACATGCAGTTAGTGTCAATTGAACGTAAACCTTGTAAACAGACTTTTTGCAAGCTTTAAAGTAGACATGTTTCCACGTGCTAGTCTACAGGATTTTCTGTATGTTTATCTGCTAACAGGAGCTTGAGACCTGTGTATTGTGTGGAGGAGACTGCATGTGACAGAGCCTTATGTATTTTTTTGTTGAATTGTACAGGTATGTGTATAATGTTCATGATAATTTGTCTGGCATAGTGTTTACATTGATTGCATATGTAAAAGAAATTCATGTTGTCTTTTTTTGTGTTGAATTGTACAGTTTGCACCAGGTTTGCTGAGAGGAAACGAATTTGCTGTTCGCCTTCATTAAAAGAGAAACCAGCAGTACAGTTGGTCGTGGTCTGTGTCTTTCCTTCATTCAACACAACAAGAACACAACGCAGAATATACAAGGGTTAAGGGACGTGCATCCAACCTAACCAACTGTTAAAGACAGAGCGCGTCCGTTACACCTGCGTGGTAATAAGGCTATATAATTTACATGCTGTATATAAAAAAAATTACCTGTACGTGTTACTTTCTGCAGTTAGTCTCCGTCTATGTCTTGTGTGATCAGCATGCACGTGCACCAGATTTTCTTTGTGCAAAAAATGGACAGTTGATTTCATTCCATAGTTATTGCGTTATCTTTCTGCGACTAACGTCATATATCGTGATATGACAAATTAAGATTATTTAAATAGGCTAACCCTTTTCGGAAAGAAGCCTAATTCTAAAACAGCACCGGAGGGAATTCAATCCGGACCCGCCTCAATTTCGTATTTCAACAGCAGTAATTGTGTGTAAGGGATTAAAAGTCTGGATTTCCTACTTTGATAAACACATGCCAGAATCATTTGTTTAGTGTTTTATGTCTTTTTGGAGATGGTAAGAAATTAAAGCGAAGGCGAGATAGGCTATTTAAAGTTTTCCTCGATGATTCAGTTGCCATGACATCCAGTGAGTGTAATTGGGCGCGGGGTGCAAGTCGCGCAACACGACACTTCACTGCAGTAAGCGTTTGAATGGGTGTGGAGCAGTGGTTCTCAACCTGCGGCCCGTCACGAATGTAAATGCGGCTCGCGATATGCCGATCACAATTAAAAAAATAATAATAATAATTATAGCATACAATTTATTTTTGTTTTAAAATTTAAATTAAAGTGAATTAAATAAATATAAATGAGCTATAATGCTTTATTTGTCATATAAAATAATTTTGGTGAGCATTTATTATTTTCAGACATCAGGCAATGAAGGCTAATGATGCAATCACTCAGTTAACGAAACAAACACAAGTGCGCGCTTAGGAAGAATTCAAACAGTAGCCATTAATTTTGTAAATTTAAGCCTGGTCAAAAATGGTCAAATTTGTTATTAGAGGAGAAAAACAAAATGAGGAACATACAATGAAGGAACACATGCAAACAAGAGTCAGCATCGAAGGTAAGAAGAATGGAAGAATCAGCTGAGCGAGATGGACGGTAACATTTGCCTATTAAGGCATTTATGTGATTGTTTGGGGACTATTGCGATGCTGTTGAAGAGAGTCATACAGTCATACAGAATTAAATAGCAACTTAAAGTTATTTATACAGTTTGTGTGTTCATTGAGCATTACTGATAATTATTGTAAAGCTAATGTCAGTAAGTTAGTTTTTATTTGTTATTTATTGTGTGCAACATCTAGGTATAATAATAGTATTTGCTAATACGATAACATTAAATCTGATTGGTTTGTATTGGTGACGTCATATGTAAATTATATGCGGACCGTGAGACTTTCATTTGGACCATTGTGCGGCCCACTGGGAAAAAAGTTTGAGAACCACTGTTCTAGAACATTTAGGGTGATTTAAATGAAATAAAGGGTGTTTGACATATTTCAGGTAAGTATTCAGATCCAGGAAATGATTAATGTAAATAACACTGCAGTCAAAGGCATAGCTAAAGGCACAATCTCGGCGCGGAATCGCGGGCGCGATTGCAACGAGAGACTGATTTCAGTGCCACACGCGAGTCCTAGCCTGCATTTCTAGGAATAGGAACGTCAATTCATTCTACTGAAGTAGGCCTACTTGCATATGCTTAAATACTACTCATACAGGTAAGTTTATTTTATGAATTAAAACTGAGGTAAAGTTACGTACGCATCGCTGTTTAACTTGGTCTAACGTTACACTATCACATTAAATTGCACTTGAGTGTTACAGTTGTAGACTGCTATTCTATTAGTCTGTTGACCGTAAGCAAGATCAACAGCATGATATTCTAACATTCCATCGTGTTGAGCCATCTATGATGTGGAGCCACATAACATTAATTAATCTCGTGTACTTTTGCTCACCTGTCTATTAATGTGCTTGAGCGGCATCTGTTGAGTAGAGTTAGTCGCAAAGCTGCTGCATTTCGTAAACGCCATGCTGACGTTGATCCTCGCTCCAGTTCTTATTCCAAGTTTGCTTGCCATGTTCATAGTGTTGGATGAAACCGCGTGCCACTAGACATCACGCAGCTGTCAATACCTGTTTCCACGGTTACTATCAAAGACTATAGAATAACACAAGTCGTGTCACTCGTTTTGTTTTGAATGGGAGAAAGTGTATTACGCAATATGGCGGAATATGTCCCGCCTTCTAAATAAGGTCCAATCGCTGACTGTTAAAGTCATCACGTCACAGCAGCGCCTCTTAGAAGCACCGGTTTCTATAGAAACGGTCAAACTCGCGCCTCAGAAAGGATGCACGAGACGCGCATTTAAGTCTGCGGCTGTCGACATACGGAGGCTGTAAGCTTTAAAGTCTCGTTCTCACTTTTCAGATTCCCGCTACAAGCTCGCAAATACGTGACGGCTCGTGAAAGTAAACTGTTCGTTTTGCTTAATTTTAATAAAGTGATAACCTGAAGAAAGCCTGCAGTATTTCTATTGGAATATAAAAAAAAAAAAAAAAAAAAAAATCTTAACATTGACAAATCATGTAACACTATAAGGCTATTAATTTTCATAAATACACGCAGTGAAATAAAAAGGTATAAAATGATATGTAAATAATGTCTATATAATAATTTGAAAAATCGTTTAATAGGTTGACATTTGTTTGTGATGTTATGTTGGATTTATTGTGCATTAGCCATATGCTGGGACGGTCAGTTGAGCTACAAGTTTGCAGCATATCTCAATTCTTAAACAATACGTTCTGTGTCCTTGTGTCCTTCCGAGTTTGTTCTTTCAAGGTCGCTGGCAAGACCGGACTCAACAAGAACGCAAGTCCGCAACTCTGCGGCCCGAGAGGCGTTTCAAAGATGGCCACTGAGTTATGACTGTCTTAAAGGGACTTATTACTTCGCAGTACAATAAGAATCCAGGGATAATGCAGAATTGCAGTTCTTACGCCATTGACAGGCATTATTTTAAATTCGTGACTTTCTCTGAATTTACAAATCTTGGTAACATTTAGGATATGTACGCACACAATTTACATAAAGTTTTCCATATATTTAAAAAAAAAAAATAAATAAATAAATAAAAATAAATAAATAAATAAATCCGAGCAAGTGGTTTTATCTTGCATATCATCTCTAAAGCTGAAAAGTTATTTATCTGTACTTTGTTGGTTAACATGCATGATACAGACAGCAGCAAGCCTGCTGTAAGTTAAGATCGAATGCGTGGAACCCCTATAATCCCTTGTGAAAAAGAAGTGCACTTAATTGTATTGAAAGTGTACTTTGTGTGTACTTAGTATACTTTTTAAAAAGTGCACTTGCAGATAATACAATATAATTAAAATTAAAGGCCACTTAAGTGTACTTAAATAGAATATACTTTAATGACAATATTTATTATCATGCTTAAGTGCACTTTTTAAAAATGCACTTTGTAATAATGTCAAATTAAGTTGTACTTAAAGAAAGTACACTTTAATGAAAATATTTATTAACACGCTTAAGTGCACTTTTTAAAAATGCCCTTTGTAATAATGTCAAATTAAGTTGTACTTAAAGAAAGTACACTTTAATGAAAATATTTATTAACACGCTTAAGTGCACTTTTTAAAAATGCCCTTTGTAATAATGTCAAATTAAGTTGTACTTAAAGAAAGTACACTTAAATGACAATATTTACTAACACGCTTGAGTGCACTTTTTAAAAATACACTTTGTAATAATGTCTAATTAAGTTGTACTTAAATAAAGTACACTTTAATGACAATATTTATTATCATGCTTAAGTGCACTTTTTAAAAATGCCCTTTGTAATAGTCAAATGAAGCTGTACTTAAAGAAAGTACACTTAAATGACAATGTTTATTAACACACTTGAGTGCACTTTTTAAAAATACACTTTGTAATAATGACTTATTACTTGTACTTACAGAAAGTACACTTTAATAGCAATATTTATTAACACGCTTAAGTGCAGTTTTTAAAAATGCACTTTGTAATAATGACTTATTAAGTTGTACTTAAAGAAAGTACACTTAAATGACAATAAGTCATTATTACAAAGTGCATTTTTAAAAAAGTGTTAATAAATATTGTCATTTCAGTGTACTTTCTTCAAGTACAACTTAATAAGTCATTATTGCAAAGTGCATTTTTAAAAAAAATGTTAATAAATATTAAGTTGTACTTGAAGAAAGTACACTTTCATGACAATATTTCTAAACATGCTTAAGAGCACTTTTTATAAATGCACTTAATTTTTACCTAATTATGACTTTATAGTGTTTTAAATAAGTAAACTTATTCTGATGTATTGACTTATATATTAAAGCACATGAAAAATAATTTATTTTAATTTCAACTTAAGTGTGTTGTCCAAGATTACATTTGTTAATGTATTTTAAATGTGCTTAGTCTTTAATAAATACTGTGTGCATTAATACACTTGAAATTTATTTTTCTGAATTTCAAAACACTTGCTTATACAGTGTATAATCCTGTACAACTTATTGTTGAAATTTTTATCACCAGCTCCTGCTCTAAACTCGACTAGTGTCAGTTTTCTACAAAATATTTGACATAAAATGTTTTTTTTTTGTTTGTTTTCTTTTTTACGGAGTGCTGTATTTGTGATACTTAATGCAACAGTGCTATACTTTACATATGTGTATAATACTTATAATATCATTGTTGTTCTAAGTTGATTAAACCTATTTAATGGCAAGCAAAAGTTTAACAGATCTAAAAAATAATTTGAATTCATATTCAGTTAAAATACATTTAATTTTAATCAGACTAAACTATAAAATAATTGAATTTCAGTTAGGTGAATGAGTCAAGTTCTGTAAACGTACAGTCTAACTACAACAATGAATTAGAAAAACTTCAACTTGAACCTGAACAAATTTAATCATGCGCATGCGCCACAATTCTACGTCATGACGGCGCATTACTTCACCAGAGTTTGAAAAATGCACCTTCAGCCATCTTTCTGTGATCGCGATGCGCGAGGCAACTTTGCTGATCAAAGAAGAAAACAAAGGAGCGCACGTTTGGATGACTACAAATGAGACATTATGTATTACAAATAAAGAAGCAAGTAAGTATCTTGATATATGCTCTCTTTATTTTTATTTTTTCACCGTAACATAGCAGTTCTTATTGCCATTAAGAGTGTACTTATTTAGTTTAATCGCAATAAGGAGGTGAATTAATCATGTTTCCTGTCATTTATTTATGATTGCATTATAATAATTTCTTATACAATATGAACGTGGTCGCGTGTGTGGGCGTGTTCAAAGAACACTGAACTCTGACTTTTTAAATCATTTTAAATGACTTTAAGTTAAATTTGCAGAACTAAATTCAAAGATCTGATCTTGTAACATTTAAAGACAATTATATACATTTAATCGCTATTATAACCACCAGTAATGCTTATAATCTATTTTTCTTTTTGCATTTGAAAAGTTAGTTGTTCAATTACTGTTTGTGTTTGTTATATGTAATATTTTTGTGCTTATCTGTTGTTTTATATATTCATTTTGTAGGATCAGTACAGATTTGTTATGGGAGATACAGTGCAAGCTGTGTGGAATCAAAGACCTGTATTGATGAGGTGATGTTCCATGTTTTTCCATTAATTCAGCCACCCTGATCACACACTACAAGCTATAACACTGCCATCAACTGTCCTTATAGCTTTTAAATGCTTTGAATATTTCCTGTTTGCAAGTAATAAATTCTCACCTGTGCACTTACAAATCCCCATCTAATCATTATATATTTATATTTATATATAATGATATTATTATATAATTATTTTCAAAGCAAAACCCCCCCAATTTGCTTGGGCCTTGGGTTATTTATCTATATTTGTGTAATTGATAAAGTTATGTTTAATTCCTTGTAAAGTGTAAAAATGTTTATAAAAATGTTCTCTATTTTGGAAGGCCAGTGTCAGTGAAGATGGTGTGGTCACTGGAATCCTGGTGTTTGTGGGAAATGTGAAGGAGCTTCTCCCAGGATTCTACTAGTGTTGTCCTGATGACTGAGGTTATTCATCTTGGGTGATGCAGTTGCGGTCAAAAGTTTACTTACACCTTGCAGAATAAACTGCTTCATCAGGGAAGTACTAAATAAAGAAACAAATACAATGCTAATTTGTATGATTTGTTTGTTTTATAATAAAGTTATGATTGTTAACTTTAGAATTACATAATCATATTTCTACTCTAAATTGTTTTTTGAAATATAAACATTTAAATTGTAGCTGTCATAAATTATGTATTAAAACATTAAATACATAAATTATAAAAAAAAATATTTAAAATAAAATAATGAATATGTAACGTGGTGAATATAATTAGCAGAATGCTCCTCTCTATAGCTGACTAATGAGTTTATGCTGAATATGATTTTTCTGAAGTAAATGTGATGTTACGTGACATTGTTTACAAGCTGTTTCATTGACGTCTTTCCACGCGTTGAAACACTGATTGAGCGATTAAATGTGACATGTTATGGATCAGTTGTACTGTATCTTGTAACATACCTTCAGATGTTCATTCATATTTATTTCACACTGTAACTGGTATTAAAGTGGAGGAAATTATCAGTACATAGTAAACATCTTGGCCACAGGCTTCAATCACTATCAGCAACTCTTTGCCTTTAGGGAATACCAAATGGGTTTTTATTATTTTCAAACCTACAAAGGTGGATATAAACTTTGGAGTTCTGTGTATATATATCTATATCTATTGATTTCATTCGATTGAACCAATTATAATAACGGACTGACTCTTACTACTTTTTTTTTTTTTTTTCCTCCAGGTATTTTTTTTTTTCTTTCTTGAATGAACATGTTCATTCATGCATACTGTGTAGAGGTGGTTCGCAGCTTCATGGACATTTAAGGTTTTCTGCCGATGAAGAGCTTCTGGGACATTGACATAAACAGCACTTTTTCATACAACTTAAAAAAAGGTGGTGACAGACAATTTTGGTTTTCTTGTTTTTGTGCCTTTGGAATTCATTGTTTTTTTTGTTTGTTTTGTTTTTTCTTTTCAAAATTACATTCACTGTAATGCTGGAGTAAGATTTTAGAAGAAACCTTTTTGTCCTGTTTAATGTTTGTGCTAGTAAGGGTTGCAGAGCTTATAAGTAACAAGGTTTACAAAAGGTAACACTTTACAAAAGGTCTCGCTTGTTAACATCAATTAATATATTAGATAACATTATCTAACTATGTGCATTGCCTTTTTTTACAGTATCAATATTTGTTAATATTAGGCAATAATTTTTTTTCTCAAGTTAATAAAATGTATAGTTATTGTTCATGTTAGTTTACAGTGCATTATCTATTAACATATGCAACTTTTGATTTTAATAATGCATATGTAATATTAACTAGGATTTATAAATGCTTAAAGTATTTTTCATTCATAGTTCATGTTAACTAAAGTAGTTAACTAATAGAAAATTATTGTACAGTGTTACCCAAAGTTTTGAATCTTTTCTTTTCTTTACATTTTGTTTGTATTAATTCATGGGTGTTATCTTATTTATCATCTTATACAGAATGATTTTATCTGAAAATGTAAAAATGCAGAAAGATTGTGATGGTAGGTTTAGGTACCTTTGTATGTGATGGAGAAAATTATAGTGCATATAAGCCTCACTGTCCTCCAGACTCTTTCTAAATGAGAGTTAAAGTGTTGTAATTGTTTGTGATTGTGTATAGTGTTTCTTGGGTTTTTCTTGTGCATCAACAAAAAGGTTTTTGTGCATTTGTTTTAGAGATTATTTTGTCAGTAAATGTAGAGGGTTTCAATTTGCATTTGTGTTTATTGTAATATTTTGAAATATACTAAATTGTAACTTCATTATTATATGTACAAAAAATGTAATTACAAATGTATTAATTTATATAATAGTGTACATGTAAATTACATTTAAGTATATTTAAGTTCGCATTAATTGCTTGTCAGTACATTCGGAAGTATACTTTTACCATATTTTGAAGTACATAAATAATTGTATTAAAGTCCTACTTAAGTGCTTTAAAAAAATCACTCAGAAGTTCAACTTATTGCATTTAATATGAACTTAATCTGTGATATTTGAAATTACAAATAGAATGCACTTAAGCGGCTGAAAACATTACATTTAATTCACACTTAAGTGTATTGATAACTGATATTAAAATATATTTTAGTTCACATTAATTGCTTGTTAGTACATTGGGCAGTGCACTTTAACTTTATTTTAAAGGTACTAGAAGCAATTACGAAGGTTTTCATAAAGTTGTATTAAAGTACCACTTAAGTTGTTCAAAAAAATCACTCAAAAGTTCAACTTAATGCATTTAATATGAACTTAATCTGTGATATATTTGAAATTGATTACAAATAGATTGCACTTAAGCGGATGAAACATTACATTTAATTCACACTTAAGTGTATTGATATCTGATATTAAAATGTATTTTAGTTCACATTAATTGCTTGTTAGTGCATTGGGCAGTGCACTTTAACTATATTTTAAAGGTACTAGAAGCAATTACGAAGGTTGTCATAAAGTTGTATTAAAGTACCACTTAAGTTGTTCAAAAAAATCACTCTTAAGTTCAATTTATTGCATTTAATATGAACTTAATATGTGATATATTTGAAATTAAGTACAGATATAATGCACTTAAGCGATGAAAACATTACATTTAATTCACACTTAAGTGTGTTCTTTTAAAGTATATTATTTTTGCAATAAGTACACTTTATAAAAGTATACTAAAGTGCACTTTTTTTTCACAAGGGATGATACACATCAGTTTTCTTCTTCACGTTACCTAAGCCATATGCGCTGTGCACAAGGACATTTGACATAAATCTGCATGTACGTGTCTATCCAGGCAAAAATAGATGCATAGTGAAAGCAATTCGTCTTTAACATGTGCGCACACAGAATAGCGCGTAAACTGACAGGACCTAAACGTGCAACTATGCTATCCTTGCGTCATGACTTGTGGATGCGCACATCGCAACATATCTAAATTTATATATTGTGCTGCCTACTTCATATCGACATCAGAGTTACTGTGCTCCATAGGCTACTCCGCACCCGCCTGGTCATAAGCATTTCACTTGTGCTCATTGTGCCCCTTCTGTGCAGGGCACTCCCGAATACCTCTTTTCTTTTTACTAAGGTATTGAACAACAATCCTCATGGTGTTATACTTTTGCAAAGGTTTGCTAGCTTCAGCCAGGTTCAGCGTTGAGTAAAGGGCTTCCGTTTGCAAGGGCATCGTACAACAAGGTTTCTCAATCTTTATCTGCCCCATGCATTAAGTATTCTTGTACTTATGTCATGTCAAACTTAATTTCTTTGGGGGTTCTGTTAGCAGGTTCTGACAGTTAGACAAAGTTCTCTCTGCTTAGTTCTATCTAGCCGTGAGCGGGAGTCACGCCTAAGCATATTGAATGAGTCTTTCCTATAGAAAACATATATACCTTTTCATTATTTAATTAAAATGACTCATGCTCATTCACTCATTGTAATGACATTACGTCGATTATTGGTTTCTAGTTACTAGCGGTGGTGTCATTGTTTTCTACTTTATCTTCAACTTCGGTCTTCACAAATGTGTACCTTTTTATATCATTGGCTTATCGTGTTAATCAGTATTCATTATGGGCCTTTCGTGGCCTTTACTTATAACAGCCTAATCATGGTTTCATGTAACATAGCACATTGTTGCTTTGCTTGGAATGGTCCCATGACTTTGCGTTGCATAGAATATATTGCAGTATCATACTAAATTGCCTATTATTGCTTTGATTCTTAGCATTATAGGTATATTGTTGTTATGAGGCTTACTGTTGACATCTCATAAAATCGCCTATCATTGCCTTACATTGTATGGCCTCTCATTGCATTCACATTTGATGGCAATCATAACTTTTAGCTAAATGAAATATCATTGCTATAACATTAAAGGTTTAATATAATGGCCATCATGACAGGTCGTCGTCATCAGGCATATCGTTGCCATCGGCCATCGGACATATCGTGGCCATCGGGCATATCGTGGCCATCGGGCATATCGTGGCCATCGGCCATCGGGCATATCGTTGCCATCGAGTTGCCATTGGGCATATTGTTGCCATCACATCAAATGGCTTATTACCTCACATTAAATGGTTTTCATTTTTGCATCAAATGGCATATCATGGTTCTACACAAAGGCCTGTCTTAGCTCTTCTTATAATTAAAACCTGTCATGGCCACCAGGTAGTCTGTTTTATGTAACTCCAAGATCTTGTCGAATTGGCCTATATCGACTTTTCAAGGTACAGGACCTTTGCGGTCTTTACATGTAAATCAGATTAACGTAGCCTCACTCCATATCCTTATCAGTCAATATTATTCATTATGTATGCCATTTATTCGTCATAATTTAATACTAGTACGTTACTAATGCAAACTACTGGTGGTGGTGGTTTCATACGATTTAATATCACTCGTTATGATTTCCCTATACTCACTCGGGGTCAAGCGAACGCTATCTCTATGGACCATGGTCCTCATATGCAGTCTTCTAGTATTGCAGACTAACTTGTCTTTCTGACCATAGCATCAAATCACTATTCACATCACTGGTATTCTTTTGTTAATCTAGGATTACCAAGGTTATGTTTATAACAAGCATTCGGTAAGGTTATAGCTTATCATAAAATCCTATATTTAAATCTTCTGTGGTAAGTATCCTATTGAGACAAACTACCTGTTACGGCGTCAGTTTCTATTCTTACTATTTACATCTATATGGCTTGCTTTATTCTGCATATCAGGGTATCTCATTCATCCACTCTGTCTTCCCCTCACTATGGTCGTGGCATCATACATGATCTACATGACATGATTATACGCTGGCCTATCGGCCTACTTGGCTTTCATGCTCGACCTAATGTGGCAATGTTATGGGCTATATATGGGCTTGCATTCTTGACATCCTTAAAGCTATGACATGATGATTCTTTCTGTTAATGATTAAACATTCATTAATGTCTGTGCATTCATTATCTCTTTCTCTTTGGTAATATTTAGGAACGTATTCAAAGAATCCTCCAACTGGTGCGTATTTCATTCACATTCCCAGTTCTTTTGGGGTAGGCTCCGCCCCTGCCTTCATCTTCAGGCAGGATCTGCAAACGTCTGCTACCCTCCAGATTTTACTATGGACGGGGCCTACGCCAAAGAACTTTATCATTTCTTTGATATTTACATTCATACTGTTGAATAAATTGTATTCATACGTTTCTTTGCTTCCCGAGTCTTTCTGGTAGAAATGGGAATTTAGAGGAAGTTCTACCAGGAAGACTCTAATGCACGTCATTGCTCATATTCTAACCAATCATTTCACGTCACCTGAGTATATAAGTTCTGTTCCCACCCACTATCGTGTTCGCAGATACCATCGCCGGCGTTGAAGATCTGATTAAACAACTCCACAAACAGCATTACCAGCTTCACTTATTACTAACCAGACTGACTTTATTTCTGACATTCATCTACAAAAGTTGTTATTGAGAATTACCAGAGGTTTAGATGTTGATGATTTGTTGAAAATACGTTTGGTTTGATGTCACCATGATCAAGGTCAGCGCTTACTTCAGTTAAGCAGTTTGACTCTTGACTGTTTTAGTAATAATGTTTCTTTGGCTGCTATGTATGCTGAACATATTCAAAATTATAAAAATGCACTAACTACAGCTAAATCCGATTACTACTCCAATGTAATTGGAGTTAGCAATGGGAACTCTAGGTCTCTTTTCTTGGTAGTAACAATATTCTGAAACCACCTGATTCTTTGCCATCGGATATGTATTCCACTGACTTATGTGATCGCTTTTTGACTTTTTTTACATCTAAGGTTGAAAATGTACATCGGCAATTACTTATTGGTACTCTTCACAATGACTCCTGTCACTATCTCCTGACTCCTGTCTATCACTCATACACCTCCCCAAAGTTTTTTCTAACTTTACACTACCAACTATTTCAGAGATAGTAGGTCTGATAGGTAAATCTAAATCTTCGACTTGTCAGTTAGACCCTCTACCAACTCCTTTAGTAAAAGCTTGTTTACCAGCCCTTTTGCCGCTGATTAATAAAATTGTTCATGCTTCACTTGGTTCTGGTTTTGTATCTTCATCTCTTAAATCTGCTATTATTACACCCATACTTAAGAAACCAGGGGGTGATCCATTTGATTTCGAAAATTATCATTGAAAATTATCATCCAATTTCAAATTTACCATTCATCTCCAAGGTAGTTGAAAAGTGTATTGCAATTCAAATTCATGAACATCTGTCCAATAATAACTTGTATGAACAATTCCAATCTGGTTTTCGTCCCCACCACAGCACTGAAACTGCTCTTGTCAGAATAACCAATGATCTACTGTTGGCTGTTAGCTGACTCTGGGCTTTTAACTATACTTGTCCTTCTTGACTTGAGCGCTGCCTTTGATACTGTCTCACATAACATACTTCTTGACAGATTAGTTTCCATTGGTATTACTGGCACTGCTCTGTCTTGGTTTAGTTCATATCTATCTGGACGCAGTCAGCGTATTCAATTAAAAGGTTTTAGTTCAAGACTATCTACAGTCACCACTGGTGTTCCCCAGGGTTCTGTTTTGGGCCCGCTTCTCTTCATTATATATATGCTCCCTCTTGGTGATATTTTAAGGAAATATGGTATTAATTTTCACTGTTATGCGGATGACACCCAACTTTACCTGTCTGCCAAATCTACCGGTTCTTTTCCTCCGCCATCTTTTTTAAGCTGTTTTGCTGAAATTAAAGACTGGTTTTCAGCGAACTTCTTGAAATTAAATGGCAATAAAACTGAGGCTCTGCTTGTTGGCTTGTGTCTAAATCTACTTGTTTCTCTTTACACATTGACAATACTGCAATCTGTCCTTCTCAGGTTAAGAGTTTGGGTGTCATCATGGATAGCACACTATCTTTTAAAGCTCAGATTAATAATATCACACGGATTGCATACTTCCATTTGCGCAATATTAATCGTCTACGTCCATTTCTTTCAAATAATAATACTGCAGTTCTCATTCACGCACTAGTCAGTCACCTCACGTATAGACTACTGCAATGCTCTTCTCACAGGTATTCCCTCCAAATTGCTGCATAAGCTTCAATTGGTTTAGAAATCTGCAGCTCGTGTTCTTTCTAGAACACCTTATACTGATCACATTTCTCCGGTTCTCCAGCAATTGCACTGGCTTCCAGTAAAATATAGAGTTGAATTCAAAATCCTGCTACTCACTTATAAGGCACTTCATAATCTTGCACCACAATACCTTACTCAACTTCTCCAGGTTTACACTCCTTCACATGCACTTAGATCTTCATCTTCAATTTCTCTTGCGGTACCTCGGATTCGACTTACTACTATGGGTGCCAGATCTTTTAGTTATGTTGCCCCCCGCCTATGGAACTCTTATCCCCTCGATGTTCGCAATAGCGAGTGCTTGCTGACTTTTAAAACGCGTCTTAAGACACATCTTTTTATACAGGCTTTTTTATAACATGTTTTATTGAGACTTAAATGCACTTTATATGTATATGTATATGCTGTTTGTTTGTTGTTTGTTTTTGTCTTATGCAGTGACCTGTATATTGCTTGTAATGTGACCTTGGGTGTTCTGAAAGGCGCCATGAAATAAAATGCATTATTATTATTATTATTATTATAAGTTTGTGGAAAGGAGTTCAGTTAGGAGGTCAAAAGTTGAAGAAGCTCATAAATCATGTACAGCAGTGGTTCCCAACCACATTCCTGGAGTACCCCCAACACTGCACATTTTGCATGTCTCCTTGATCAAGCACACCTGAATCAAGTCATCAATTCATTAGCAGAGACTCCAAGACCAGAAATGGGTGTGTCAGACAAAGGAGACATGGAAAATGTGCAGTGTTGGGGGTACTCCAGGAATGTGGTTGGGAACCACTGATGTACAGTAAGGTCTGAAGAGACTGAAATCATACAGAAGAGAAGTCAGTCAGTTGAGTTTGTGGCAAAACCTTTTACAGTACTTGAGTATTGTCTTTTACTGCATATGATAATTCATACTAAGAAACTAGAACTGAAATGACATTGATTACAAGATGATTAGTTAAAACATTTCAAATACACCTGCAGAATATTTTTATTCTTCATGTATTTCGCCATTGAGGATTTCTTAAAAATATTGTGTAAAAATCTTGTCTCTTCTCGTGAACGCAATCTCGAGTCTCGTCTCGTGAGATACCTGTCTCGTCACACCCCTACTGAGAGGGAAATGACCTGTGCTCTGAACGGAGGCGAGAGCACTTTAGGAACGGAGCCATGCCTGGGTTTCAGAATGACTTTGGAGTCATTGGGCCCGATCCCAAGGCATGCAGGGCTCACGGAGAGGGCCTGCAGGTCGCCAATGCGCTTCACCAATGCTAACGCTAGTAGCAGAGCGGATTTGAGCATCAAGGGCCGAAGGTCAGCTGACCGCAGCAGTTCAAAGGGAGGACCTTTGAGGGCTGCAAGGACCGTAGAAAGGTCCCATGTGGGAACGGCGAGCGGTCAAGGGGGATTCATCGCCTAGCACCTCTCAGGAAACGCACAATGAGATCTGGCCAGCACTGGGAGTGTGGAATGCTAAGATGGCTGCTATGTACACCATTAGCGTGGAGGGCGTGAGACCCTTATTCAGCTGCTCTTGGAGAAAAGACACAGGGTTCATGCAGGTTTCAGTAAGTCAAATTTAAGACCTTTTTAAGACATTTTAAGACCATAAAGATTGAAATCTAAGACCTACACAACACATTACCAAAAAAAATTCAAATCAAAGAAATTCTGAAAATATAATTTTATTTCAATGAATTCAGTCATTGAAAAAGCATTAATTTAATTTACAGATAAAGCAATCACATTAGTTACCTTCCACACCCAAAAACGTGCCAAACTTGCCCTCAAACAGAATAGATATCTCATATTTATTTACATAACAAAACAGCATATTAATAACCTAATAGAGATTGAACAGGCTACTTCAACCCAGGTAACAACCAATGTAGCATACAGACACACACACCGCAGATAATCCATGTTAGATAGATACTTAGCTCGGGATAATTATAGTATCTATCTATCTAACATGGATTATCTGATGTGTGTGTGTGGGTCCCGCACTGTCCCATGTCCCATGAACTGTGAGCCCAGGTACCTTGACTAAGCAATTCCATTGTTCCAGAAACGAACGTGGACGTCAAGCTGCTTGGTCTTGGTGGTCTGCTTTAGGCTTTCGTCGAACATTACAACATACAGCTCGGTAAGAGTATGAATCAATTGCCTCTTCATAAACTCCCCCAATCCAAATCTCGCCACATAAGCGATCTTGTTGGGCCCACAGGAGAACGTTTTCACAATTACTAAATCAGGGAACATCACTTGGAAGAGATCGCTAATCTCACTGTTGCTATTAAATGAGTGGTGTTTAGTCACCGTGTGTAGTATCCAAAGCACCTTGGCTTTTGAAGGTTGTTCGACGGAACTGCGATGATATTGCGCTGGAGATGGGAGGATATATATAAACGATTTTTTTTTGTACCGCTAGTAACCAACAACAGAAATCTCTGTGATCTAGCCATGTCTCATGAAAGTACACTTTCCCATTTTCTACACGTAGCCGAAATTTAACAAACTCTGAGGAGACGCAGACGTATTTCGCAGACAGGTATTGCATTTATCACGGGATTTGTACTTTTATCACCGCATACGTACCAACACCAATATCCCACAGAAAGAAGTACGACTCGCTACTTTTTTGCTACTTTGTAATAACTTTCAGCAGGTAGCGTTTCTAGAAATAGGTAAAAACTTTTTTAGACCTGACTAAATCAAATTTAAGACCTCGGATGACTTTTTAAGACTTTTTAAGACCCCGCGGAAACCCTGAAGACAGTATCTGAGATATGTCACTCTCCACGGGGTCAAAATTGCGTGCTGAGCACCAGTCAATGAAGACCGACGATTTCTGGGCGTAGAGGCGTCTCATAGACGCCTCTAGCCTTAGAAATGGTGTGTAGTATGTTCCCGGGGAGGTCTATCGGCTTCAGAGGTGCAGAGCCCACAATTCTGGCTGGGGGTGCCAGATTGTACCGTTCGCCTGAGAGAGGAGGTCCAGTCTCAGGGGAATTGGCCATGGGGCTTTTGTGGAAAGCCTGAACAGCTCCAAAGACCAAATCTGGGTTCTCCAGAGTTGGGGCCACCAGAAGGAATCTGCCCGTCTTCCCTGACTTGCCTGATGACGTAAGATATCATCGTGATCGTGGGAAAGGCATAAAGGAGCCTGGGCCAGCGCATCCATCTCCTTTGAGAAGTTAGGCAGTGAGAGTTATCTTCCGAGGCAAAGAGGTCGACCTCTGCCTCCGCCTTCAAGGCAGTTGATGTGGAGATGGCTTTCCTTGTGAGACCACGAGCCGAAGGCCGGTCTGCCCTTGCATACAGCTCCCCAACCCAGGCTGGAGGCATCTGTTGAGAGCACTGTCCTTCTGGACACCGCCTGCAGGGGAACTCCACGGCTGAACCAGCTGGGGTTCATCCAAAGTTTCAGGGCTGTGATACAGGCCTGATTGACCTTGACAAAAAAGCGGCCGTACTGCCAAGTGTGAGGTGGAACCCTGAGTTTCAACCAGTATTGCAGAGGTCACGTCCGTAGGAGGCCGAGCTGCAGAACCGGGGAGGCGGAAGCCATCAGCCCTAGCATCCTCTGGAAGAACTTCAGAGGGTAATGGGCTTGTTCCTGGCAGATGCCGTGAGCTTCTGAATTGCAAGGGCGTGCTCTGGTAAGACTACAGCCCTCATGCAGACCGATTCAAAAACTGCGCCCAGGGAGCAGTGAGCTCTTGGCAAATTTGACCCTGAGGAGGATCTGTGGTGTTCTAGCTCAGTTCGAGATTGGGCCGGTATGAGCTAATCATCAAGATAATTCAGAACCCGGATTCCCATCCGTCTCAGAGGGGAAAGTGCCGCATTCATGCACTTCGTAAAAGTGCGACAAATCTGGGCGAGGATCTGCTTCAATGTTAACATTCTGAACTTCCTTCTCATGAGGGAGCAGTTCAGAAGTCTGAGGTCTAAGATGGGTCTGCGACCACCATCTTTCTTAGGGACGAGGAAGTAACGGCTGTAGAAACCCGACTCGCTCTCTGAAAGGGGAACTATTTCTATGATAGATTTCGATTTCGATTTCTAGATATCACTATTTAAGAAATACATTTAAGACATGTATTTCTTAAATACATAAATAAATTTATATAAAAATATAAATAATAAATAAAAATAATATATTTCTTAAATAAAGAAATAGCCTAACTCTAGACTTATTGGCTATGCTATGATTGGGCAAAATATAATAATAATAATAATAATAAATATAGCTGCAAGCAGCAATTACGGGGCCAAGCACAAAAGCGGCACAAGAAGCCAGCCAACATGGCTGGGAGCATCAGACCAACAGCAGCAGTGAGCAATTAGACAAAAAAAGTTATTAGCATTTTTGTCAATTTTGTTATAACTTTTGACCACAAGGTGGCGCTGGTCCGAACCTTCTCAGGCTCCTTCAGGGCATTGTCCTGACGACCCATACCAAATTTATGAATTTTTGTCAAACCCATCAGAAGTTACAAGCAAATATAGCCATTTTTCATATTTCCCCTCCAGTAGGTGGCACTGCGCCGAAACACTGTATGATGCCTCAGGTCATGCTTGTGATGACACGTACTAAGTTTGGTCTGAATATGATAAAGCATTGCAGAGATACAGCTTCAAGAGTCGTTTTTGCATCATGCCTCAAATTCTTTACTCTGGTATACAAAAACGGTTTGACATATCGACTTGAAATCCATAACTTTTTGTTGGCATGGTCTGAAGATCATACGGTTCGATTTTGGTGAAAATCAGAGCAACAGTCTAGGAGGAGTTCGAAAAAGTAGGTTTTTAAAGAAAAACCATACAGCGGACAGGAAGTTTAGCTGACTATGGCAAATTTGATATCTATGATCTTAGCATCACCTACGGAATCTACGGACACCAGTTTCATTACAATCGGTTAATATAGTCAAAAGTTATTAGCATTTTTGTAAATTGTGTTATAACTTTTGACCACAAGGTGGCGCTGGTCAGAACCTTCTCAGGCTCCTTCAGGGCATTGTCCTGATGACCCATACCAAATTTATGAATTTTTGTCAAACCCATCAGAAGTTATAAGCAAAAATAGCCATTTTTCATATTTCCCCTCCAGTAGGTGGCGCTGCGTCGAAACACTGTATGATGCCTCAGGTCATGCTTGTGATGACACGTACCAAGTTTGGTCTGAATATGATAGAGCATTGCAGAGATACAGCTTCAAGAGTCGTTTTTGCATCATGCCTCAAATTCTTTGCTCTGGTATACGAAAACGGTTTGACTTATCGACTTGAAATCCATAACTTTTTGTCAGCATGGTCTGAAGATGATACGGTTCGATTTTGGTGAAAATCTGAGTAACGGTCTAGGAGGAGTTCGAAAAAGTAGGTTTTTAAAGAAAAACAATACAGCGGACAGGAAGTTCTGCCAACTATGGAAAATTTGATATCTATGTTCTCACCATCACCCAAGCAATCTACTGAGACCAGTTTCATTACAATCTGTAAATATAGTCAGAAGTTATTAGCATTTTTGTAAATCTTGTTATAACTTTTGACCACAAGGTGGCGCACTGCCGAAACGTCAGGCTCCTTCGGGGCTTCGTCCTGATGACCCATACCGAGTTTGGTAATGATAATGATTTTTGGACAAACCCATCAGAAGTTATAAGCAAAAATACCCATTTTTCATATCTCCGCACCAGTAGGTGGCGCTGCGCCGAAACACTGCATGGTACCTCAGGTCATGCTTGTGATGACATGTACCAAGTTTGGTCTGAATACGATAAAGCGTTGCGGAGATACAGCCTTACTTCTGTTTTCGCAAGCACTACGTACAATTCGTTCGTGAGTTTTTCGAAAACGGTTTGAGGAATCAACTTGAATTCCATAACTTTTTGTCAGCATGGTGTGAAGATGATCTGATTCAATTTTCATGAAAATCGGAGTAACGGCCTAGGAGGAGTTCGAAAAAGTAAGTTTTTCAGAAAATTCAAAATGGCGGGAAAATTTTCATGACGGAAAATGACGTCATAGGGTGCGATCGATTCGTCTTGACCCAAGGAATCAGAGGAAAAAAGAGTTTTGTTTCTAGCCCTTACGGTTCAAAAGTTATTAATATAAACATAAGTGCAACTTTGGACAGCTGGTGGCGCTAGAGGGATTGAGTTAGAGACTCCAAATTGGCTATGGTCATAGATCAGACTGTCCTCTAACTGTGTGCCAAATTTCATAACTTTCCCGCAATGGGTTGCCATAGACTTCAAGAGCGGAAGAAGAAGAAGAAGAAGAAGAAGAAGAAGAAGAAGAAGAAGAAGAAGAAATATAGCTGCAAGCAGCAATTACGGGGCCAAGCACAAAAATGGCACAAGAAGCAAGCCAACATGGCTGGGAGCATCAGACCAACAGCAGTAGTGAGCAATTAGAAAAAAAGTTATTAGCATTTTTGTCAATTTTGTTATATCTTTTGACCACAAGGTGGCGCTGGTCCGAAACTTCTCAGGCTCCTTCAGTGCATTGTCCTGATGACCCATACCAAATTTATGAATTTTGGTCAAACCCATCAGAAGTTATAAGCAAAAATGGCATTTTTAATATCTCCACTCCAGTAGGTGGCGCTGCGCCGAAACAGAGTATGCTGCCTCAGGTCATGCTTGTGAAGACACATACCAAGTTTGGTCTGAATATGTCAAAGCACTGAAGAGATACAGCTTCAAGAGTCGTTTTTGCATCATGCCTCAAATTCTTTGCTCTGGTATACGAAAACGGTTTGACATATCGACTTGAAATCCATAACTTTTTGTCGGCATGGTCTGACGATGACACGGTTCAATTTTGGTGAAAATCGGAGCAACGGTCTAGGAGGAGTTCGAAAAAGTAGGTTTTTAAAGAAAAACAATATGGCGGACAGGACGTTTAGCTGACTATGGCAAATTTGATATCTTTGTTCTCAGCATGACCCAAGGAATCTACAGAGACCAGTTTCATTACAATTGGTTAATATAGACAAAAGTTATTAGCATTTTTGTAAATTTTGTTATAACTTTTGACCACGAGGTGGCGCTGGTCCGAAACTTCTCAGGCTTCTTCAGGGCATTGTCCTGATGACCCATACCAAATTTATGAATTTTGGTCAAACTCATCAGAAGTTATGAGCAAAATAACAATTTTTCATATCTCCACTCCAGTAGGTGGCGCTGCACCGAAACACTGTATAATGCCTCAGGTCATGCTTGTGATGACATGTACCAAGTTTGGTCTAAATATGTCAAAGCATTGTAGAGATACAGCTTCAAGGGTAATTTTTGCATCACATCTCAAATTCTTTGCTCCGGTATACGAAAACGGTTTGACTTATCGACTTGAAATCCATAACTTTTTGTCGGCATGGTCTGAAGATGACACGGTTCAATTTTGGTGAAAATTGGAGCAACGGTCTAGGAGGAGTTCGAAAAAGTAGGTTTTTGAAGAAAAACAATATGGCGGACAGGAAGTTTAGCTGACTATAGCAAATGTGATATCTATGTTCTCAGCATGACCCAAGGAATCTACTGAGACCAGTTTCATTACAATTGGTGAATACAGTAAAAATTTGTAAATTTTGTTATAACTTTTGACCACAAGGTGGCGCTGTGCCGAAACTTCTCAGGCTCCTTCAGGGCATTGTGCTGATGACCCATACCAAGTTTTGTAAAGATACGTTAATGCGTTCGTAAAATACAGCATTTTAGCACAAAATTCAAAATGGCCGACGGCCAAAATGGCCGATATGGGAAAATTGGATATCATTCGACTCGGCATGATTCCCCGAATCCAACGAGACCAAATTTATGATTTTTGGACAAACCCATCAGAAGTTATAAGCAAAAATACCCATTTTTCATATCTCCGCACCAGTAGGTGGCGCTGCGCCGAAACACTGCATGGTACCTCAGGTCATGCTTGTGATGACATGTACCAAGTTTGGTCTGAATACGATAAAGCGTTGCGGAGATACAGCCTTACTTCTGTTTTCGCAAGCACTACGTACAATTCGTTCGTGAGTTTTTCGAAAACTGTTTGAGGAATCAACTTGAATTCCATAACTTTTTGTCAACATGGTCTGAAGATGATCTGATTCAATTTTCATGAAAATCGGAGTAACGGCCTAGGAGGAGTTCGAAAAAGTAAGTTTTTCAGAAAATTCAAAATGGCGGAAAAAATTTCAGAATTTTGTTTCTAGCCCTTATGGTTCAAAAGTTATTAACATAAACATAAGTGCAACTTTGGACAGCTGGTGGCGCTAGAGGGATTGAGATAGAGACTCCAAATTTGCTGTGGACAAAGGTCAGACTGTCCTCTAACTGTGTGCCAAATTTCACAACTTTCCCGCAAGCGGTTCTATGGGTTGCCATAGACTTCAAGAGCGGAAGAAGAAGAAGAAGAAGAAGAAGAAGAAAAAAAAAAAAAAAAAAAAAAAAGAACGCCAACAATAACAATAGGTGCCTCCGCACCATCGGTGCTTGGCCCCTAATAAAAAAAAAAATAAAAAAAAAGAACGCCAACAATAACAATAGGTGCCTCCGCACCTTCGGTGCTTGGCCCCTAATAAGCGTACGAACGCCAACAATAACAATAGGTGCCTCCGCACCTTCGGTGCTTGGCCCCTAATAAGCGTACGAACGCCAACAATAACAATAGGTGCCTAAGCACCTTCGGTGCTTGGCCCCTAATAATAATAATATCTCAGCAAAGACCGAACATATTTATTTGTTTTGCCACACGACCGCTAACAGTAACACAGTGCATCAAAGCTTGCTGTTGTCTTGGCTACCTTACAAACGGCGATGGAAACAACAGTGAATTTTTCCCCCTTTTGTGGTAATTTAGCACTAGTTTCTATGGTATTCTGCTTGCATTTTTGGGCTTCAGTTGGATGCTTTATTTTTATCTTTAGTCAATTGAGTTTAGTTCTAAAAAAAAGCAAAGGCTAGTAAATAATCTGCGACGGGGCCAGTCATAGGATGGGGGCTGCGGGGGTGTCCCGTATGCCCATGATGTAATGGTAATACGTCGCTTACAAAGGGTTAATGTTAACTACTGTATGATTATCAGACGATTTTAATGTGTTAATGTTTCAACCATATCGTGCAATTATAGCTTTGTAACAATCTGATAAACTGTAATTGTGCCATTTGTATCCATTAACACGCTCATAAACATTACAAAAAGAAATGTCATGCCATAAGCTACACAAATACGAACAAAAAAACGTTGATATCCCAATAATCAACATTGTTATTCAACAAGTGCTAGGCTATTAAGATAAAAAGTTTCTGCTATAGAATTTGCGCCTAATCTGACTCTCCACAATGGGCTACACAATATTTTATAGGCCAATTTGTATATTGACTGCAGTTAAGAGCAAAATGACGAGAACATGTTTAACATTGGAAGTTTAAGATTCTTTATTAAATATTCTTACTTTATGCAAAACATATAGGCATCTGTACATTGTACTTCTATAACATCATAACATAAATCATTAAATTACAGTTCAGATGAACCATATGTCAGACACAGACGAGGACACAGATGAAGTAAGTGCAACAGTGTTTATTAACAGGTTTCTGGACTTTCAACTGAGGTAGATTGGATCAGTAGTGGTGGTTCTCTGGATGAAGATGATGATTGAAGAACTTTTACAGGTAAGGTGATGCAGTGTTCATGTTCTTACCCCACTTGAGGATTTCACCAGTTGGCCAATGGATGTGAGGTTGGTGTTGGTTTAACCATGGGCGTCCCAGGATAATGTCAGCGGTTGACTCCTCCAGCACCATAAATGTGATGTCCTCCACATGCAAGTGACCGACGCGAAGGATGAGTGTGGGGGAGAAGTAACGGACATGACCTCGGCCCAGCGGCTTTCCCTGTATGGTCGTTATTTCCAGGTCGACGGGGCTGCGTTGACGTTTGGCATTCAGGAGATTGAGAGTTTGTTGGCTGATGAAGTTCCCTCCGACCCGGAGTCGAGGAGGGCTTGTACTGAAACAGAAGATTGACCATGTCTTAGGTTCACCCAGGTTTTAGTTAAGCGTGCTGTTTGAGGAGGTAATTGAATAGTACTCACCGCTGGACGAGGAGGTCGAACTGGACAGGTGGGTAGTTGATGTCCATCTCCCCCACAATACAAACACAACCTTAAGTTGATGCGGCGTTGTCGTTCTGAGGTGGTGAGATGGTATGTATCAACTTGCATGGGTTCAGGTGCTGGAGGCGCGACAGATGGTGAGACGGGCGGAGGATTTACAGCAGGAGCGGTGTGACTGCAAGCAGCAAGTCGTTGGGAAACCCGGACGGATTTTTGGATAAGATTCTTTAACCCCCGGGAATCTTCATATACCACGATCCATTGTTTAACTTCTTCACGTAATCCATGACGAAAAGCGGTGATGAGAGCGGTTTCATTCCAGCCGCTTATATAAGCGAGGGTGCGGAAGCGCACAGCATATGAACTTACAGTTTCATTCCTTTCTTGGCGAATGTTGAATAGCTGATCGTGAATGGATAAATCCGCTGTCTGCTGGCCGAAGACTTCCTTTAACTGGGAACAGAATGAGGATACAGAACCAAGGATCGCAGAATTTGCTTCCCATAATGATTGGGCCCATTGCAGGGCTTTACCTGATAATAGGTTAATGATGAACGCCACCCGGCTTCTTTCGGTGGTGAACAGATGAGCATTGGCTTCCAGGAAAAGAGAGCATTGTAGTAGGAACCCGCTGCAATCCTCCGCCGCGCCGCTGTATGTCGCTGGTTTGGCCATGGGACTCGCAGGGGCAGCTGAAGAAGTGAGCGGTGGAGTAGGTGTTGATGATGACGGTGTGGTGGTTGTGGTATTTTGAAGGAGTGAGGACCGTACAGCGTTGACCAGTTCCAGGAAGGGATCCGTGGTGCGGTCCCCGCCTGTGCCTGAAGAGCTCTGCATCTGGTCTGGTCTTCTGTCAGACACAGACGAGGACACAGATGAAGTAAGTGCAACAGTGTTTATTAACAGAGGTTTCAGACACAGGTGAAGACACAGGTAAAGAATCTTGACACGTAGAACTGGTGAATGGTATAACAATGTAAACTTTCCTTGGCAGATAACGATGATGACACAGATGATGACGGAGGACTCAGGACTGGAGATGAAGGAGATGAAGGAGATGAAGACGATGAAGACAACAGTAGGTACAATGTTCAGGTAAGACGAGGTCGAGTGACGTGTAGGGATCGGTGCAAGACCAGACAATGAGTGAATGGGACTGGTGTGCTTATATGTGGCTCTGGTGATGATGCACAGGTGTTCAGTATTCCGGTGATTGTGAACGAGTGGGCGTGGCGTAAGTGTCCGTGTCTGAAGGTGCAGGTTGTGTAGTCGTGACACCATACAAACCCAATCTTGTTTTTTGCTATTTACTTAGGCCTATTTATTTATATCAGCAGATCTGTGTTTATTCAGTTCATTTCAGTAACTGCTGATGTTGCAAACTGTGGTTAAGCTGTAAAGCAGCTCGAAATAATTGACCAAGATATGTAAAATTATGGCTTCGTATTATTAAAACAATAACTGTAAAGCATCTTTACTGCAATCCAATGATCCATAAAGACAAAGAAATAAAAGAAAAATGTTAAAGAAAAACAAACAAAAACAACAAACCGATTGTGTTCCATTTATATATCAATGTATAATTTTTACATTATCTTGTGTGTATAAAAAGCACTCACCCAACCTAACAGTGCTTACTCTGCAACACTTGACAAGTTCGAGATAGGGGAAGGGCGCTTTGTTTAAAATGTTTGTCACCAAAGCCATTAATCCAGAGGGCGGGAGACTCAAATTATTAGCCTAAGCTATGCGTGACAGACCTTTTTGCAATCTTGGTGCTTTTTGTTAATTTTAACATCCTGATCTGATCATATGAAATAAGCTAACGAAATACACAATTTTTAGACACTGTTATGAGTATTTGCAGTAAGTTTCTTTATTTGTTTGTATTATGGAGATTTGCAGTGTTTTGCAGTGTTTCACGCTCCACTCCAGAAGTTCCGAATGGGATCAACCCTCCCCCCACGCGTTTGCCAGCGTCTGCTGCTGCCGAGCAGAGTAGGCCCTATGTGCGAAGTTTTGACTGGACCGAGGAGGGATTTTGTAAAAGTCGGAGTGTCGTGTTTTTTTTTTTTTTTTTTAAATCTGCAAGAAATGTTATGAGTTTGGCGTGTGGTAGGAAAAAAGTTTGCACAATAAGCCACTATGCAAATTTGTGCCTAACTAGACCAGCTAAAATATATTGCTCGACCAAAAACACCTTATCAATTATTTAAGTAACAAAGACATGTAATAACGTAATAAATAAATTTAATAAAAACAGAAAGACGTATATTGCTTCAGCCTTATTCAAAGGCAGCGGCAATTGGTTGATGAAACATTGATTGAAATTAAGATACAATTTCTACAAAACGAAATTCACTTTAAAGGAAGACTTACTATAAAACAAAACTTAATGAAGTGGTCAAACTTATGTCTGACCCGCTGCATTTGTCTCCCGACATTGCGCATCCGTCATGCTATTCCCTTTTCATAATGAACATAGGTGAAATTAAAAAAATAATAATAATAGGCAATAGCCCAATATTTAAATATAAATATGAAACTAAATTGGTTAAATTTTTATCCCTCTGGCCGACGAAAGCACCGGCGCGTTCTGATGGATTTTTTCCTCATGATGACAGCTGAAACAACTTAAAACAGGCCTTCCGTCATTTTTGGCGATAGCTTACAGATTGATGCAAGACTACGAATGGTCTACTTTTATTTGTGTACGCTCACAATAACAACAAAACTGTAATGGATGAGGCTGGTACTCATTCATCCAGCCACCGGAGGGAGCTCTCTCCTGAATACTAACTTGGACTCTTGCTCGTTGGTGACTTCCTGTTACACACCTGTATAAATGGACATGCATTTCCACTACTACTTTGCGAAGTATTGCCAGTTATTCACTGCCTTACCAAGCGTTTCCTATTGTCTGTTTCACTGCCTTCTTGTTACTGACTTTTTTGCCTACTTTATTGGATTTTGCCTTTTGGATATCGTTCGCTGTTCTGCCTGCTTCATCTACTACGTCTCTGCCTGTTGTTTTGGATTTGGTTGCTGATATTGATTAAACTTCCAGCATTTGTATTCTATCTTGCCTCCATATCGAGTCCCTCACAAAAACCTTGTACTTTTGAATAATAATAATAAAAAAAACAGGGTGCTGAAGGAGAGAGAACTGAGTTCTATGGCGAAACGCCTGCTTATATAGAGCTATAAGCCACGCCCGTTTGGCGGGCTCGTTGGCGCGGTGTTTCGCCATAGGCTGATAGTCATTGGTTCAAAAAGTTTCTTTTTTTGAAGCAATAGACGTGCAGTTACACTGCGCTATTGAAAAAGGCTTCAGTGAGGAGGAAAAAGGAGCTTTTCCCCATACGCAGTATGAGTTAATGTATCGAAAGGGAACTGAATTGTGAAGCGTTACACATGCCATTTCCCAATCTATGTGTGCAAAGTTAACACACACATTTCAAAAAAGGTAAATGGCTGTAATTGACCGTTCGCCCCCTTTAGTTACTGTTGCTATGGCCGACAAGCCATGCCGATCTCTCGCCACACATCAAAGTGAAAAATACATCACGGAGCAGAGAGGTCACTGACAATGCGTCGACAGACAAGACAGAGCAGGTTACTTTTGATATGAAACAAAGTCTCAAATTTCAAATTTTGTCATTTTACATAAATACTGTTTTGTGTCGTGACAGATCACTGTAGCACCTCAGTTCAAGTGGCACATGAACCGATCATCTCTTCCTAATAGTTCATTTATAGCATCAAATAAACATGATTGAACATCATAAGGAACGTTGTTTCAATCGCAGAAAGACATCATTACACACCATTTTTCAAGTTCAAGTCCACCTACATTAATCTGCTAACTTCCCTGACTGCTTTTTCAGACAAAATGGCATATTTGGCGTTATGATTGGTTAGATCGCCTGTCACTCAAACTCCTGGCGAAGGGTCAACCAAAAGGTGGCTCTACGAAGTATTAAATCAGGGGACTGATGACTTTTCCAACTGTTATTCTATTTTTTATTATTATTATTATTATTATTAATTTTCAGAACTGTTGCCTTTTCTTTTCTTTTTTTGTTGTAAGGCAACAAAAGTTTTTTGCTTTTTTTTGGGGGGGGGGGGGGGTCGATTTCAGACTGTACGACAAATAAAGTAACTTAACTATTTCAAAGGGGTATGATGATTTTCTCTAGACACTGTATATTGCTTAAGAAGTGTATTTGTATGATTTTCCTTCAAAATAAATGCTACTTTGATATTTTGCTGTATAAGAAAACCAACTTCATGACTGTCCAAAATCTTTGTCTATGGTGTATCTATGAAAAGCAAGAAAAGAAGTTTTGTTGTTGTGTCTAACTTAAATTCTAAGAACAGTGATAGTAAACAAAAGGAAAGACAATGTACAGATAATTACAGAGTTACATCTCTAGTAGGGTGTTATGAACAAATGCCTTTGGCTGTAATTGTAGCACAAATGTACACACTTTAAAACCTAGATTTTAGCTAGACTAAAACAATAAGTTGTCTTTTTAAAATATCATGAAGTGCTTAAGTCAGACTAAAATCTAAATATTCTGGAAATTTAAGGGCAAGTCAAGAGCAGTGGGTCATCTATGTATTTCATGCATACAGAAAATTCATATAGCCTGCTTGCAAGTTGTTGTGTTATGCTTGTTGTATGGTGATTTATAGTGTTGAAATAAAAAAAAACACAAAAAAAACAACAAAAAAAAAAAAACATGCAAAGCAAAATGCTGTAAATGTGCATACATATCAATAGGAGGGCAAACAGACAGATAGAAAACTACGTACCAAACAAAACAATACGGGGACTGAGAGGGTAGTTAGATGTATCAGACACTCCTGAAGAGAGATGGACAGACTATGAGACCATAGACACAGCTAGCAGAGCAAAAACTACAACCAACAGCCTGTTTGTACATTAAAGAGGCAGAAAAACGTCTCAGGTTACAGATGTAACGCTGGTTCCCTGAGTAGGAAACGAGATGCTGCGTGGTAACGCATTGGGATCCTTCTGTGTGATGTCGTCACTGAAGCACTCATGTATCTAGCCAATCGCGTAGCGAGACGTCAGAGATGGGTGACGTCACGGACCAGGAAGCTATAAAGCACACTCGAATGCTGAGCACGCCAGCTTCTAAGTAAGTCTGAAGCAAGCACTCACAAGTGTGCAGGGGTACGGCAAGAGACGCAGCGTCTCGTTCCCTACTCATGGAACCAGGGTTACATCTGTAACCTGAGACGTTCCCTTTCGTGGGAACTATCGACGCTGCGTGGTAACGCATTGGGAACGCAATCCCAACTGAGCCGTAGCTCAAGCACTTGCCAAGGTTATCTTGACAGGACAGAGGACCCCGAAGTGGAGACAACATCAAGGTTATAATATTTAATAAATGTGTGCTGGCATGACCATCCAGCTGTGTAAGAACTGTGGACGAACCAGACAAATGAATCATTTAGATGATTCTTTCAAAACATAATTCTAATTCAGAATTGAGGTTCCGGCTCCGAACCGTCTGCAGATAAAGCCAGGCTGATTACTTTTACGACACATGCTTCCTGATAGCAGAAGCGACATACCAAAGGGTCACCCAAGAAGACAGAGAGACAATCCAGACCCTTTTGTTTCCTTACTTCACAGGAGAGCCAAAGAGACTGTTGAACAAATAAATCTGCTTCAAAATTGTTCCAACAATTTTAACGGACTTATCAAACATCTTTTAACTACATACATTTTGCATTATGTGTCCACAAGTACTACCTGTAAACAGTTAGGCTTTAGAAACACTCACAATTCATGTAAATGTGTTAACTCTTGACTGAATGACTGAAAGTATGCCTTATTTGGACTTAATTTGATTCTTTCCCCCTTTCCTATATCCTGACTTGAATGAAATCTGTTTAAAATGTATTGTATCCCATTTAACAGCAATTATGTTAAAATGGCAATCTGCTAAAGCAGAGACAGACCGGGATGTGACACTTATGTTTTATTGGGGGCAGAGGAAGGCCCTCTTGAAACAGGACAATGTCTGATTGGCCAAGACTCCTCAGAGGTGTGACAAACAACTAAGTTTAAATGATCATATTGCAAGATAGTGAATGGAGAGAAGTTGGTTAGTAAACGAACTGGGTTTGGTTAGTTCTGGTAAGAGAAACCATGACCAGAGTACCAAGAACAATGGAGTAACAAGAAGAACAGACCAGCCGCTCATTCAAGCCATCCAACCTTCACTCACTTTTCTTTTCTTTACTTAATTTTCCTTTACCGCTGAAAGTCTCGTGTCCTACGTTTCGCCGCAAAGTTCAACCAACGACTTTTGCCGCTTCAACTCCAGCGACAAAGAGACTTCCTTCATTGTTCCACACGGACCTGATCTGGACCAATCATCGACTTGGGAAACCCCTCTCTGCATGACGAGGGAAATTCACCTTTAAGTCAACGCAAGCAAGTACCTCCAGACCAAAACTGAACTGGTGCATAAATGAATGATTCATGGTTCGTTCTGGTCCTTGAAATGCATTGATAGGAATTCGGTTAATCAGATCACTCTCTCTCTCTCTCTCTCTCTTTCAAAACTCTTTCTCTCTCATTTCCTTCTTACTGCAACGCGTATGAATGTGTGTGTGTGTGTGTGTGTGTGTGTGTGTGTGTGTGTGTGTGTGTGTGTGTGTGTGTGCCTTTGTGTTAGATTAGTTTGTGTTAGAATAAATAAAATCTCTTGTAGATTTTAAAAGGAAAGTGTCTTGTATTATGTGCTTTATGATTTAATGTCTTAAACTGTGATCAAGTTACCGTGCTCTAATCAGTGTTTTCACGATTGTTGGATATTTATATCCGTTACAAGAGCTTATTACGGCTCGAGCAAATGAACGCTGGACGAATCAGTTGCTCGGTCGTAATCTAAACAACTCTTTATAATTCCCTATAAATATTTCATTTGAGCTAATTTTACTTCCTAGGGTGTTTTCCCTACAAGCTGCATCACATATGTCACTCATGGAGACTCCTGACATCAGAGCTTATGATGCCGCCATACCCCTGGTCGAATGGGCGCGAACATTCAAGGGAGAGGGCTGTCCGGCCGCTTCGTATGCAAGTGAGATGGCCTCGACCACCCACTTGTTCATTCTCTGTTTTGATGCTGGGCCCCCTTTTTTAGGGGACCCATAACAGACAAACAACTGATCTGACTTACGCCACAGGGCAGCTCTGTGGACATAAGTATCCAAAGCCCTTTCTGGGCATAACAGATTCAACTTTTCATGATCCGCAGATTCAAATGGAGGAGGATAGAAAGACTGAAGCACAATGGGGCCTGGGACATTGGTAGGGACCTTTGGGACATACCCCAGTCTAGAATACAGGAATGCTTTCACCATTTCTGGAGCAAATTCAAGGAAAGAGGGAGCAACAGAAAGTGCTTGTAAATCTCCTATCCGCTTCAGAGAAGTGATAGCCGATGAAATAATCGTTTTCAGAGTGAGGAACCTCTCAGGAACCTCCTCTAGTGGTTCAAAGGGAGCCTCAGCTAACCCTTGTAAGACCACAGCCAAGTCCCAGGTTGGCACCCTTGTGCGCACTGGAGGCCTCAACCTCAGTGTGCCACGGAGGAAGCGTGTGACGAGGGGGTCTCGTCCTACCGAGATAATCCCCTCAAGAGGAGCATGATATGCTGAGATTGCTGTGACATAAACCTTTAGGGTTGAGTGAGATAGACCCTCCGAGAATTTTTCCTGGAGGAATTTTAGCACACAGCTAATGGAAGAAAGGACAGGGTCCGTATTTAAATGTCTACACCAGGTAGAAAACAAATTCCATTTGTAAGCATACAACTTCCTCGTGGCGGGAGCTCTGGAGTTAACCCTCTGGAGTCTGAGGCTGATTTGGGGCCTGGAGAAGTTTTGACATGCTCTGACATTTGTGCTTTTTTCAGTTCTTCATAAACATATTAATGGAAAAAGTGACATTACACTGTATTCAGCACAAACTAGGCTACAATAATATGTGAGGAACATGTATGTACATGTTTGTGTTTTTGAAGGAATAACATTTATGCGTGGTTATTGAAAAAACAAAAAACTTAAGTCACTGAAATAAGGCCAAAAAAAGTATAGTAAATCTGTGTTCACAAGACTTTTGGGTATTGGAGGTTGTAGACTAGAATTTTTGCTTCAGAATTATGTAAAAATTATGCTGCCTACTCCTTCATATAAAACAATATATTGATTTAGTTTTTGTAAGACACTTTTTGCCAAGGAACACAGTATGCGAGGAGGCGTGAATCACCACTGAAAATGGGCCATTCTCACCTGAGAAGACAAAAGAATTGGATAGTAATGAGCTGAAATGACTTGCATATTAATGAGGCATTTCAGTCAGGTAGGCTGTGAAAAAAAACCTGTGATGTCTCAAGCTCATTATGATATATGAAACATACAGAAAAATATTATTACAATATAAAGTAATGGTTTTATATTATACTTTAAAATATAATGTATTTCTGTGATGCAAAGAGTCTGAATATAGGCTTTTAGTTTAAAAGCATGCACATTTGGAGAAATATTGGATTCTCATATGCTTATGTCAATTTTCTATACAGAGGAGTTATTTTTATTTAATATTCACTGTCATTACTATGAGAGCTGGTGTTTTCAATTCATCCTTGAAGTCGGAGGGCGCTCTATGCATTTTTAGTCCACAAATTCATCTAAAAGAAGAAGAGGCTATTCCATGAATGGAGTTTCCAATTCATACAGCAGCAGGAGGGCGCTAAAGAAACAAAAACTCATCTAAAATTCATCCATAGAAGAAAAGTAAACAGGAACTAACTGTATGTCTTCTAGAGATCGCTAACCATGACTTTTACATCCAGATAAACACTTTTCAAGACAATAAATACACGATTGAGATGATGAATGCATGTATTGCCTCTGAATTTGCGTCTGAATAGCGCTGGCTCCGTGGGCGTGGCCGCATTAGCGGATAATGAGCTGAATCACAGTCTTCTGACATGGCTCTCTTTTCATACAGATTACATAAACACAGAAGGTTTGTTTTCGATTTGACTTACATGATTTAAAACCTGACATCTTAACGTTTTTTTAGACATAAGTTTAATTTTTCTGTGATTAGTATTCACTAAGTTACAGTTCATTTTCTGAGAATTATCAGATTGGATTTCGTTCAGAGGGAGAGGAGAGATCACACATCATGTTAGTTTTCTTTATTTTACAAAAAGCACAACATTTTGTTTTTACTTTGAGTGTATATAAATAAAAGAAGACATTCTATAGTTTCAATTGATATATTACTTATGTCTCTATGACAAAAAATGACGAAGTATTTGAAGTCTGTTTTGCTGCAATGTGAAAAAAAACTGCAAAACGCGCCGGCGCGTTTTTAGACCTCAGAGTGTTAAGAATGGTCTCCACAACCTCGGTTGGGAGACCAGCATCTACGAGCCTGGCCCCCTCAGGGGCCAAGCCCATAGTTTCAGTCGTTCTGGGTGGGGATGTTTGATCATGCCGCCCGCTTGGGACAGGGGGTCTTATCTGAGAGGAAGCTCCATTGGGGAGCCGTTGAGTAACGACACTAGGTCTGAGAACCATATCATGGTTGGCCAGAATGGGGCTACCAGTATTAGATTGGCCCCTTCTCGGCGTACTTTTTCCAGAACTCTCGGGAGCAGGGCGGTCGGGGGAAATGCCTACAGGCGCAGCCTCGGCCACGTCTGTACAATAGCATCCAGACCCAGAGGTGCTGGATGTGTTAGGGAGTACCAGAGCGGACACTGGGTTGACCCTCCCGAAGCAAACAGGTCGACTTCCGCTCGACCGAAATTTTTCCATAGGAGACTCACCACTTCTGGGTGGAGTCTCCACTCCCTGGGCCTTGGCCCCTGCCTCGAAAGGGCATCTGCTCCCACATTTTGATGTCCCGGGATGTAAGCTGCCTCAACGAGAGCAGCTTCCCTTGGGACCACAGGAGGATCTGACGGGCCAAGTAATATAGTCGGCGAGACCGCAGACCCCCCTGATGATTTATATATGCAACCACTGCAGTGTTGTCCGTACGAACCAACACATTGTAACCTCTCAGTGTTTCAGAGCTAGAAACACTGTCATCATCTCTAGCTGATTTATGTGCCAAGAGAGCTGATGGTCTTCCCAAAGACCCTGAGCTGAGTGACCACTCATGATCGCTCCCCAGCCCGTGAGGGAGGCATCTGTCGTAAGCATTACTCAACGAGTAGGGGCCCCCAACACGGGTCCCTGGGACAGGAACCGGGGGTCTTTCCACATGGTCAGAGAACGAAGACATCGTTTTCCCCTCGGGGAGAACCCCCCGGTCCTGAGCCTCCACTGTAGGGGTCTCATGTGCAGAAGGCCAAAAGGTATTACATTGGACGCAGCTGCCATCAGACCCAGCAGTTTCTGGAACTATTTTACAGTGAGTGACTGGCCTAACTACACCCCTTTCATAGCCATAAGAATGGCACTCACCCGAGCGGGAGACAAATGTGCCGGCATCGTGGTGGAGTCCCACACTACACCCAGATAGTTGGTGGATTGAGCTGGAACTAGCACACTCTTTTTGGCATTGAGCCTCAGCCCAAGCCTCTTCATATGGGACAGAACAGCATCTCGATGCTGAACTGCTAGTTGCTCTGACTGAGCTAGAATCAACCAAACGTCGATATAATTCAGTATGCGAATGACCTGGATCCTCAGCGGAGCCAGAGCTGCGTCCACGCATTTCGTGAATGTGCGGGGTGATAATGATAGGCCAAATGGAAGAACCCTGTACTGGTAAGCTTCGCCCCCGAAAGCAAACCTGAGGAACTTCCTGTGAGAAGGATGGATGGACACATGAAAGTACGCATCTTTCAGGTCTATTGCCACAAACCAGTCCTCGGACCTGATCTGTGGTATAATCTGTTTGAGTGTCAGCATCTTGAACTTGAGCTTTTGTATAGAGCGATTTAGCACACGTAAATCTATGATAGGTCGTAGACCTCCATCCTTCTTTGGAACAATGAAATAACGGCTATAGAACCCTGACTGATTGCTGGGAGGAGGAACCCTTTCTATAGCTCCTTTTCACAAAAGTGTCGCAACTTCTAGTTCCATAACCAGAAACTGCTCGGAGGTTACCAATGTGGGAAGAATCCCGTTGAATCTGGGGGGCGAGACCCGAACTGGATCTTGTAACCCTCTTTTATAGTGAGCAGCACCCATTTTGATATATTCTGGAGAAGTTTCCATTCTACCAGAAAATTTACTAAGGGAACCAGTCTCTCGAGAAGAGAACAATCGAATCAAGTGGCCGGCCCTCCTCGGAGGGTCGGTGGAGACCGCTGCGCCCTGACGCACACTGGGTGGCAGGGTTGGCATAACGATCCCCTGAGGGCGCCGAAGGGGAGCGGCTGTTAGATGTATTTTCCGCCCTCATCGGTTCCTGACCCACAGACGCTTCGAAGCCTTCCGGGCCAGGATAACGGCACGCAGGTCCATTCTGCCCCTAGAAAGTTTCGGCTGAGTGGGCCGACCCGATCCCCAAGCTCTCTGCAGGGGAGCACGGGCGGCGACGCTGATCTTTTGATGCACTCTGTGGTGCGCTGAGGAGCTCGTCGACGGCCGAGGCTGATCCCGCTCATCAGCCTCGGGGGGAGGGATTCTTGGTTTGCGGGGCATGAACCTCTGGAACGCCGCAGACTGTTTCTTAGCCTCCTGGAACTCTTTATCGTGAAAGAGTGCCCGGCGTGATCTTAAAACTCTGAGGGTGAGCTTCTCGCAATGAACACAGACAGCCCCCTCGAGAGCTGCCTGTGCATGCTCAACCCCCAGGCAGACAACACACATCTCGTGAGTGTCCCCATCTGGAATATATATCGTGTACATGGGTGAACACACTTTTTAAATTGTCTGCCTTCCGCCATTTCACTCGTGTCTTATTCACTATATAAATATATATATGTGTGTGGTGCACAGTAACACTCTTGTCCTCAAACAAGATAATATTTTCAGAGATATTAACAGAGATAATATTTTCCAAATAAGCAGGACAAACAACACCAAATAAGACACACAAGATAACATAGAGCGCTTGCTGAAGACACAGAAGCTGGCGTGCTCTGCATTCGAGTGTGCTTTATAGCTTCCTGGTGCGTGACGTCACTAGTCTCTGACGTCTCGCTACGCGATTGGCTAGATACATGAGTGCTTCAGTGACAACATCAAGCAGAAGGTTCCCAATGCGTTACCACGCAGCGTCGATAGTTCCCACGAAAGGGAACTAAAGTTTATCCAGTAAGAGTGAATGCAGGTGTGCTTGTACACCATATGAATTTCTTAATCTGATCAATTACAACTGCTAATTATTAAAATCAAATCAACACAAAATACTAAGGTATATGTAAATTGTGCAAAAGTACGGTGTACATTTTTGGACATCCTCAGACCTCAGTCATATAACGAAAAGGCATCATGCCTCAAACGGCATCAGTCATTGTACAAAAAGGCATCGTGCCTCAGACTGAAAGGCTTTAGGTCTCAGGAAAAACAACGTCAGGTTTCAGGTCTTGTACAATTAGGCATCGGGCAAAACAGCCTCAGACTAAAAGGTATCAGACGAAACCAACTTGGACAAAAAGGCATCAGACGAAACAGACACTTTTATTCAGCCCGTTGCTGTTTTTCTGCAAACCAATGTGAAAATCGTCATGTGTAGAACCTAACCAGTGTAATATTTAATTAAAGCTGTAAGAATAAAATATCAGGTACAGCTTTTGGTCTCTCTCCCTCTGCTTTTTTTCATTTGTTAACAATATCATAAAAAAAAAAAAAAAAAAAAAAAAAAAAAATTGCCAAGGGAATTACATAAACACATAAAATAAATACCATCAATAGATTCTACATAATTAACATACACATACACACACACACACACTTACATCAATTTGAGAATAGTTACAGTTAAATATAAAAATGGGGGAGAACTATTGTGTTACAGTACACTGGAGACGGACACAGACGTAATAGGTAATGTAGAGTTTATTTAACCACAGCAGAGCAAATGGATGAAACAGGTGAGTGAACAGATACTTGGAATTCGTGGAGTAGATATGAATGAGATAATTACTGTCCTTTCTTTTGTAGTTGGAGTAATGCTGAAGACTGGAGATCCCTGGAGAACAATGGATTTGGTGTAAACACACACACACAGCAGACGAGGAACACAATGGGAAGGAGACACGCTGGAGACAAGTATATGAAGAGTAGTCCTTGAGGTAAGCATCACACTGGGTATATGCGAACGAGACCGGACAAGTAGTGCTGTGTGTGTGTGTGCTTTATACTGGTGATGATGAGTGAGGTAATGAGGTGCAGGTGGCGGTGATCAGTACTCGGGAGATGGCGTGCATTGTGATTGGTGGAGGTTGGAACCTGACGTGTCTGTGACAGTACCCCCCCCTCCACGGCCCGCTCCTGAGGGCCGAGAACCCCGACGCCGTGGTGGACGTCCTCTACCCCGCGGTGCCGGCTTCTCAGGGTGATTATCGTGAAGGGTTTGGAGTAAACTGGGATCTAAGATGTCGTTCCTTGGGACCCAGGAACGTTCCTCTGGACCATATCCTTCCCAATCCACCAGATATTCAAGTTGGCCACCACGACGTCGGGAGTTCAAGATCTCGTGAACCTCGTAGGCAGTTCCGTCCTCCAGGATGAGTGGAAGAGGGGGGTTCAGCGGGAACCACGTCAGGTCCTGTGGGGGAAACAGAAGGGTAGTGAGCCTTGAGTAGTGACACATGGAAAGTGGGTTGTATACGATACCCTTGTGGCAGTTGAAGTTGGTATGTGACGGGGTTGACCTGCTTGATGATGGGGAATGGGCCAATGAACCTGGGACTCAGCTTTTTGCAGGGCAGACGCATTCTGATGTCCCTCGTAGATAGCCAGACCAACTGACCAGGTTGGAAGACAGGGGTGTCAGATCGTCGAAGGTCGGCTACCATCTTGCGTCTGCGTAGGGTTCGTTGCAACTGATGGTGAGCTGAGTCCCAGACCCTCTCGCTCTCCCGGAACCAATAATCCACAGCTGGAACGTTGGAGGGTTCCCCATCCCAGGGGAACAGTGGGGGTTGGAAGCCGAGTACGCACTGGAACGGAGTAAGTCCTGTAGTAGACTGCTTGAGGGAGTTTTGAGCGTACTCGGCCCAACCCAGGAACTGGTTCCAGGAGTCCTGGTGGTCGTGACAGAAGGTACGTAGGAAGCGGCCTATTTCCTGTACCTTCCTTTCCGTCTGCCCGTTCGACTGGGGGTGATAGCCGGATGTCAGGCTAACGGCCACACCTAGGAGAGAGAAGAAAGATCTCCACACTCTCGATATGAACTGTGGACCTCGGTCGGAAACAATGTCCTCTGGTATTCCGAAGTATCTGAAAACTTGATTGAAGAGTACTTCGGCTGTCTCCATGGCAGTTGGTAATCCTGGGAGTGGAATGAGACGACAGGATTTAGAAAAACGATCAACTACAACTAGGATGGTGGTATTACCGTCTGAAGCAGGGAGATCGGTTATGAAGTCCACTCCTAGGTGTGACCATGGGCGTTCTGGAACGGGCAGAGGAAGGAGTTTTCCAGATGGCAGATGACGAGGTGACTTGGAAATGGCGCACTCCCTACATTCCTGGCCACCAGAAGCGTTCTTTTAGCAACGAGAGGGTTTCATTGACCCCCGGGTGACCAGTACCAAGTGACATGTGAGCCGAGTGAATGGTGGGAGTGCGACGTGTCCGTGGTAGGTAGAGCAAGCCTGGTGGACAGCCCGGCGGAGGGTTTGTGGAGGCATTGGAGGAGGGGATCGTCTCCTCGGACCAAGTGATGGGACTTACTATGAGGGAGCTTGGGATGATAGGTTCAGGTTCCTCAGTTTGTTCCTCAGGAGCATGGAGTCTGGAGAGAGCATCCGCTTTAACGTTCTTAGTCCCTGGACGGTAGGAGATTGTATAATTGAAACGGGAGAAAAACATAGCCCAGCGGGCTTGTCTGGGGTTAAGTCTCTTGGCAGTATTCGAGGTTCTTGTGATCTGTTAACACCAGGAAAGCATGTTTAGCACCCTCCAACCAATGCCTCCACTCTTCCAATGCGAGTTTGACTGCTAGAAGTTCCCTGTCACCAATGGAGTAGTTGACTTCCGCCGGGCTGAGCTTGCGGGAGAAGAAGGCACATGGATGAAGTCTACTCGGTGTCCCCTGCTGCTGCGACAACACCGCTCCCACTCCAGTCGTTGATGCATCAACTTCAACAATGAAGGGTTCCTCTGGGTCTGGATGTACGAGTAAGGGAGCGGTGGTGAAGGCTTTCTTGAGTCTTTCAAAGGCGTTGGTGGCTGCTGGAGTCCAGGACAGAGACTTGGGTTTATTTCTGAGGAGACTGGTGAGTGGATGGGTGATAGAACTGTAACCTTGAATGAATCTTCTGTAGAAGTTGGAGAAACCTAGGAATCGTTGGAGCTCTTTTATGGTTGTGGGTGCTGGCCAGTTAGTGATGGATTCCACCTTCCCCTCGTCCATCCAGATGCCACTGTGGTCAATGTGATAACCCATGAAAGAAACGGAATCTTGATGGAATGAAAATTTTTCAGCCTTGAGGAATAGATGGAATTGACGGAGACGGTTGAGGACCCCCGCAACGTGTTGGCATATGTTCGGCCTGGCTCCGGGAGTATATGAGAATGTCGTCGATGTAGACTAGGACAAATCGGTGGAGAAACTCCCGGAGCACCTCATGAATAAAGTCCTGGAATACGGAGGGGGTGTTGACCAGTCCATACGGCATGACGAGGTATTCATAGTGTCCAGTAGGTGTTATAAAGGCGGTTTTCCACTCGTCCCCCTCACGTATCCGAATGAGGTTGTACGCGCTGCGGAGGTCCAGTTTGGTGAATATAGTGGTACCACGGAGATGTTCCAGGGCTGCTGGGATGAGAGGAAGGGGATAACGGAACTTCACAGTGATTTTGTTAAGTGCTCGATAATCTATACATGGCCGCAAGCCTCCGTCCTTCTTCACCACAAAGAAAAAGCTGGAAGCAGCAGGGGAAGTAGACGGTCTGATGTAACCTTGGGCGAGGGCTTCCTTGATGTAGTCTTCCATGGCCTTCTCCTCCGGGATGGAAAGTGGGTATATCTTACCCTTTGGTACTGGTACTGGTTCTCCCATGGTCGGTGTGGAGGCAGCTTGGAAGCCCGTTGTGGACAGAAGACATCGCTGAAGGGGGCGTAACACTTGGGGATATCCACTGAACGTTGTTCCATTGGACTTTCGATGGAAGTGGCACAGAGAGATAGATCAGGTGGAGATGATGGTGGAAGAGGAAGTTCCATCAGGCAACGTGAGAAGCAAGTGTCGCCCCACTTCAGGATTTTGCCCGATTTCCAGGAGATGGTGGGATTATGCTGCTCCAACCAGGGGCGCCCCAGAACCACGTCAGCCGTTGATTCCTCCAGAACCAGCATATGAGCTTCCTCACGGTGTAGAAGACCCACTTGGAGAGTTACTGGTCCAGCCACTTTACACACGCTCTTACGACTGAGGGGTCTACCGGTTATAGAGTTGATCTTGTATATTGTCGGAGATGGAGTGGTTTTGAGTTGAAGTTGACGACAGATGGCCCCAGAGAGGAAGTTGCCGGCAGACCCTGAGTTGAGGAGCGCGACCACTGAAATAGAGACATTGGCGGCAGTAAGAGTGACAACAGTGGTAAGTGGTTTCATTTTATGTGTAGCGGGAATAATGGCACTCACCAGGGGTCGTGGAGGTCTAGTGGGGCATGTAGCAATGACATGCCCAGGTTCACTACAATAGAGACAGAGACGTAGAGTCAGACGACGGCGTCGTTCTTCAGAAGATAATCATGAATGTTCTAGTTCCATGGGTTCTTGGGCTGGTTCTGGAGTGCTGATGGGTTCGGATCGACAGGAGGGCACGTTGATGTTGTACTGGTCCTGGTGCTCTTGGATGCACGCTTGCATGCGAGTGGCGCAGCGTATGGAAAGCTGGATGAACTTCTCAAGGCCGATGTTATCCTCGCATGCAGCGAGATGCAGCCGTACCCGAGTATTCAATCCTTGCCGGTAGGTGGTGATAAGCGCTTGTTCATTCCATCCGCTGATTGAAGCAAGCGTTCTGAACTGTAAAGTATAGTCATAGATAGACATAGATCCTTGTTTAAGATTATAAAATTTCTCACCAGCAGACGAATCAGTGATGGGTTTCCCAAACACCTCCCGGAAGTGAGAGATGAACGCTGAAAATGATTGCGTAACTGCACCCTGTTGTGACCAGATGGAATCAGCCCACATTAACGCTTTACCGCTGAGTTGAGAGATGACAAAGGCAATTTTAGATGTATCACTCGGGTACAGGTGCGGCTGCATCTCCAGGACCAGTGTGCATTGCAGCAGAAATCCGCTGGAATCCTTCGCCGATCCTGAGTAGGGCACGGGTTTGGCCATGGGACTGGCGTACGGAGGCAGTGAAGGAGGAATGTTGACAGTGCTACCGGTGTCCGCTGGTGCAGGTGAATGAACTGGATCAGGAGCTGGTGGTGGAGAATGGACAGTTAATGTACGCCGAAGCGTATCCACCAGCTCCTGAAATGGATCCGGGAGGCTCATGCTGGGTTGACTGTATTGGTCCGGTCTTCTGTTACAGTACACTGGAGACGGACACAGACGTAATAGGTAATGTAGAGTTTATTTAACCACAGCAGAGCAAATGGATGAAACAGGTGAGTGAACAGATACTTGGAATTCGTGGAGTAGATATGAATGAGATAATTACTGTCCTTTCTTTTGTAGTTGGAGTAATGCTGAAGACTGGAGATCGCTGGAGAACAATGGAGTTGGTGTAAACACACCCACACACAGCAGACGAGGAACACAATGGGAAGGAGACACGCTGGAGACAGGTAAGTATATGAAGAGTAGTCCTTGAGGTAAGCACCACACTGGGTATATGCGAACGAGACCGGACAAGTAGTGCTGTGTGTGTGTGTGCTTTATACTGGTGATGATGAGTGAGGTATTGAGGTGCAGGTGGTGGTGATCAGTATTCGGGAGATGGCGTGCGTTGTGATTGGTGGAGGTTGGAACCTGACGTGTCTGTGACATATTGGTAATATATGGTACTATGTTCACAAGTAAGGTGTATATTTTCAAAACTCTAATTTAGTACCTTTAACAATCAGTTCATTCAATAGCAAACAATGCAAGATACTTGTTTCACATCACCCTTGTTGCTGAAAAATGACAGTAATACAGGCTACAGATGCCACAATTAGAAAATACACTTACTTTACCTAAATTACAAAAATGACATGAAATCCATAATGTTTGTAATAGTGTCTAGTCAGTGTGTTATCAAAAGGTGTGATGTATGAAACAGTCATGAGACTGAATGTATACTGTAGTTGATCTTTACAGATCAAGGATGTGTTACAGTAATGTGGCAGTCTACCATGGTAATGCCTCTGTTTACAGTAGGGCTGCACAATATATTGCACGATATGAAAAATAACATTGAACTTGAACGCGATTATCGCTTAAACGCAATTCTTAGTGCGATTATGAAATCGCAAAGGCTGCGATTACTTTTTTATGCGCAGCTTGTAAATGAAGTTAATGAAGCTAATCCATCTGAAAGCACTGCGAGTTTGAGTCGCTTATAATGTACATTTGAAAAAGCAACACGCGTCAAACTTCTTTTCAGACACGAGAAGCATTTATTAACATCTTGTCCAACAAAGGACAACATTTAATAACATGTTTTTACTCCAAACTCACTTCATAACGACAGTTAAGCGTCCTTCTGTGAGATGATGTGGCTTCTTACACAGAATAAGGCAGTCGTGTGTTTATTTATGTTTAATTAATCAAAGCATTTCAATCTTCTGTTTATTCAGCTACAGTGATATGATGTTATCTTCTGCTGCGGGGCATATTTTGAGTTTCTGCGCAAAAGCGCCCTCTGGCTTTCAGATGGAGAAGCATTTACTACTGATCACAGAGCCATAAAGCTCTGACAAGCCACGCATTAAATAATCGCAGCCTTTGCCATATGGCGTGCGATTTTATTGTGATAAATCATGCAGCCCTAGTTTACAGTATCACATGGCATACTACAGTTTTTTTGCTTTGGAGTAATTTTCACAATTAGTAAATTTTCAAAACTCTTAGTACTAATACCACAACAGATCATCAAAAGTACAATATTTTCAAACATTTCAGCATATTTTCAATTGTTTTGGTACAATACACAAAATCACAAAGTATCCTTTTCACTATGCAAAATAAGTGTTTCATCTATATAAATGTTTCATTCACGGTGATTGCCTTTCATAATTCTATTACAATCAAACTTTTCATTTGCATCTCTTTTCGTTCAGTTTAATACATTTGTCCATTATTTAATCCAACTGATCTTAATGGTTAATCAATTAATCATTTGGTACACCTATAGTTTTCTAGAGATACAGATTCTATAGATATAGTTTCTAATTTGTTTGAAATTATAACTACAATGCTCAAAGTGTGTGTGTGTGTGTGTGTGTGTGTGTGTGTGTGTGTGTGTGCTTTTGTTTATATTACATTGTGGGGACCAAATGTCCCCATGATGTAATATAAACCTGAGTTCACCTACATCGTGGGGACCAGCCAGCGGTCCCCACAATGTAAATGGGTTTATAAATCATATAGAATGAGTTTTTGTGAAAAAGTAAAAGTTTGCACAGTTTCCTGTGAGGGTTAGGTTTAGGGGTAGGGGCAGGGTAGGGGGATAGAATGTACAGTTTGTTCAGTGTAAAATGCATTGAAGTCTATGGAAAGTCCCCACAATTCACAAAAACAAACATGTGTGTGTGTGTGTGTGTGTGTGTGTGTGAACTTGTATTTATTAGATCCAGAAGACACCACAAAGTACGAAAGATACGAAAGATTCCATAGACGGGGACATTCCATAGACATAATGGTTTTTATATTGTACAAACTGTATATTTTATTCTCTACCCCTGAACCTACCCATCACAGAAAACTTTCTGATATTTTAGATTTTCAAAAAAGATAATTCTATATGATTTATAAGCCTTTTTCCTCATGGGGACCAAAAAAAAAAAAAAAAGTCACCACACGGTCAGAATTTACTGGTTCCCTTTCGTGGGAACTATCGACGCTGCGTGACAACGCATTGGGAACCTTCTGCGTGATGTCGTCACTGAAGCACTCATGTATCTAACCAATCGCGTAGCGAGACGTCAGAGACGGGTGACGTCACGGACCAGGAAACTATAAAGCACACCCGGATGCAGAGCACGGTAGCTTCTGTGTCTTCAGCAAGCACTCTATGTTATCGTGTGTCTTATTTGGTGTTGTTTGTCTTATTTCATATAAACAAGTCACGATATCTTTGTCTGAGGACAAGAGTATCTCACACCAATCCATATATATATATATATATATATATATATATATATATAAAAGACACGTATTATGGCGAGAAACAGCAGTTGAATGGGAGTTGAGTAAGCCTGGGCAGCTCTCGAGGGAGCCGTCTGTGTGCACTATATAAAAAAAAAAAAAGAAACTCGCTCTCAGAATACTGTGTTCCAGTGTTCCCCGCGGATCGCGGAAAAGAAGCCATTCGTGGGGTTCACAAATGGATCTGACACAGGGGTTAGAGACGGGCGTTGCCCTTTCTCTGCCCTTACCTGCCAGGTTCAGTGCCGTCTCCCAGGTGGAAGCACGCTCTGCGGTTTCTTCCCCGGGTTGAGGCACCGGTATTTCACATGCCAGCTCTGAGGAGGTGGATATTGTGATATCGATCTGAGGACTCGCCACCTAACACACATCGTGTTAGGGAGTGGAGCATGCACGTCAGTTCAAAAACAAAGCAGCTGACGGTTCATTCATAAAAATGTCCCGGAGTGTAAAAGAAATGAACTAGCGGGAGTTTTTATCTCCACTCCTGTTGGCTTTATTCTCGAGGGAATAAAAGTCTAACAAGAGGCTTAGATCTCGCGTTTGCCGAGGCAGCGCGTGGATTAAGCCTGCAATAAGGAATATATAGCTCGAATCTCGCGTTTGCCGAGGCAGCGCGTAGATTAAGTGTGCAACAAAAAATATACGGCTCGCTCGGATCTTGCGTTTGCCAAGGCTGCGCATAGATTGCGTGCACGTAGTATATATTGTATATAATGTTTATACATAATATATATATCTGGAGGGAACTGAGTAGACGGGAGTTTCCCTTTCTCTCTTTCCCTATAATACCTTGCAAACTATTACGAGCTATAATTCTCTTTGTATTCTAATATATTCAGCCTGTCATTTTTGACTGTTTTGGGCTGCATTTAATTTAAGGATTAAATGAAATATTGAATACATTAAATTCTGAGGAATTTAAAGGAAAAGGGTGTCACCACCCTTGCTCCCCCGCAGAAAGCTTGGGGACCGGGACAGGTGACACAGCTGAAGTCCTTGTGAAGTAGGACAGATCTGCGGACTGTTATTACAACCAAGAAGGCTTCAAAGAGGTCCTGACATCTGTGGGCCAGGATCCATGAGGGCAGCCCCCTCCGGAGGGGGTCCTGTGTTAGAATATCTGACACCCGTCCCCCTTTGGCGCCCTCAGGGGGCCGTTATGCTAACCCTGCCACCCAGTGTGCGTCAGGGCACAACAGTCTCCACCGACTCTCCGAGGAGAGCCTGTTATGACTTGATTCGTCTGTTTTCTGCCGGTGCGCCGCTCCAGAACATTGAATCGAGTGCTCAAAAACACCAGAGGTCAGTCTCGAGAGACTGGTTCCCTTAGCAGATTTTATGGTAGAATGGAAACTTCTACCGAATATATCAAAATGGATGCTGCTCATCAGAGGGTTACAGGGTCTCGCCCACCCAGATTCAATGGGGTCTTTCCCATAGTGGTGACCCCTAAGCAGTCTCTGGTTATGGAACAAGAGGTTATGACACTCTTGCGAAATGGAGCTATAGAAAGGGTTCCTCCTCCCAGCAAGCTATCAGGCTTCTACAGCCGCTACTTCATTGTTCCAAAGAAGGATGTGTCCTATCATAGATTTACATGTGTTAAATCACTCAATACGAAAGCTCAAATTCAAGATGCTTACACTTAAACAGATTATCCCACAGATCAGGTCCAAGGACTGGTTTGTGGCGATAGACCTGAGAGAGGCATACTTTCAGGTGTCCATCCATCCTTCCCATAGGAAGTTCCTCAGGTTTGCTTTCGGGGGCAAAGCTTACCAATACAGGGTTCTTCCTTTCGGCCTGTTATTATCACCCCGCACATTCACGAAGTGCGTGGATGCAGTGCTGGCTCCACTGAGACTCCAGGGCATCCGCGTACTGAATTACATAGAAAGTGATTCTAGCTCAATCAGAGCAACTAGCAGTTCAGCATCGAGATGCTGCTCTGTACCACATGAAAAGGCTCGGGCTGAGGCTCAATGCCAAAAAAAAAAAAAAAAGAAAAAAAGAGTGTGCTAGTTCCGGCTCAGACTACCACTTATCTAGGTGTAGTTTGGGACTCCACCATGATGCAGGCACATTTGTTTCCTGCTCGTGTGAGTTCCATTCTCGCAGCCGTGAAAGGGGTGAAGTTAGGCCAGTCACTCACTGTAAAACAGTTCCAGAAACTGTTGGGTCTTATGGCAGCTGCGTCCAACGTCATACCTTTTTGGCCTTCTGCACATATGACTCTTACAGTGGTGGCTCAGGACCAGGGGATTTTCTCCGAGGGGAAATCCTTTTCGCATGATCAAAAGTCGCACGGCAATGCCTTCGTGCTCTGGCCATGTGGAAAGATCCCTGGTTCCTGTCCCAGGTACCCGTGCTGGGGACTTCTGGTCGTCGTGTAATGCTTACGACAGATGCCTCCCTCAGTGGTCTTATATATAAACCATCAGGGGGGTCTGCGGTCTTGCCAACTTTACTACTTGGCTCGTCGGATCCTCCTATGGTCCCTAGGGAAGCTGCTCTCTCTGAAGCCAGCTTTCATCCTGGGGTATAAAGGGAGCAGACGCCCTGTCGAGGCAGGGGCCGAGGCCCGGGGAGTGGAGACTCCACCCAGAAGTGGTGGATCTCCTATGGAAAAATTTCGGTCGAGCGGAAGTCGACCTATTTGCTTTGGGAGAGTCAACCCAGTGACCACTCTGGTACTCCCGAACACATCCAGCACCTCTGGGTCTGGATACCATGGTACAGACGTGGCCGAGGCTTCGTCTGTATGCATTTCCCCCGATCACCTTGCTCCCGGGAGTTCTGGAGAAAGTACGCCGGGAAGGGGTCAGCCTAATACTGGTAGCCCCCTTCTGGCCAACCAGAATATGGTTCTCGGACCTAGTGTCCTTACTAGACGGCTCCCCAATGGAGCTTTCCCTTAGACAGGACCTCCTGTCGCAAGCGGGCGGCTCGATAATACATCCCCGCCCAGAACTGTGGAAGCTATGGGCCTAGCCTCTGAGGGGGCCAGGCTCATAGATGCTGGTCTTCCAACTGAGGTTGTGGAGACCATCCTTAACTCCAGAGCTCCCGCCACGAGGAAGCTTTATTCCTATAAACGGAATTTATTTTCTGCTTGGTGCAGACAGAATAATATGGACTCTGTCCACCCTCCTATCAGCTTTGTGCTAAGATTTCTCCAAGAAAAATTATCGGAGGGCCTATCGCCTTCAACCTTGAAGGTTTACGTTGCGGCTATCTCAGCCTTTCATGCTTCTCTTGAGGGTGGTTTCTCGGTGGGTCGAGACCCCCTCGTTACTCGCTTCCTCTGTGGCACACTGAGGTTGAGGCCAGCCTGGGACCTGGCTGTGGTATTACAAGGGTTAGCTGAGGCTCCCTTCGAACCACTCTCACTGTAAAACAGTTTCAGAGACTGTTGGGTCTGATGGCAGCTGCGTCCAACGTGATTACTATTGGCCTTCTGCACATGAGACCCTTACAGTGGTGGCACAGGACCAAGGGGTTTTCCCTGAGGGGAAACCCTTTTCGCATGATCGAAGTCACGCAGCGATGCCTTCGTGCTCGGGTCATGTGGAAAAAGCCTTGATTCCTGTCCCAGGGACCCATGCTGCCGCCACGAGGAAGTTGCATGCCTACAAATGGAATTTGTTTTCTACCTGGTGTAGAAACAATAATACGGACCCTGTCCTTTCTTCTATTAGCTGTGTGCTAAAATTCCTCCAGGAAAAATTCTCGGAGGGCCTATCTCACTCAACCTTGAAGGTTTACATTGCAGCAATTTCAGCATAACATGCTCCTCTTGAGGGGAATATCTCGGTAGGGCGAGACCCCTTTGTCACATGCTTCCTCCGTGGCACATTGAGGTTGAGGCCTCCAGTGCGCACAAGGGTTCCGGCCTGGGACTTGGCCGTGGTCTTACAGGGGTTAGCTGAGGCTCCCTTTGAACCACTAGAGGAGGTTCCTGAGAAGTTCCTCACTCTTAAAACGATTCTTTTATTGGCTATCACTTCTCTGAAGCGGATAGGAGACTTACAAGCACTTTCTGTTGCTCCTTCTTTTCTTGAATTTGCTCCAGGAATGGTGAAAGCATTCCTGTATCCTAGACCGGGTTATGTCCCAAAGGTCCCTACCAATGTCCCAGGCCCCATTGTGCTTCAGGCCTTCTATCCTCCTCCATTTGTATCTGCGGATCAGGAAAAATTTAATCTGCTGTGCCCAGTAAGGGCTTTGGATGCTTATGTCCACAGAGCTGCCCTGTGGCGTAAGTCAGATCAATTGTTTGTCTGTTATGGGTCCCCTAAAAAAGGCGGCCCAGCATCGAAGCAGAGAATGAGCAAGTGGGTGGTCGAGGCCATCTCACTTGCCTATGAAGCGGCCGGACAGCCTTCTCCTTTGAATGTTCGCGCCCATTCAACTAGGGGTATGGCGGCATCAAAAGCTTTGATGTCAGGAGTTTCCATGGGTGATATATGTGATGCAGCTGGATGGTCATACCAGCACACATTTATTAAGTATTATAACTTTAATATCGGCTCCACTCTGGGGTCCTCCGGGTTGTCAAGATAACTTTGACAAGTGTTTGAGCTACGGCTCAGTTGGGATTGCGTTCCCAATGCGTTGTCACGCAGCGTCGATAGTTCCCACGAAAGGGAACGTCTCGGGTTACAGATGTAACCCTGGTTCCCTGAGTAGGGAACGAGACGCTGCGTCTCTTGCCGTACCCCTGCACACTTGTGAGTGCTTGCTTCAGACTTATCCAGAAGCTACCGTGCTCTGCATCCGGGTGTGCTTTATAGTTTCCTGGTCCGTGACGTCACCCGTCTCTGATGTCTCGCTACGCGATTGGTTAGATACATGAGTGCTTCAGTGACGACATCACGCAGAAGGTTCCCAATGCGTTATCACGCAGCGTCTCGTTCCCTACTCAGGGAACCAGGGTTACATCTGTAACCCGAGACGTTTTACTGTTCTTGTGAGGACATTTGGTCCCCATAATGTAGGGAATACCATGACCACACACAGTCTAAATAATTATCAGTCTAAATCATTTTTACTTTGTTTATTTCACGATTGGAAGATTAGATGGGCGTACTCCTCCTGAAATGACATTTATTAACTTCACTTAACACCTTAACGTTAAGGTGCAATACTGCCACCTGAGAGGTCAACCAGGTACTGGCGCTGGAGTATTTACATGTCATGATATCATAAGTGTCCTATTCATTTTAAATATTGTGGTTATCGGCAATACCGGTATTGTAACGCATCAGGACTGAGGCAGAGATCCATTTGCAAGCTTTATTAAGAATATCGTGGTCGTACAGGCAGGGTCAATCAGGATCAGACGAGAACAGCAAGGGACAGGCAGAATCGTAATCAGGAAACAGGCAATGGTCAGGACAGGCAGATATCATTCGCAGAGCAGTATACAAGGCAAGGGTCAGGACAGGCAGCAGCGGGTCAATAAACAGGAACAGGCAAGATCAAACACAGGCAGACAGGAAACAAGGAAACGCTCGGTAAAGACACACTGGGTAATCAAGACTTCGCAAATGGGTGGTGTGTGTGAGAGTCTTATATAGTCCAGGGAGTGTGCTTAGGGTGTATGTGGCTGATGATGATTGGAGGGGAGCGTGAGCATGTGACCGGCAGGGGGAATGATGGGAAATGTAGTCCGGAACTTGACAGGGGCAGACGGTGATTGTGACAGGTATTTTGTCACATCCTAAATTAACACAATATCGATATTTCATGCTTTGAATATGACGATTATCGTCAATACCGGTATATTGTGACACTCCTAATTAGTACTAAGAGTTTTGAAAATGTACCAATTGCTTTTGAGAAATGCACAAAAGCAATTAAAAAAACTGTAATGTACTATAAAGCTGCTGCTTTAAATTAATTTATTGTATGAAGTAGGCCTATTATAAGTGTGGCATGACTAGATGTCTGAATTGCAGAGCTGGTCAAACATATCCACATCGCTATGATCAGATACTTTCTGAACTGCTGTCATTTTTGTTGTGTACACATATTTCTAGAAATGCAGCTCTCAGTAGCGTGGACGGCGTGATGCCATTTTGTCCAGTGACTGAAACCTTTTAATCTGAGGCATGACGCCTTTTTGTTGTATAACTGAGGTTATAACTTCTCAACTCTGTCTAAAACTATTGTGGATTTAATGTGATCACTGAATTCTTTTTTTTTTTTTAAACACACCTTATATTAATATGTATTCAAGACTTGTCACTGACCCTACAGCCATAACTACAGTCATGTGAAAAAGTTAAGACCCCCTATTGAATTCCATGGTTTCCGTAACGGGACAAAATCATCTGGTCCTTGGCAGGTCTTAAAATTTGGTAAATAAAACCTCAGATGAACAGCAACTATGTAATGATTCACTCGTTTTCTCGATGCATAAATTACAAATATGCATTGATTTGAATTGTGAATCATTGATTTCGGTCAATAATCAATTTAAAATGCTAAGAATGCTTTAAAATATGTATATAAACATTAAATTACTACATGCGTGAATTAATGGAGACGTTGTGCGCTGTCATTTGTGCCCTCACAGGCTCTCATTCACTAATATGCGCTGCACTCTTTACCGCCTTTCAGTGGAATGCCCTTGCGCTCCGTCCGTAGCTCTCATCGACACATTTTTGAGTAACAATAATAATAATAATAATAATAATAATAATAATAATGCATTTTATTTCTAATGAGTTTATTTCTTAAACTCAAAGCGCTACATCACAATTATAAAATAACAAAATTGACAGTACTGTAGGAACTGTGGACGAGCCAGACAAATGAATCATTCAGATGATTCTTTCAAAACATAATTCTAATTCAGAATTGAGGTTCCGGCTCCGGCCCGTCTGCAGATAAAGCCAGGCTGATTACTTTTACGACACATGCTTCCTGATAGCAGAAGCGACATACCAAAGGGTCACCCAAGAAGACAGAGAGACACTCCAGACCCTTTTGTTTCCTTACTTCACAGGAAAGCCAAAGAGACTGTTGAACAAATAAAACTGCATCAAAATTGTTCCAACAATTTTAATGGACTTATCAAACATCTTTTAACTACATACATTTTGCATTATGTGTCCACAAGTACTACCTGTAAACAGTTAGGCTTTAGAACACTCACAATTCATGTAAATGTGTTAACTCTGGACTGAATGACTGAAAGTATGCCTTATTTGGACTTAATTTGATTCTTTCCCCCTTTCCTATATCCTGACTTGAATGAAATCTGTTTAAAATGTATTGTATTCCATTTAATAGCAATTATGTTAAAATGGCACTCTCTGCTGAAGCAGAAACAGGATGTAACACTTATGTTTTATTGGGGGCAGAGGAAGGCCCTCTTGAAACAGGACAATGTCTGATTGGCCAAGACTCCTCAGAGGTGTGACAAACAACTAAGTTTAAACGATCATATTGCAAGATAGTGAAGGAGATAAGTTGGTTAGTAAACGAGAAAGGAGTTGGTTCTGTTCTGGGAAAAGAAGCCAAGACAAGTACCAAGAACAATGGAGTGACAAGAAGAACAGACAAGCCGCTCATTCAAGCCATCCAACCTTCACTCACTTTTCTTTTCTTTACTTAATTTTCCTATACCGCTGAAAGTCTTGTGCCCTAAGTTTCGCCGCAAAGTTCAACCAACGACTCTTGCCGCTTCAACTCCAGCGACAAAGAGACTTCCTTCATTGTTCCACACGGACCTGATCTGGACCAATCATCGACTTGGGAAACCCCTCTCTGCACGACGAGGGAAATTCACCTTAGTCAACGCAAGCAAGTACCTCCAGATGAAAACTGAACTGGTGCATTTAAATGAATGATTCATGGTTCGTTCTGGTCTTTGAAATGCATTGATAGGAATTCTGTTAATCAGATCTCTCTCTCTCTCTCTCTCTCTCTCTCTTTCAAAACTCTTTCTCTCTCATTTCCTTCTTACTGCAACGCGTATGAATGTGTGTGTTTGTGTGTGTATGTGCGTGCCTTTGTGTTAGATTAGTTTGTGTTAGAATAAATAAAATCTCTTGTAGATTTTAAAAGGAAAGTGTCTTGTATTATGTGCTTTATGATTTAATGTCTTAAACTGTGATCAAGCTACCTGCTTCAATCAGGGTTTTCACGAGTGTTGGATATTTATATCCGTTACAAGAGCTTATTACGGCTCGAGCAAATGAACGCTGGACGAATCAGTTGCTCGGTCGTAATCTGAACAACTCTTTATAATTCCCTATAAATATTTCATTTGAGCTAATTTTACTTCCTAGGGTGTTTCCCCTACAGTACAATAAAACAAATCACAGTCAATTACAATAAGCAGCTCTAAAAAGATGAGTCTTTAAAGAGTTCTTAAAGCGTCCAGTGTTGGAGAGTCACAGATGGTAATGCATTCCACAAATGTGGAGCTGAAACAGAGAAAGCTTGACCACCCATAGACTTTAATTTATATACTGGCTGCTGAAGGACACATGACCCAGAGGAGCGGAGAGAATGGCCTGGAGTGTAGGAGGCAACTAAACTGCAGAGAAAGGAAGGGGCAGTCCCATGAATCGCTTTATATGTTAAGATAAGTATTTTAAAATCAATTTGTGCTTGTATAGGTGTTACAATACAGACGGCACGGAGGCAGATGTAAAAGCAAGTATGGTTGTTTATTGATATCAGCAGAGATGAGGTGAGTAATTGATAAAGAGAGATTTTAATGAGATGATAGGGAAATGATACTGTCATTTGTTGCTTGTAGATGGAGTTCTTAGAAGATGACACAGACGACTGAAGACGGGGAACACTCACACACAGAGAGAAGCACACAGGAGGAAGACTGGAGACACTGGAGACACTGGAAGCAGGTAAGTAGCAGATTGGAGACACTGGAAGCAGGTAAGTAGCAGATTGGAGACACTGGAAGCAGGTAAGTAGCAGATTGGAGTCCTTGAGGAAAGTATACATGAGTCTGTGATACGTACGAGACCGGACAAAGACTGTGTGTGTAAAGCAGAGTTCAGACTGCACAATTTTAGCCCCGATTTTGGCTCGCCGACAGGTTTTGAGAAATCGCCGACAAATGCCCGAAATCATAGGCAAATCGGTGCTCGTTCACTCGAGTGACAATCACGCAGTGTGAATGAGCAAAGACGCAATCTGAGAGAATCGCAGACGAGTCGCCGACACCCGTGAGATATTTGGCATGCTAAATATTTGGATCTGTCGGCGATTCAAAATCCTGCAGTGTGAAAAGTGTTCTGACTGAAAACTACATAGGCGATGACCGACAGCCAGTGAGAGAGCAAGATACAGAGCAGCGGGGAGTTCGGGGAGGAGTTATAGACCACAATATCAGCAAGCATGGCTTTGTTTCAGATAAACATTACAATTATATAAAACAAAAACAAAACAAAAATATTTGCTTCACCATCCGCAACAGCAGCACATTGAAAAGTTATTTATTTAGTTCCAACTGTCTTTGCAGAACACACAATCCACAGTCTCCCCAAACATTTCCTCCTCCATATTCTTCTTTTATTTATGTTGTTTTCGCTGCAAATCAGCGCACAGGCAATTCATATTTCAAGCTTCTTGCGGACTACTATTTTTAATAATAATCCCACCGTGTGTCTCAATCAGCTCCCTAGTTCAGTAGTCAGGGTACTGATGAGGGTATCAGCCACATTCACTTTAATTATATACTGATTCACGACCTAGGGAGCTTGGGAGCTGATTGAAACGCAGGGCCAGTCTCACATGAGAACTCCGGTCTTGAACGCGTGATATCGCGTTGTTTCCTTGTCAGGTCTCGCGTGTGTTTGGTTGTGAAACGTTGTTTACGTGCCAGGCAGAGTTGTCGGCGATTCTTCCTATTGTAAAGTCATGCAGGTTGAAACCTGCCGATCCATCGTGCAGTTTGAACACAGCAGCGACTGAATGCTGGCCAAGATAGTCATGCAGTGTGAAAAGAACAGTGACCCGACTACTTTGAAAATCGTGCAGTCTGAACTCGGCTTAAGTGTGGCAGATATAGTGCTGGTGATTGCAGGGATGATGACGTGCAGGTGGCGGTGATTAGAACTCCGGTGATTGAGTGCGTGGGTATTGCAGGGAGGTGGAACCTGACGTGTCTGTGACAGTAGGAAGCCAATGCAAGTTATAAAGTACCGGGGAGATATGTTGACGAGCAGTTGTATATGTCAATAGCCAGGCGGCTGAATTCTGAATGTATTATAATTTCTTGATAGACTTGTTTGGGAGACCGACATAAAGTGCATTGCAATGATCAAGCCGCAATGTAATAAAAGTCTTTCTGCATCCGGCAGCGATAAATAATGTCGAAGTCTGGCGATATTTCTTAGATGGAAAAAATGCAGTTTTCGATACCATTTTGATATGGGCATCAAACAATAGTTGTGGGTCAAAGATAACACCAAGATTGTGCACCTGAACAGACGAGTTAACAATTTCATTGTCAATAATCAAATTGGAACTATTAAATTTATGTAAAGCCGTTGGAGTACCAACAAACAGAAGTTCTGTTTTTGTCTCATTGAGCTTAAAGGAACACTCCACTTTTTTTTGAAAATAGGCTAATTTTAAATAGGAAAAATATCAAAACTCTTTGGTCATTTTTAAGCGCGATGCTAACGGTCTAATCAGATTCAATGAACTATGCTAAGCTATGCTAAAAGTGGTACCGCCAGAACCGGAGATCGGCTGAATGGATTCGAAAATGGTAAAACTCAACTGTTTAACTCTAGGGGAGTTGGAAAATTAGCCTATTTTCAAAAAAAGTGGAGTGTTCCTTTAAGAAAACTGTCATGCATCCAAGCTTTTATCTCGTCCAAGCAGGTTGTAAGAGTTGTAACTGCAAGGTTTGGATTAGGGTGCATGCTGACATAGATCTGTGTATCGTCAGCATAACAGTGAAACCCTAACCCAAACTTGCGGATGATCGTACCCAGAGGCAACATATAAATACTAAACAGGATGGGCCCAAGTACAGACCCCTGTGGGACACCCTGTTGAACTAATGTTGGTTCAGATTAATTTTTCCCCAGACTCACAAACTGAAATCGATTAGTAAGATAAGATGTAAACCATTCAAGCGCAGTACCAGAGATTCCAATCCATACACGCAACCTTTCAAGAAGGACATCATGGAATACTGTGTCAAAATGTCTAATAAGACTAAAATACTACAAACCCCCATATCAGCAGCAATGAGGAGATTGTTTGTGACCTAAACAATAGCAGTCTCAGTGCTATCTAAATCTGGACTGAAACGGTTCAAGGAGATTGTTTATGGACAGGTGTTGCTGTAACTGGCCAACAACTCGCTCAAGAACCGTAGTCAAAAAAGGTAGATGTGCAATACACCTGTAGTTAGACAGGTACTCAACATCACAACCAGTTTTTTAGGAACTGATATGATGGCTGCTACTTTAAGGGCTGAAGGAATTAACGATTGCAGTAATAGAGGGACATAAGAATGTTAAACACTTTTTTAAGATCTCAGTAGGCATGGGGTAAAGGGAGCTTGTATGGAATTACGTTTGTTCCAAAAATAATGAACGTAACTTTTCAAAAAAACTAATAAAAATAGAAATTGAAACTGAATAAAATGTCTTTGAAACTTAAAAAAAAAAAAAAATCGCAGGCAAAATGTTTGACTTTGTTTTTAATACACTGCATGTTTTGCTAACAGTTTCTTTTCTTTCTTTCACTGATCTTTACTTACAAAAGCATTTCCAGAGATTTCATTTATGCTTCTGAAGTTTTCGTTTACGATCCCAGAGTTTTCGTTCGTCTTTCTGACACAAATCTCTCGCGGGGGCGGGGCCAGCAGTGGTGTGTTCTCATTGGCTTACTGAGTTTTTGATTGACAGCTTCTTCTTGACCTGGAAGTGAAGACGTCAGCGTTGTGTTTACAATTACATGTGTGGAGGTGAGCATCTGTAAGCGACTTCTTATTTCATTTAAAGCTTTTTTTTTTTTTAATTTTATCTGTATTTATCTGCGGCTTCTACTTTGTCACAAACTTTTAGGAGCGTGAGAGATCAAACGCGAGAGAAAATGAATGTCTTTAGGTGTAATTGTACATTAAAGGTTATAATACTGAAAATATTGCATAATGTCCAATGTTTTCGGAGAATATTTGATTATTTCTGATGATTCTTCTCTATTGTTGGGTCTGATTAGGTTGTGCTGTTACAGTTTAAAGAGAATAGTACTCATATTCAGCCGTCAAGAAAGTCTCACTCCAACCAGGTAATCAAGGTTGGCAACCATGGCCATCACTCTACCCATTGTTAGCATATGCACATACACCATCACAATTAATGATCACTTAATTCTGAAGGATTCAAATATGAAAATAACAGTCGTGGCTTGCTGTAAGACGGTATAGACCTCAAAGGGCATTTCAGTACTCCACATAAAGAATGATCTTGTTGCCATTTTTTTATCATTATAATAACTTTATTTAGTTAACATTATCATCTAACATATAAAAGTAGATTTTTTTTAACAATCATCAACAGTTTCAATTGTGACTTTATTTATATATATATATATATATATATATATATATATATATATATATATATATAAACAGTTGAATAAATGAAAATATGAATCAATTCAAATAAATTTAAATTGTTTATTGTCACTACAGCATACACACAAGTATAAAAGTGAAAGTGTTGGATGCAATTATGTTGTGAAAAGAACGACCAGAATCCACAAAACACTAACTGCATATTCATGTAATGCAGTATTCTCATGATATACAGTACATTACTATAAAAATGCACAAGCACCTATTATAGAATACATGTGTAAAATTCATAAAATTCATTTTATTACCATTTTTTTAAACTATAGTGAATAAACTTTATGAATGGAATGAAATGTTCATGTTGTCTGAATACATTTTTGGTTTGACTGTATGACTTTCTCCACATAAGCACAAGTATCTTTAAGAAAATAGTCCATCTCTGTGTGCATCTCATAAGTGGACTGTAACCCATACACGTATGATGGTTGGTGGGAAACGATTGTTAATAATTAAAACAGTTTAAATTATTAGTATTTTTCTCATCTATTGTTTCACTTCAGAAGACATTGATTCATCCACTGGGGTCGCATGGATTAATGTGTCTTTAGGACTCAGACATATATTATTTTCCTAAAAATCCTAATTCATGTTTATCTGTAGAAAGAAAGTAATACGCATCTTGGACGGCATGAGGGTGAGTAAAATATATGAGAATTTTTGGGGGGTGAACTATCACTTTAACATTCATATGTTGTTGGTATGCTAATCCAAGATCAGTATGGACTAGTAAGAATAAAGTACAACCTCTTGTGTGTTTGTGAACTGTGTCTTGTTTTAATCTAGAGCTCCAAAAAAATTAAAATATTTGCATAATATCAGGTGTCTGAAGATCAAGATCCCAGTCAGTCAAAGGTGATGTGTCTGAACAAAATAAGATTCTTGTCTGATGGGGACAGTGGATCTCTGGGGCTACCACTCCCTCCTCTGGGTCAGCATCAGAATTTTGTTAATGGAAAATTTGCTCCACTCCCTGGAAAATAAGAAATCAGATGTATTATAATCTAACAATACAAACTGCTTTGAATTCCCACATAACAAATTATGCAGACTTAAAATATTTATTTCAAACAAATTATATATAATTTCAGCCATAATTACTTTCATGTATTAGGTTTTGCATTTAGCCATACAGTAGGCCTACTGTGCAAAAGTCTTAGCTTTGTTGTTTTAGCAATGTTTTAATGACCACCCATGTTTATTTTTTTGGTCTTTATTACAATGCAAACATAAAAAACAGGAAATATGCACACAAAAAAATCAGAACAAAATGGATTCTATAAGCAAAAATCAGTATTTAATGTGACCTCCTAGACTTCCAGTTTTTTCAAAGGAGAAACTTGTGATCAGATTTTGAAAGTTTTCTTGGCCTTCCAGACATTTTCCATTCCATTTAGGTTTGAGAGAGCCAGGTTCTCACTATTACTCAAGTGTAAGGAGAGGTCACTAAATACTTGCCACTTTAGCCTGTAGAAGTCTTTTTTTCCCTGTTTTTTAATAATGCTTACAAATTTAAAGTATTTCCTGGTCATATTCTAATAAGAAGACTGAAAAAAAAAAAAATTACATGGTCACTATACCATTGCTAAAACATCTAATGGTGTCCTAAGACTTTTGCACAGTACTTTATATGAATTATTATTAAAGACTACCTTTTCCCCTTTAAATATGATGAGGCTGTATGTACAGTACATAACCAGATCCTGTAATGATTGGGTTAAATCAAGACAACACTGCTGTATAAAGTGGGCTCTAAATGAGCTCTAAAATACCTCTCCATCTGAAAAAGCAAAAGCAAGTAATGTTACTTATATTGATTTTGTAAACGTAAAAAATACTAACTTACCGCGAGTATCCAGATAACGAAGATGACTGATGATAATGATGATTATATCATTCGTCTGTGCTAGGCCTAAGAAATCATCTCACTATAGTAGCAGCAGATAGAGATAAAATAATAAAAACGCCTATCTTTACATCACTAAAATGAAATAAGAAGCCGCTTACAGATGCTCACCTCCACACATGTAATTGTAAACACAACGCTGACGTCTTCACTTCCAGGTCAAGAAGAAGCTGTCAATCAAAAACTCAGTAAGCCACTGCTGGCCCCGCCCCCGCGAGAGATTTGTGTCAGAAAGACGAACGAAAACTCTGGGATCGTAAACGAAAACTTCAGAAGCATAAATGAAAACTCTGGAAATGCTTTTGTAAGTAAAGATCAGTGAAATAAAGAAAAGAAACTGTTAGCAAAACGTGCAGTGTATTAAAAACAAAGTCAAACATTTTGCCTGCGATTTATTTTTTTTAAGTTTCAAAGACGTTTTATTCAGTTTCAATTTCTATTTTTATTAGTTTTTTTGAAAAGTTACGTTCATTATTTTTGGATCAAAAGTAATTCCATAAGCTTGTAGATGAATTCATAGACATGATTAATTTTGAAATATCATTTGTGCTAACAGTGGCAAAATTAGAAAAAATGAATTTGTAGGATGGGGCTCATTAGACAGCAGCGAGGAACAAATAACCATGGAACTATAAATATTTTTAATTTCTCTGTAAAATATTTATGGAATTTTTTACACATCCCAACAGAAGAGCAAATATTTTGATTATGAGGTTTAAGAAGTTTGTTAATTGTTTTAAACATCAACCTTGGATTTTCTGTTTCTCTTCGAACATCAATTTATGGACAGTAAGGCCAGATTTTTTGTACAGGCATTCAATCTTCCTTCCCACTGCTTAGAGAGCCCACAATTCATTAGTATACCAAGAGGATGACCTGGTGAAAGAAACAACTCGTTCTTTCAAAAGCTGCGTTCCACCGAAATTACCCGGAAAAATTGTACCAGGAACTTTTCTCCCAGGAAATTTTTGTCCCCCCCCAGACCTGTTGCCTTCTGCGTTTCCACGCAGTCTAAAGTACCATGAAGATTAGGCTAATTTGTCCGGTGACGTACTACTGTGCGCGACTGTTTCTTCCTGTCAGTGACGAACCACTCGTTTCGTCTGGAAAAACGAATTCCGGATTCCAGCATGGCTTCCAACAATGCAGTAGCGGAGTCTTTTGTCACCGCTGAACCAAAAAAGGACGGTCTGTGTTCTAGCAACGCATCCAGGCGGTCAAACCACTTGTTAGTACGCCGATCGGAACCACTTCTATTGTTGTGATCCTTTATTTTCTTGTAATCTTGCTTTAGTTTTTTCAACTTCTCTCGGCATTGTTTTCCAGTGTGCACAATCCCAAGCTCGCATAACTGACTTACTGCTGCGTGGAGTCGACCAATCAAATGCCGCGTGAATCCGACCAATCAGCATGTTCAGCGCCTAGTCCCACCCCCGAAAGTTCCTGAACTTTGAAAAAGTACCACCTCGCCATCAGGGACTTTTCTGAGGGGGAAATTTTACCCAGAACTTTATTTAGTTCCTGGTCCCTGTGGTGGAAACACACAGAATACCAGCCCAAAGTCCCTAGTTCCTGGGTAAAGTTCCTGCGGTGGAAACAGGGCTATAGGTGCCACAACATCAAAAATAGAGGATAGTGCAGAGTTGTAACAGTCCACAGAATCAGTCACAGGAAGCTCAGCAATAGAGCTAGAGAGTGTTTTTGATATTCCTAAAAGTTATGACACAATCCTTGGAAGATTTTAAAGAGGCAGAGATGGTAAATTCACAGGTCAATAATTTATGATCACTAAAATAAAGTTCATCATTTCTTGTCACGGTTCATGGGTTCACTGACTCATCTGTAAAAGGGCAAAGCCCGAAGGTAGAGCTGAGGTTACTGTCAGGGGGATTATCCCTAGAGAAATCCTCGTCCACTACTCTCCTCCCGGTAAGACTGCAATGGGCAGCAAGTTTCCACAAATGCCATGCCTTGCTGAATTCTAGAGCTGAGGGAAACTTTATGGACTTCAGCCTGGCACAAAACATTCAGATTCCCATAGTTCCCCTCCCACGTAAGATCTTGGTTAATGCACTTAATGGACAGGCCCTTCCTAACATCACACACACCACTGGTCCGGTCACCTTCATCACTTCAGGAAATCATGCAGAGACACACACTTCTGCTCACGGAATCTCAGCTGGCTCCCACAGTCCTTGGTCACCCTTGGCTTGTTCACCACAGTCCTAGGGTGGATTGGGGCCACAATTCCATCTCGGCATGGAGCCAACAGTGTTATGCCTCCTGTCTTATGTCCGCTTGTTCGTCTGTGTCTTGTTCTTTGTTACAGGATGAGCTGGTGAATCTGTCTAACATGCCTGAGGAGTACCTCGACCTGAAGGAAGTGTTCAGTAAGTCCCAGGCTGCTTCTCTTCCTCTGCATCATTCCTATGATTGTGCTATATATCTAGTGCCAGGTACATCTCTGCCTAAGGGCAAGTTATAGGCTGTGTCCGAAATCGCCCCCTATACCCTCATTCACTATTCCCTACATTAGTCCATTAATATAGTCATTTGAAGAAGTGAATGAAAACAAGTGAGTGAATTCGGACACTAGGTGTGCACCGGGAGGGCTGGCTGTTTATTAATCATTTAAAAATTTGTAAACTAGCAGCTCCAATACTAGTTGAAAATTATCTAGAGCTCTGTCATGAAAACCAGCATGTATAAACCTTTATTAAAAAATTTAATAAGAAAGTTAAAATGAATTTATACCTGTATGATACACTGTAGGGATGAGAATGGATGATTCAACTGCGTGCACCATCATTGCCCCATATACCCTTAAACAGGGCACTATTTGAGTGAACAGCCATTTGTAGTTGTGTACGAAACCATAGTGAATGTTGTCGCGTGCTCATTCAATCCCACAATGCACCGCAGTAACGAGTGTACAACCAGTCCATGCTCAACGGCTGGAGAATACCCACAAAGCACCGTGGTTTCACAGCGCATGAGTCAGCAGAGCGTAAGCAGCGCGTAATTTTTTCGGCGCCCATGTTAACAGATAAGAGCATTCACACCGCACGCAGAGGCTGTATGGCAGTGCCGTGATCGTTTCGGCGCTGGGTCTATTTTTGCTGCGCTGCTAACGCTTAATTAAAGTAAAAGTAGGCTACACCTTTGATGGACAAAATGAATATGATTTCACACAAAAAGTACTCAAAATGCATAGAATAAGCATATCTACTGTGTTTTAACAAGAATTGGAGTAGGCAATGTCAGGAAAGAAAATTAATATTAAAAAATATTTATAGAAGATTTACTCATTTAAACTTGTTTTTAATTATTCATTTTGGGTTAAAGTCTGGTGTATTATAAAAAAGTAAACTAGCCAGAAAATATGATATTTAAACATTATTGTAGTTATTACACAGACAGCTGTATAGCACACCCAAATCAAACCCGAGTTTGCAGTCTTAACATGTGCACGCGGCATATGATGTAAAACACAAAGCTTACCTCATTTGTGTGCAGCAATGGATAACACAAGGCATTTATTTATTTATTTATTTTTTACGTACAATGTACAATATTTCGAAGAACAATAGATATAATTTCATGAAAGCATGACCTATTGAAACAGCAACTCTTGTAATTGCTAATACTAATTTGCGGGAAATACTCGTGCAGGTGCATTACACAAAGCAATCACAACCATACTGTCAGAATTGTTATTTTATTTTTATTTATTTAACCAACAAGCAAAGCACAAAGACAAAACAGCATCACATTCAGCGCACTCTGTCCGAATTCACTAGTGGACTAATGTAGGGAATAGTGAATGGGGTATGGGGGCTTGTTCGAGATGCATCGGTGCTGCGCAGACTGATCAGCGTATGACATCAAAGTACCGCAAGAGCGATTGTAGAGCATACGACCCCTTAAGCTTTTGAATCGCTCTTGTGGTACTTTGATGCCATACGCTGATCAGTCTGTGCAGCGCCGATGCTTCTCGAACAAGCCTATTCTCTAGCCATTGAATGTACATCGGTTGTTCACTCTTTATTGAAATGCATTGTGGGATTGATTGAGTGCACTCAGTAACATCCACTATGGTTTTGGACACCACTAAAAATGTCTGTCCCCTCAAATAGTGCCCTATTTAAGGGTATAGGGCATACATGGGCAATACACGGCCCGGGGGCCGGATCCGGCCCGCATATTGCTTCAATCCGGCCCCCGCGATGCGCTCGATGCACTCGCAATTTGGACATTCATTATTTATATGAAAACCCCAAATCGCACGAAAATCACACACAAAACACATAATCGTACAAATACTTAAATTGTGCATTTATTAGCTTCTTGTTTCAGTAAAGAAATGTCACTTTAGCTTAGTTATCACGCATGATGAACCACGTGACGTGAGATGATTGACAGGTCTGACGCACATCAGGAAGAGGAGACACATCTGGCTGCGTTCGCTGTTTGAGCTCTTCAGATCAAATAATTCAGTGAAAAATGAATAAAAATGTTTTTCTGTATGACGAAATATTTTACTAACATAACTAATCATTATTTCTCCAAATATGCGCACCATTGGACTAATAGGCCTGGCAGATGCTGTATTTTTTATGTATTTGAACACAAATAAACCGGAGAAGACGAGAATAAATGTTGTGTGAGTATAATGATTTCTATTCAAAATAACGATCGTTACAGATTAATTATTTTGCACTCCTAGCATAAATTAAGAAAGTAATGTCACTGCAAACCAGTTTAATCATAAACAGTGGTTAAATATCGAAGCTGGAGTCTTAAACCTTTCTGAAGTTTCTAAATCAAATTAAAATTTTGTGAGATGCATAGGCCAAATAGGCCCTTTATATCTTTCAAGCAAACATACGTGTGATGAAGTTGATCTGCAATTAAATTGTGTTCTTTTTTATAAAAGATTTTAACAAAATATGTGAAAGAAATTACAAAAAAAATAATAATCACAACTGAAAACTGAATATGTTTTTCATTCAGTGATGAAGGTCTCCCTCTGATATATAGCCTCAAATAAATTTGATAATTCCAAGCCAGATTGCCTGAAGTCTGTATGTTAATGTAACTTGCACACATACATTTGCAGTTTTGTTAATAGTTTTCTATCTTGTAAAGCTTCAGCTGGCATGAATGACAGTTGAACAATATGCAGGGTAGTGTAGGAAATGAATCCTTGAAAGTAAATCCAGTTATTGTTACCTTAGAGTAGCCTAGGTCAGACAGGCCTAGCAAAAATAAGTATCAGGCCTTGAAATAGGCTGTCAAAGTAACTGTAGAGTAGCCTTATACATATTTGCATTGCATTAATTTGTACCATTTAATCATGTAACTATGTTTAATTGCAATTGTCCAAAGTGTGGCCCTCCGTTTACTTTGCCAAAGTAACTGTGGCCCTCAGACTAAAACTGTTGCCCACCCCTGGTATAGGGGGTGATTTCGGACACCGCCATACTCCCTTTCGGTTCCAGATATCCAAAATATATTTCTGATTCTCTAGCAGCTGGGCTCATTCGTCCTTCCTCTTCTCCTGCTGGGGCAGGAATTGTTTTTTTGTTGTTTTGTGGGGAAGAAGGATGGTTGCCTGAGACTGTGCATTGATTACCGAGGGTTGAACGACATCACAGTAAAGAATACTTATCCTTTGCCGTTGATGTCTTCAGCCTTCGACCAGTTGCAGGGAGCATCTATCTTCACCAACTCCCCCGCGGTTTACCAAGCACTCATTAATGACGTGCTGAGAGACATGGTCGATCATTTAATGACGTGCTGAGAGACATGGTCGATCATTTAATTTTTGTCTACCTGGATGACATACTGATATTTTCCTCTTCTCTCCAGGAACATGTTCAGCACGTCAGGCGGGTGCTCCAGAGGCTGCTCGTGAATGGGCTTTTTGTCAAGGTGGAGAAGTGTGCGTTTCATGCACAGTCTGTTCCGGTTTTGGGGTACATCATCTTGTCCGAGGGAGTGCGCATGGATCCCGACAAGGTTAAGACTGTGGTGGATTGGCCAACCCCAGATTCCCGTAAGTTCCTTCTGAGGTTTCTGGGGTTTGCCCATTTTTACCGGCATTTTATTCAAAATTTCTGCCAACTAGCCACACCTCTGATCACATTGACCTCCACCAGAATGACATTGTTTTTTTTTTCAGCTCCCATTCTCATAGTCCTTGATCCTACACATCAGTTTGTGGTGGAGGTCGATGTGTCAGAGGTGGGGGTAGGCGCGGTTTGTGTCTCTTCTTCTGAAGACAAGATGCACCTATGTTCGTTCTATTCTCATTGTTTGTCCTCATTGGTAACACAGTTGCTGGCAGTCAAGTTAGCATTGGAGAAGTGGCATCATTGGTTAGAGGGTTCGGGGGTACCCTTTATTGTCTGGACCGACCATAAGAACCTTGAGTATATTAGATCTGCCAAACGACTCCAGGCATGCTTGGTGGGCACTTTTTTTTCTCGGTCGTTTTGATTTTTCACTTTCCTACTGTCCAGGGTCTAAGAACATCAAGTCCAATGCATTGTCTCGTATTTTTGACTGTTCCGAGCGCTGTTCCGAGATTGAGTCAAAGGTCCGAATGGCCTTAGAAGGGGTAACGTCTCTGTCCGGTTGCCCACCGGGTCGTTTATTTGTGCTGGAGGGATTACGGTCCGATGTTATTCGGTGGGGTCATTGTTTCAACGTGGCTTGCCACCCAGGAGTAAATCGTACCAGTGCTCTTGTTAAACAACGATTCTGGTGGCGATCCATGACTCGTGACATCCGGGGATTTGTTTTGGCCTGTTCAGTTTGCGCTCATGGTAAGATTTCCAATCGACCCCTGGAGGGGTTACTTCAACCGCTGTCTGTCCCTTCGAGACCGTGGTCCCACATCGCACTCTTTTGTTACCACCCTCCCTCCCAGAGCAATACAGTTGTTTTGACCATAGTGCACTGGTTCTCGAAGACAGACAATTTCATTCCCTTGCCCAAAATACCCTCTGCCAAGGAGACGGCGGTTACTGTCGTTGATCACGTCTTTCGCATTCATGGCCTCCCGATGGACGTGGTCTCCGACAGGGGACCACAATTTGTTTTCAAATTTGTCTGTCCTCTGGTTTTCATCCTCAGAGCAACAGCCAAACTGAGCGGGCGAACCAGGACCTTGAGAAAGTGTTGCGATGTTTGGTCACAGAATCTTTCCTCCTGGAGCCAGCAACTCTCATGGGTTGAGTACGCACATAACTCATTACCAGTGTCATTCACGGGACGACAAATGCTGGATTCACCCAGGAGGAACACGGCTGTCCATTGCGTTCCTGCACTACCAAGAGTGAATGTTTATCTGCACATGCTTCATCTGACTCGTGTACTCTTCCTGTCTTGGACTTTTCTAAATAAATTATTATATTCCACATTTGCTACTGAATCTTCCTTTGTGCCTGTGACATTTCTAAGTTGATCTATATCTATGTCCACAGTGCAGACTAAGTCCAATATGACCAGATTTGTGAGTGGGAAAATCAACATGCTGAGTAAAGTTAAAACAATCCAATACATGCATACAATTAGTTGCTTGGGAACAGTCTGGGTTATCAACATGAATGTTAATGTCACCTATTCGCAACATATCTGAACAATTAGAACTCAACAAAGTCAGTAATTCAGCAAGTTCTGAGAAAAACCCAGAATTAACCTTAAGCCAAGTTTACACTACAGGACTTAAAACGTCAGCAGATCGCTGTGCTGTTCAGACTACATGACTTGCTATGGAGTCTTGAAGTCGTTGTGGTGTTCACACTACATGACACTATGTAAATGATCCGCAACAGGAGGTTAAACACTACACGAGCTGATGACAACTGTCACCTACAACTTTATTTGAAAATGGATTTTGGGAGGAAATTTGATTAAATTTTGAATTAAATTTAATTAAAATTAAAATGACCATTTCACACAAGTTTAAATCATTCTGGCTGACCTCCCAGGGTTAAGGCGACTGTAATTTTAAAACGTTTCCCTTTATTGTCTCATTTATTGTTTTGCATGTGTCATGCTTGTCACACGTGACACACTGCGGCCAGCCGGCCACACTGTCTGACACTCACCATGTCATCAACTCTCTGATATTACTCAATATGTGCAAGTGAGTTTTTTGTCATTTAAAAACCTATGTAATGTAAAGGCTGGTTAACTGTGAGAACAATAAAACATAGATTCTAATTTTTGGACAGAAAAATTCCTCACGTAATAACCTAGAATACTTCAGTTAGGAACCTGGGTGTGCTCTTTGACACCAATCTTTTTTTGAAGGCCATGTTACTAGCATCTGTAAAACCGCATTCTTCCATCTTAAAATATATCTAAACTACGACATATGCTCTCAATGAAGAATGCAGAACAGTTAGTTCATGCGTTCCTGACTTCAAGGTTAGATTACTGTAACGCTCTACTGGGTGGTTGTTCCTCCCGCTTGATAGATAAACTACAGCTCGTACAAAATGCAGCAGCTAGAGTTCTTAATAGAACTAGTAAGTATGACCATTTTAGCCCAGTTCTGTCATCACTGCATTGGCTTCCTGTTAAACATCATATAGATTTTAAAATCTTGTTAATTACTTACAAAGCACTAAATGGTTTAGCCCCCCAGTACCTAAGTGAGCTCTTAATGCATTATAGCCCTTCATGTTTATTGCGATCTCAGAATTCAGGCCAGCTGATAATACCTAGAATATCGAAATCAACCGCAGGTGGTAGATCCTTCTCCTATTTGGCACCTAAACTCTGGAACAATCTTCCTAGCATTGTTCGGGAAGCAGACACACTCTGTCAGTTTAAATCTAGACTAAAAACGCATCTCTTTAACCTGGCATACACATAACACATCATAAATTTATATTTTCAAATCAATTAAAGGATTATTAGGCTGCATAAATTTGGTCAGCCGGAACCAGGAACACTTCCTATAACACCAGATGTACTCGTTACATCAGAAGAAGAATGACATCTACGCTAATGTCGATTTTAGCCGTATCCAGGTGAGACCAAGGACCTGCGCCTTGACACGACCACAACGCAGCCCTGAAGTATCAGCAGAGATTGAGTCAACTAGATCATTCATCGTGAAGGCCTCATCAACACGACAACCAGTGGCACAGTTCCTCAACAACCGTCCATACCGGCATGATGAATACGATCCTCAACTGGATGGAACTGAAATAAATACTTTGAATCTTGCGATCCTATCAGATTTATGATAGCAACCTGAATCATAACAAAGCACTGTTCACCAGAGGAGAACTGGCCCCCTGACTAAGCCTGGTTTCTCCCAAGATTTTTTTCTTCATTTGAATACCTATTTGCCATTTGTTTGCCACCTGATGTCACCTGTTGGAGTTTGGGTTCCTTGCCGCTGTCGCCTTTGGCTTGCTTAGTTGGGGACACTTGACATTTGACTTGACATTTGATAACCAACAGTGCTTTGATCTGCCTGCATTGACACTATTCTTTAAGAGCTGCTGTGCAGCCAAAATTATGTACCAGTTATCAATGTAAAGCTGCGTTGACACATACCCCCTTTCCACCAGCACGAACCGGGTGCTAGTTCAGAGCTAGTGCTAGTGCCAGTTCAGAGTTGGTTCAACTGATGAGCCTTCTAAGAACCAGTTTGCCTTTCCACAGGCTAGAGAGCCACCACAGAGCCAGGTCTTACGTCACTGTATACGTCTCATATTTCACAGCAAAGCTAGCGCTGCAGTGCCAAACACAAATACACCAGGCTCGTTTGAGATGCATCGGCTTCTCACAAAGCGATCGGTGCATGACATCAAAGCTCCGCGAGAACGATCCAAAAGTACAAGGAGTCGTATGCTCTACAAACGCTCCCGCGGACCCGCGGCACCCGCCAAATCGGTCCGCACTGCTCCGATGCATCTCGAACAAGCCTTATATCAACAATCGCGGATGTTTAACTACTGTTGATGCTCACGGCTTTGCGAACCTACATCGGTATCCAAACACGGCTCGCCGTAATTTGTATATAGATGGAGATTACGACCAAGCTGCTATTAGCTCGATTAGCTGCTATTTCAAAAATGGCGGTCACAAGTTTCTTGTTGGTCACGGTAACCCCGCCTCCAGCCCCTGACGCAAGCGGTTCTTACTTCTAGCCCAGCAATGTTTTGGTGCTACTTACGAACCACTTTTTCTAGTTTGGAGCTGGTGCTTTGTGTGTCGAAAGACAAAGAACTGATTTGAAACTAGGCTCTGGCTCTGAACCAGCACTCAAACTGCCTTGGTGGAAAAGTGGTAACAATCTACATTGTAAAAAGCGCTATATAAATAAAGGTGACTTGACTTGACTTGAACAATAGAGTGAGTGAGCTTTATAGTTACTTACACAATGTGTTTCTGATATGAATAAACGTTGGAAAATTATATATCCACAGGATATCGAGTCGGCCGACAGCTCCAGATATTTAGCATGCTAGATATTTGTCTGGCGTCTGTCAGTGACGCGTCAGCGAGCCTCTTTGTAGTTGCATTTCACACATAAAGATTGGCGAGCACTGATTACCCGCTGATTTTCCCCCGATCACAGCCCCGCCTGTCGGCAAGCTCATTATCTTAAATTGGGCTTAAAATCCTGTAGTGTATACTTGGCATTAGGAGGACGATATATAAGTATGACTAACACAGGAGAGTTGTCATTAATTTTCATGACCAAACACTCAAAGGAAGACATTTCAGGTGTAGTGATTACAGCAACAGACAGTTCAGATTTATATAAAATTGCAAGACCACCACCTTTAGCGGTAAGTCTAGGTCTATCAATGTATGTATATCCAGGTGGCAAGGCCTGATTAAGGTTGTAACAGTCATTTGGATGATGCCATGTCTTGCAAAGACAAAGAAAGTCAAGTTTCCCATCAAGGATAATATCATGAAGCAGTGCCACTTTCTTGTTCATAGACCACACATTCAATTGTGTGAGTCTAATTTTAGAAGTTTCATTCTTATCGCGCTTATTTCCTGTAGACATTTGTGGATAAGTTCGATTGGACATACAGATGCCGCGGGAATTTAAGTGTACTGATCCCCGAGAATAGGAGCAAAGCACATTTATACCAGTCGGCAACACATAAAAACCCCGACGAGAGCCTCGATGTATATACTGTATATTGGCTGGCGCCACAGTTGAAGTGCTCGGAGAGCATTTTGAGTACTATCACTGGGAGGCAAATGATGATCCAATGAAATAAGTTCAGAGAATGAGTACCTTTTCCAGTGAATCCAATTAGAGTGTAGACCAAGGTAATACGTATCGTGAAAGAAAACAGCAACTCTCCAGGACGGCCACTGCTATTCACATGAGCAGATGACAGCTCTCTATCAAGACAACGATAGCAACCTATTTGTGTCTAAAATGCATATGCACAGTTCCAATGAATGATAAATGAAATTTAACTTAATGTCGTTAAACTGAATGTACGAAGGACACTGCTGAAATAACAACAACATTAAGACTACTGAAATAAGAGTGCACAGTCTACCTATCAATCAGATGCCCATTAAGGTTGCATTCCTTACTACAGCAACAGTAGACACTTGGCTCGTTTTCTTTCAGAATCATCATAAGGAAAATATTCCGTATAAAGAGAACAAAGAGGGCTTTTATAACTATTCCATGAAGAAAATTTAGTTTAGTTTTAAACTAAAGGAAAGTGCATGATGATTCTAGGGTAGTCTCTCCACGTAAGCATTAGTATGTTTAATGTACCTGGAACACTTTAATAAGGTTTGTAGCTATTAACACTATCCTACACAATAGTTAACATGAACTAACAGCACTTTTAAAGCCTTTTAAAATTTAGGCTTATGTAAATTTCTTCAGATGCCAATTTTTATAGGCTATTAAAATAAAGTTATGTATGTCATCATTAAGAACTAAAATGAACTAACATTAACAATGGACAAAAGTTTGTCCCACTCTCTGACCCTCTAAAGGTCAGACCATTATTTTAGAACGTTTCCCTTTATTGTTTCCATGACAACACGTCAAGCCTGTCACGTGACACACCACAACCACACTGTATGACAGATGTCATCAACTATCTGATATTCCGATTCTCAAATATGTGCAAGTGAGTGTTTTGTCATTTAAAAACCTATTTAATGATCTTGATCTTAATCTATAACGTGTGATGGGCGTCGTCATGTTTGTTTGAGCCTCGGTTCAGAGAGTCCTGACAGTCAGATTTACAGGCTACAGCACTTGAATTCATTTGTGTTCATTTGAATGAATTCTTATTGCTGCTTCCATAGACATCAGTGTATATTTCATTGGCTGTAGCTTGTCGACATGTGACACCATAGAATGTCGAGTCGGACGACAGTTCCAGATATTTATCATGCTAGATATCTGTCTGGTATCAGCGAGGTGTCGGTGACGCATCAGCAAGCCTCTTTGATGCGTAGTTGAGTAGTTCACACATAAAGATTGGCAAGCAAAGACTGCCCCCGATCACAGCTCGACCTCTCAGCAAGCTAATTAACTTGCAAATCGGGCTTAAAATCCTGTAGTGTGAACCCTATGAATGCATATAAATTGATTAATCAAATCGCATCGAATTTCTCTGAATTTGCAAAAAAATGTTCTCGAATCGAATCAAACACCTATGAATCGTGAATCAATTGATTCACTGTCTACCCAAAGATTCACAGCCCTAACAACACATGACATATCACACCATGCTATTATTTATTTAACAAAAACTGGGCCAAGATGGAAAAGCCAACTACTCACCTTCATGTCTATTCATACCCATAAGACCTTCGTTCATCTTCTTAACACAAATTAAGATATTTTAGATGAAATCTGATAGGTATTTCACTCATCCATAGACAACAATCTATTCACCACTTTCAAGGTCCAGAAAGGTACTAAAGACATAGTTAAAACAAAACAGTCAACAAGTCTGCAGTGGTTCAACCTTAATTTTATGAAGCGACGAGAATACTTTTTGTGTGCAAAAACAAAACAAAAATAATGACCTCACGCAGTTGATGCAGTAAGCACAGTGAAAGCTTCCGTGTTTATATCTGAATGCCAGTTCAGTATTGGCCAAAGCTGCACATGTGAGCAGCACGATGCATGCCTGTGATGCTGACACAGGAGCCTGCCCATAATGAGTCGGCATTCTGAAGTAGAACCTGGAAGCGCTGGATGTAAACTATGTATAAGAATGACACAGAAGAGAAGATATTGTTGAATAAAGTCGTTATTTTTGTTTTGGTTTTGCGCACAAAAAGTATTCTTGTCACAAATTAAGGCTGAACCACTGCAGTCACGTCGACTTTTTTAACAATGTCTTTAGCACCTTTATGGACCTTGAAAGTGGTGATTATATTTATGTCTATGGTCGAGTCATATACCCAGATTTCAACAAAAATATCTTAATTTGGGTTCCGAAAATGAACGAAGGTTTAGCAGGTATGGAACGACATGAGAGTGAGTAATTAATGACAGAGTTTTCATTTTTGGGTGAACTAACCCTTTAAAAAATACTAAGGAGGAGAGACATCAGCATTGGTCTCAGAGAAGCAATTGTTGCTGCCATCAATCTGGGACGTTTTATACAGCCATTTATAAACAATATGAAGTCCATAATTCTACAGTGAAAAAGATTATTCACAAGAGGAAGACATTCAAAACAGACACCAATCTTCCCAGGAGTGGATGTCAAAAATTTCACCCCAAGGTCAGACTGTGTAATGGTCAGAGAAATTGCAGACAGGCCTCAGTTAACATGTTAAATGATAAAGTTCATGACAGCACAATTAGAAAAAGATGACACAAGCATGGAAAAGTCTCTTCTCTCTAAAAATCATGGCAGCGCAGCTTAAGCCGAGACTGCACGATTTTAGCCCCGATTTTGGCTCACCGACAGGTTTTGAGAAATCGCCGACAAATGCCTGAAATCACAGGCAAATCGGTGCTCGTTCACGCGTGTGACAATCACGCAGTATGAATGAGCAAAGATGCGATCTGAGAGAATCGCCGATGAGGATTCAAAATCCTGCTGTGTGAAAAGTGTTTTGACTGAAAACTACATCAGCAATGACTGACAGCCAATGAGAGAGCAAGATAGAGAGCAGTGGGGAGTTCGGGGAGGAGTTATAGACCACTCTCGTTGCAGAACACACAATCCTTGTTCCTTGCATCTCCCCAACCATTTCCTCCTCCATATTCTTCTTTTCTTTTTCTTGTTTTCGCTGCAAATCAGCGCACAGGCAATTCGTATTGCAAGCTTCTTGCGTTCTACCATTTTTAATAATCACCCCAGTCTCATGTTAGAACTCCGGTCTTGCATGCATGATATCGCGTTGTTTCTGTGTCATATCTTGCGAGTGTTTGGTTGTGAAACGTTGTTTGTGTGCCAGACAGAGTTGTCGGCGATTCTTCCTATTGTAAAGTCATGCAGTGTGAAACCTTCTGTCGCCGATCGATCGTGCAGTGTAAACACAGCAGCGACTGAATGCTGGCCAAGATAGTCATGCAGTGTGAAAAGAACAATGACCCGACCACTTTGAAAATCGTGCAGTCTGAACTCGGCTTTAGGTTTGCAAAGTCCTTTGGACAGACAAGACCAAAGTAGAGATGTTTGGCCATAATGCACAGTTTGGTGAAAACTAAAAACAGCATATCAGAACAACCAAAAGTCAAGCATGCTGGTGAAGGGGTGATGAATTTGGGCTTGTTTTGCTTGTTTTGTAGCCACAGGCCCTAGGCACCTCACAGTCATTGAGTCAACCATGAACTTCTCTGTAGTCCAAAGTATTCTAGAGTCAAATGTGAGGCCATCCGTTCGACAGCTAAAGTTTGGCCAAAATTGGGTCATGCAATTGGACATTGATCTGAAGATCACCAGCAAATCTACATCAGAGTGGCTGAAAAAGAAAAGAATCAAGGTGTTGCAATGGCCCAGTCAAGTCCAGTCCTCATCCTGACTGAAAAGCTGTGGTGAGAGCTGTGGATAAACAAATGCTCACAAACCTCAATAAACTGGAGCAACGTTGTAAAGAAGAATGGGCCAAAATTCCTCCAGAATAAGGTGAATTACTGATACAGTCATACAGAGAATAATTACTTCAAATTATTGCTGCTAAATGTGGCTCTTTAAGCAATAGAATCACAGGGTGTCCTTAGTTCATCTAAAGTAGTTTTTTTCTCTGTGCTGGACTATGGTGATATAATCTATGCATGCAAACCTATCTTCACTAAAAAATTTTAATTGTATATATTATGCTGCAATACAATTTGTGATTAGTGCTCCTACACGTACCCATCATTGTAACTTGTGTGAACTGGTTAGTTGGCCCTCCTTGTTTCAGAGAAGAAAAATGCATATGCTGCTGTTTACTGCTAAGGCTCTATGAGGTAAATTGCCTTCTTACATCTGTAGTCTTTTATCATATTGTACTGTAGTTATAAAACTAGATCATCTTCTAAATTACTATTAATTGTGCATAGAGCGTACTCTGAGTTTGGCAAAACTGCCTTTTCCTCTTATGCTCCTAGATTATGGAATGAAATGCAGTATTTTGATGTTAGAAGTACTCCCATCTTTAAATTTTCTTAAAAATATTTTAGACACTTACTTGAAAGAATCATTGTGGCGACCAGGGCGGGCGAGAGCCGTGAGGGAACGGCGCGAGGCCGGTGAAGCAAGTGATAACAAGCATCACCTGGGAGGCGCACCGGCCTTGAGTCTCCCACGGAGGAGCTCTGGGAGCATAAAAGGAGGAGCGACGACCGTGGAGGACGAGAGAGGACCAGGCCTGGGCTTTATTTTATGTTTTGTTATGTTTGTGTGGCCGGCAGACGTCCGCGAGGGTCTGCCGGCATTACTTTCGTTTTGTTCTTTGTTTATTTTGGAATTAAACTTTGTTTGAACGTTCGCCAGTTCCCGCCTCCTTCTTCCCATATTTACGAACTTCGTTACATTGGTGCCGAAACCCGGGAGGAAGGAGGGACATGCTGTCGAAGAGCCCTCGCCGTTGAGGGGGATCGCGGTGCTGCGGAGTTCGGGCAGCGCGGGAGTGTGTGTAGACCGCGAGAGGCTGCCCGGGGCGGTGGTGCTGGAGCCTTGTGAAAGGTGGGACGGAGACCCGGATGCCGTGCTCCTGGGACGAGGTGGGGTGGCTGCCGTCCTGGACCTGGAGGGAGCAGAGGAGTCGCCGCCGTCTGCCGTGGGCCGGAGCCTGCTGCCGTCCGCCATGAAGGGGAGGAGCAGGGGACGGGGGACTCGCTGCCGGTTGCCCTCAGTCGGAGGAGCTATCGCCGGCCGCCAGGAGGCAGTCGAGGATCGGGCCGTCCACCGAGCGTCCAGTGCCACCGCATGGCACCGTGAGAAAGAGCCTCTTGGCAGGCTGAGGACCGAGCGGCAGTGTGTCGGGGAACCGGACCAAGAATTTTTTTTTTCTTCTCTTTTTCCTCTCTCCCCTCTCTCGTCCTGTCGCTCCCCTTGCTTCCGTCTCCTTTCTCTCGTCTCGTCTGTCCTTACCCCCAGGTGCTGCGGCCGCCGAGACAGGCCCCGGGGGGGAGTAGAGCGCAGTCTCGGAGGTACCCCCCGGCCTGCGAGGGGCGATGGGGGTATGTGGCGACCAGGGGGCCAGGGCGCCAGGGTGAAGCAAATGATAACAAGCATCACCTGGGAGGCGCACCGGCCTTGAGTCTCTCACGGAGGAGCTCCGGGAGCATAAAAGGAGGAGCGACGACCGTGGAGGACGAGAGAGGACCAGGCCTGGGCTTTATGTTTTGTTATGTTTGTGTGGCCGGCAGACGTCCGCGAGGGTCTGCCGGCATTACTTTCGTTTTGTTCTTTGTTTATTTTGGAATTAAACTTTGTTTGAACGTTCGCCGGTTCCCGCCTCCTTCTTCCCATATTTACGAACTTCGTTACAATCATGTGCATGTTTTACTTATTTTATTTTTTTATTTTATTTATTTATTTATTTTTAATTAGGAACTGTAGTTATATGAGTGCTGGACAGGACTTTTTTTCTTGTATTTCTCATTTTGTGTGTCTTTGGAATTAGTTTTATGTGAACTTTGTGTGCTGCCATTTTGGCCAGGACTCCCTAGTAAAAGAGATTTATATCTCAATGGGATTATTCCTGGTAAAATATAGGATAGATAGATAGATAGATAGATAGATAGATAGATAGATAGATAGATAGATAGATAGATAGATAGATAGATAGATAGATAGATAGATAGATAGATAGATAGATAGATAGATAGATAGATAGATAAAAATAGTTTGGCACCCATGGCTTTTCCAACTTGTCTTTATTTTTGTTAAAAAAAAAAATGACACAGTGTATTATGTCATGTGTTGTTGTTCATCTGAGGTTTTATCTTCCAAATTTTAAGACCTGCCAAGGACCGGATGATTTCTCATTATGTCCTGATATGGAAAACCATGGAATTCAATAGGGTGTCCTAACTTTATCAGTGTTAATTTCGTTGATGAATGATTTTCGTCAAAATTTTCGTCAACAACAAACAAGACGATGACTAAATAAAAATGCGTTTTGAATGCCTAAAACTATGACTAAAATCTACTCTAATTTTCGTCAACCAATAAAAATGAGATGAAAATGATAGAGAGGGACGATTTGGGAAGATATCCAGTCAGGACTGCAGCTGTCCTGTGTGGAAGATGCGCACATTTGAAATGTAACGTGCTGATCTAACCAAGGGAAAAACAGCGCTGTTGCGTGCTCTAAAGACTCATGCAGGCTCTTCAGACTGCTTCGCAATTAATGAATATCGCACATTTATGCCAAACGATTGCTTATAAGCTAATGTTGATGAGTTATGACAATGTTTACTACACAATCCTTATATGGTAATATGTTTTAGACGGTTGTAAGAATGCATATTTTATCTCCCTCATCTGAACTTAAATGAGCAGCCTGCTACAGTGCAGACTGTAGACTTTTTAGAATAAGAGTCACGGTGTATTTCGGGATGGTTTATAATTATTTTTTCCTGGTCATTATTGTTATTTTGTTTACACAATAAAACTGTATTTAATTTACTTTCTGTTTAATTCATAGTAAACTACTGTATCTTCTGTCACAGGAAGGAAAGACTAAGAATATTATTTGACACAGTATTCAATATATTTTACAAGTATTAGGATTATTATAGTTAACTAAACCTAAAACCATAAAAAAAAATCTTCATTACTTGAAATAAACGTTAACTAAAAATTAAAAATAAACATATATAAAAATATATTTAAAAATATATATATAAAAAATGTACTTATTTTATTACATCTAGTTTCCAAGCTTTAACTTAACCTGATGTACTAAAATAACTAAAACAGAAATACAAATCTATACAGACATTAACTTTCAGTGACATATCATTTCTTACCATACACTAAAGTCAAAGGCCCCACATTGGTGTTACATATCAACAAGGGCAAGAAGTAATGTATTTTTTCTGTACACTTTTTCTGTGGATCTTTAAAGTGTGCTTGAATAAACAAAACATTTTACTAGATCACCCTGTATAAACTTAGTTCATGTAGAAGTTATTTCATCATCCAGTTCAACAAATCATTCTGTATAATCTAGATGGTTTGTGTTCATATAAGGAGCTAAAATTGTTCTCTCTGGGAATTTCTAACCATATTTAGAGCTGCATGTCTGTTTGGGTTGGCTAAATTCTGCCACAAAGCACTCAACAATCATGCAGTATATATAAATAACCAAATAAATAAATAACCTCCAAATAATCTTCAAAAGCTCTGCAAACACACACACGAGTAGAAGGGGAATTTATTTAACCGACAAAGATAAATCAGTTAATAATGTTATATTTGACATTACAAATCAAATTTGCTGGCCATTCGGACATTCACAATGCCAATTTGTCACATAGCTGTACCAAAAGAAAGAAAGAAAGAAAGAAAGAAAACTAGTGTGTAATGGCATTGGATGTCAATATTATCATACATTAAAATACAATACCGTACAAACGTTTGGGGTCAGTGTTTTTGAAAGAAGTCTCTTATGCTCACCAAGGCTGCATTTTTTGGATCAATAGTACAGTAAAAGCAGCAATATTGTGAAATATTACAATTTAAAATGATCTATTTGAATATTATTTTCAACTGTGATGGCATTACTCCACTTTTCAGTGGCACGTTCCTTCAGAAATAATTGTAACAGCTCAAGAAACATTTCTTATTATTGTCAATGTTTAAAATAAATAAATAAATAAAATGAAATAAAATGAAAATAGCTGTGCTGCTTGATATTTTGTCTTTTTTTTCTGGATTTGTTGTTAAATAGACCTCAAACCTTTGAACAGTATGGTACACTACTGTTCAAAAGTTTGGGAGTGAGTAAGGCTTTAAAGAAACTATTTTGATTCATCAAGGATGCATTAAATTGATCAGAAGTAAGAGTTGTTTCAAATAATTCTGTTTCAAATAAATGCTGTTCTTTTTAACTTTCTATTCATCAAAGAATCCTTAACAAATGTATCAAAGTTTTTACAAAAATATGAAGTAGCACAACTGTTTTCAACATTGATAATAATAAGAAATGTTTCTTGAGCAGCAAATCAGCATTAGAATGATTTCTGAAGGATGTGACACAGAAGACTGGAGATATGATGCTGAAAATCTATCTTTGTCATCACAGGAATAAATTACATATTTTTTTAAATATATTAAAATAGCAAAGTTATTTTAAATTGTAATAATAATTCACAATGTTGCTGTATTTTTGAACAGATGTGCAGAATTGCATTGATGAGCATAAGGGAATTCTTTCAAAAACATAAAAAATCTTACTGACCCTAAACGTTTGAATGCTAAACAATAGCCTACCATTGCTGAATGACTGAAACATTTATGTACCATGATAATTGTACTCTGAATACATCATACTACTGTTACATTTTTGTCTAATGCATGTTTACATACAAATTTGCGCGGATGTTACTAAATCAAACTAAAAACTAAAACGAGACAAATAAATGTCCCCATCTTCAGGAAGAATTATCCAAATAAAACCTATGGTGGCGGGTGAAAGGGCGGATGTTTCTTCAAAGGATCCATTAAGTCTTTTTTTTAGTCCTCAAACGTTACCAGATGTGGGATGTGACTGATAAGATGCCCACTCTCAAGACAAATTAAAAATAGTTGTGACCCCTGGAAACCGCCAAGAAGAACTGAAGTAGTATTAATGAACATACATTTAATTGACTTCTGTTGGACAGATGTCCCTACGTGTCTGTTTTCGAACTTCATCTCAAAAGTATGGCTCCGTCTCCATCTAGCTTATCTTTATAGAGCTCATCGGTGTGCTTTTAAGACCGTTTAATGCTGTGTGGATATGTTTTCAAAAAGTTCCTCTAAGAAAAAGAAACGACGCCCTTTTCCAAGCCCTCCACCCTGTCTCTATCTTGCATTTCCATTTTCTACATGGTTTCCTGCATTCAAAGGAAAAGTGGGAAACGTAGGCTACAATAAAGAATTAAACATATACATACCTAAATCGTCCATCAGTGTTAAGAAAAAAAAAAAAAATGGAGGAGAAGAAGAAAAAAGAGTCAATTGATATGACTTCCCAATGAAACTATCTGAGAAATATGTCTGGTAATCTTTGTCCTGCTCCTTCCGAGGTTTCCAGGCTGGGAGTTGTCCTCGGACTTCTCTTATTCCAGAGGACGTAACGGGTCAGAGAGGGGCGGATCTAGTTACATTTCCAGCCCATATTTGGAATTGAAAATTGCGCTTTCGTTTTTTATAATGATGACTACTGGGAGATTACAATAATAAAGCCCGCAGTACATTTTACTTTTATAACCAAGTGGCCAGAAACACATGCGTCCTGTTTCGTGCCATCAGATAGGCTAACTACCACCACTAGTTTGTAGGGCACGGTTACACTTCCTCAAGACAAAACTTTTAAGTACAACTAGTTTTATTTTTCTCACTATAAAGGCGCTTAGAAAAATATTCCATTTAATAAATGTGACGCGGCAGGGAAAACAACATGATTTTACTCACCTAACGACTAAATAAGGTTGCCAAACTATTTATTTCGTCTGATAATAACAATTTCGTTCTGTTAGTTAGTCATGAAACAAAACAATCAACAGTGCACACTGATGTTATTAAAACAAATTGCAAACTATGCTTTGGTTCAAAAGAAAATGCAATGTAAGTAAAAACAATAACAGATCAAGAGCAAAAAAAAAAAAAAAAGAAAGCACAAATTATGCAGTTAAGTTTTAAATAATGGGTAGATTTGAAGCATAAGTTTAAATCTAGTTAAAACTGATACATTAAAGGTGATAGAGAGGATTTTTTCGTCGACTGAGAATCCAAAGACTGTTACTGAGTTTTTGAAATGAGCGCATGTGTAAGAACAGCCCCCCTCCTTCACAGCTAATTTCAAAGGAACGCCTCCCAAAAATCGTGCATGAGTATTGGAACACGAGTGTTTACCACCGGCATTCCCTGTGTCGTGTTTTTTTTTATTCATTATGTCGGACTCACCGCAGGTAACTCATAATCTGCACTTGTTATTCCTGTCTCCTGACAAAAACATTGCATGCAGCGCCTGTGGAGTGTGGAAAGTTACTGGAGCGTGCAGCCGCGCTCGTCTCTCACAAGGAACGTCACGGCAGTGATTGACAAGCCAGAGGGCCAATCCGCGCACGTCTCTCACAAGGAACGTCACGGCAGTGATTGACAAGCCAGAGGGCCAATCTGCGCACGTCTCTCACAAGGAACGTCACGGCAGTGATTGACAAGCCAGACAGCCAATCAGTGCACGTCTCTCACAAGGAACGTCACGGCAGTGATTGACAAGCCAGAGGGCCAATCGTTTACGCGATGATCGCGTAAATGATTGGCTGATGTTTTTAAGGCCCTACCTCGTGCACAGATGATGTATATTAATATTATTACTTTCAGTGCACCTAATAAATGGTCTTTTATCAGTTGGTAAAAACAGTTTCAAGTAATATTGCAAAAATGTATAAAACAAAACATCCTCTTTAGCACCTTTAACATTTGCATTTCAAACCTTGTGACAATTGTCCATTAACATTAAACCACTTTAATCTTTTTCTAATAAAGGATGAAATCTCCACTTTTAAATGCATCAAATGTCATCTAGCCAAAGAAAACAAGAAACAAATACAAAATGAGATCAGTTAACTGAGTAGGACATGCGTGCCAGTTCATTTCATTGGTGATTCTCTGGATATTTGTAATTGGCTTAGTTCAGTGGTAGGTGGAGACCAGTATGACCTCAAATGTTCATTTGCAGCATCTTCACGTCATGAATCATTTCCCTCTTAGCTCAGCTTCACTGTATTCCCGCTAGTCTAGTCATTAGCTCACTGCACCGAATGTTCATTGGCTGTGCTGCCAAAATCCTGCCGCAACATGCCATAACATCAGGAGGGCTGGAAAAATGGTTCCACCTGCAGGGGCTCAAATTCATTATATATGGAGGGGTGGTGGTGGGGGGACAGTTGGGTGTTTTTTTGTTTGTTTGTTTGTTTGTTTGTTTGTTTGTTTTGTTTTTGGGCTTTTTAAATATATGAATACAGTAGAACTGCACAATTAATCATTAAAAGTTTTTTTCAATCACACAGTATCGTTATTTCTATCACAGAAGTACCCAGTAGTTATATAATCTATATAATCGTTTATAGCTCAATGTCTATGGTAGACATCAAAACAGAGTAAATCACCTTTTGAAAATAACTTGAAGCTCCAAATAAAGATTGTATCAATTACACTGTTACACCAGTAGATGGAGACGAGTGACTGTTAAAAAATGTTTTTGTCATTGAATCATTAAAGGTCACCTATTATTCTAAATCCACTTTTACAAGGTGTTTGGATATAAATGTGTCTTGACAGTGTGTGAACACAACCACCTTACAATGATAAAAATCCACCCACTCTTTTTTTTTTTAAAATCCCCATTAAACTAAAGCAGTCTCATTAGACAAGCCGTTTTGATTCTCTGAGGAATGTGACATTACATTCCTCATGCCTCGCCCACGGCCACTGACCGACAGTCCTACATTACCATAGTTTACGCCCTCAGCGAGCTGTCCGCTGTCCGCCATTTTCTCCATGCTCGAGCAGCTGTAACGACAACAATGTCTCGTAAGTAATTGAGAAGTTGCTGAACACAGTGGATTATTTTTATTTTTGAAGGTAATGCACCACAGATCTACTATACACATATGATTTCTGTAACATTGCCTGCTATTTACGTTCACAGACATAACTGACTGTGTTTATGAGAACTGTGTATTTGACAGTTTAAATAAAACAAAAAATGTGAAAGAGAAGTTACTCACGAGACTTGACGTCTGTCAGCCAGCTGTCTGTGTGCTTCAGATAAGTCCGCTCAGAAAACAATCCATTAGAAGTTTAAATGCTTCTGCAGTTGCATTATGTGTTATACTAATTGCATTAGAATGGAATGAACAGTCCATGGATGTAGGCCTATGAGTCATTCTACGAAACGGGTGCCATTTCCACTTTGCATTTTTCAAAATTTTCATTATTAACAAACTTTTTTTAAACAAACCTACAAATTGAAAGATATGTTAATCCTCCAAAAAACATATTTTTCCACCTCAGGCACAAAATCTTTATTATTATTATCCTTTTTATCCAGGCAAGGAAGCCATTTTTGTACCACCCCATCACGGACAATATGTATGCCATTGAAATAGTAAAACAATAAATAGATTTTTAAAATCTAATGTTTTCCTAATAGTAAAATGTCCCTTTTTTGTAAACCATCAATAGAAAGTCTGTAATTTAATATTTATTTTTTTATTTTTAGATTTTTAATCTTGAAACATGAATTTGACCTTTCAATGGCCTCATTGTTTGTACTGAAAAAAATGAATTTACTTAAAAAATACAAATAAAGTTACATTTATCTGATCAGTCCACACAACAAGAACATAATTCAACATTAATATTTCATTTTCTTTCCATAAACTTTTAACAAAATGACCCTGTGACGGGGTGGTAACTGATGTGACGGGGTGGTATGGATGGACAAAGTGTTTCTCTATATGATCTGCTGGTTTTAAACTTTAAAAACTGGGGGAGGGGAGACATTCAAATTGAGTAAAACATCACTTCATTTTAGGAAAACATCCCACAGGTCAATGCGATGAATGTCAAGGGGAGGAAACAGTTAGACACAGTTTTACACTGCCGTCACACCATCTGCACTTCGGAGAAATGCGGTCATGCCATCTATGCTTAAAATACCTTGCGCGTCTAGATGAGGTTGTGTGTTAAGCTAAAGGTTTGGGCGTTTAGTATCAGTAAAAATATTTTTTAAATTAATAAAAAATAAATAAAATCAAACTGTTTTCTGCAGACTCCACCTGATTCTTGTTATACATGTTCCCAAGTAACACTGTGGTGATTATCATGTTGTTTTACTATTTTATTCTTCACTAATTATATATCAACATCATAGACTATTTACCTCACAATACAGACATATTTTAAAAATTCATAAAAAATTAAAATTAAATTGTTTTGTTTTTTTCAAACTCCACCCAATTCTCAAATCAGGGTAACCAGGGGAACAAACTAGTGGCAGGAAAACTAAGAACAAAGAACATGTGACAAAGAGAGCATAAACAGATCCCTCACACCAATACGGTTTACCTTGCTATACAAACATATTTTAAAAATTCATAAAAAGTAAATAAAATCAAATTATTTTCTGTTAATTATCTGTCAAAGTCATTACCAATACTATTTACCTTTCTATATAGACATTTTAAAATTCATAAAAATATCAAATCAAATTGGATCAGAAGGCCATGGAGGAGTACATCCCACTACAACAGCGATTTATTCGACCTTTCACATCCCTTGCCGCTTCTAGCTTCTTCTTTGTGGAGAAGGATGGAGGCTTGCAGCTGTGCATCAACTACTGTCATCTCAACTTTCAAAAAGTCAGATATAGTTATCCTCTTCCTCTGGTCCCAGCGTGATTTGAACAGCTACAGGGAGCTTGCATCTTCTCCAAGCTGGACCTGCCGAGTGCATACAACCTCATTCGCATCCGCCAAGGTGACGAGCAGTGTTGGACAGTACTTTTGACAGTAACTAATACTGTAACGCATTACTTTTTAAATAAATTAACTCTGTTACCGTTACCATATGGTGCGTTGTCTGTTAATTTTTTAAAATTAATTAATTTTGGCTCAAGTGTAGCCTACTGTAATGATTCGGGACTCATGGTAAGATCCATTTGCAGCTTTTATTGAAGTTAGAGTGGTCGTACAGGCAGGGTCAGACAGGAGCAAACAGGAATCACAGTCCAAACGGTAACAGGCAGAACAGACAGGGAAACGCTCAGAAATGCTACAATAGTAAACAAGACCTCGCGGTGAGGTGGTGTGAGTGAAAGTCCTTTATAGTCCTGTTAATGTACTGCAGCTGGGTGTGGAGTGATTGTGAAGCGGAGACGTGACGTTGCTCTGGGCGCGATCAGCGGAGACGTGACGTTGCTCTGGGCGCGATCAGCGGAGACGTGACGTTGCTCTGGGCGCGATCAGCGGAGACGTGACGTTGCTCTGGGCGCGATCAGCGGAGACGTGACGTTGCTCTGGGCGCGATCAGCGGAGACGTGACGTTGCTCTGGGCGCGATCAGCGGAGACGTGACGTTGCTCTGGGCGCGATCAGCGGAGACGTGACGTTGCTCTGGGCGCGATCAGCGGAGACGTGACGTTGCTCTGGGCGCGATCAGCGGAGACGTGACGTTGCTCTGGGCGCGATCAGCGGAGACGTGACGTTGCTCTGGGCGCGATCAGCGGAGACGTGACGTTGCTCTGGGCGCGATCAGCGGAGACGTGACGTTGCTCTGGGCGCGATCAGCGGAGACGTGACGTTGCTCTGGGCGCGATCAGCGGAGACGTGACGTTGCTCTGGGCGCGATCAGCGGAGACGTGACGTTGCTCTGGGCGCGATCAGCGGAGACGTGACGTTGCTCTGGGCGCGATCAGCGGAGACGTGACGTTGCTCTGGGCGCGATCAGCGGAGACGTGACGTTGCTCTTGGCGCGATCAGCGGAGACGTGACGTTGCTCTGGGCGCGATCAGCGGAGACGTGACGTTGCTCTGGGCGCGATCAGCGGAGACGTGACGTTGCTCTGGGGGCGATCAGCGGAGACGTGACGTTGCTCTGGGCGATCAGCGGAGACGTGACGTTGCTCTGGGCGCGTTCAGCGGAGACGTGACGTTGCTCTGGGCGCGTTCAGCGGAGACGTGACGTTGCTCTGGGCGCGTTCAGCGGAGACGTGACGTTGCTCTGGGCGCGTTCAGCGGAGACGTGACGTTGCTCTGGGCGCGTTCAGCGGAGACGTGACGTTGCTCTGGGCGCGTTCAGCGGAGACGTGACGTTGCTCTGGGCGCGTTCAGCGGAGACGTGACGTTGCTCTGGGCGCGTTCAGCGGAGACGTGACGTTGCTCTGGGCGCGTTCAGCGGAGACGTGACGTTGCTCTGGGCGCGTTCAGCGGAGACGTGACGTTGCTCTGGGCGCGTTCAGCGGAGACGTGACGTTGCTCTGGGCGCGTTCAGCGGAGACGTGACGTTGCTCTGGGCGCGTTCAGCGGAGACGTGACGTTGCTCTGGGCGCGTTCAGCGGAGACGTGACGTTGCTCTGGGCGCGTTCAGCGGAGACGTGACGTTGCTCTGGGCGCGTTCAGCGGAGACGTGACGTTGCTCTGGGCGATCAGCGGAGACGTGACGTTGCTCTGGGCGATCAGCGGAGACGTGACGTTGCTCTGGGCGATCAGCGGAGACGTGACGTTGCTCTGGGCGATCAGCGGAGATGGCGTGGCGGCCATTACGTGATCTACCATGGTGTCACATTCCTCTGCGACCCCCACAGTAAACAGAGAACCAACCGACAACAAAGCAAAGTCCATAAAGCTGCTGAGTGATGAACGCGGTCCCTCTCGTCTTAGTTTATCCTGCAGAGGTTGGTTGACGCCATCACAGAAGAAGTCAATCAAAGCACAGTCCGGTAGATCAGAGAGGTGAGCAATATCCAAATATCCCTGCACATATTCCTCTAACGATCGCGTGCCCTGCGAACTCCATAATAACAACTGAGTAATGTCCATACCATGTAAACGTTTTCCGGGAAAGCTGCTGGATCGTTGTTTTGGTGAAGTCTTCTGTAACGATTCGGGACTCATGGTAAGATCCATTTGCAGCTTTATTGAAGTTAGAGTGGTCGTACAGGCAGGGTCAGACAGGAGCAAACAGGAATCACAGTCCAAACGGTAACAGGCAGAACAGACAGGGAAACGCTCAGAAATGCTACAATAGTAAACAAGACCTCGCGGTGAGGTGGTGTGAGTGAAAGTCCTTTATAGTCCTGTTAATGTACTGCAGCTGGGTGTGGTGATTAGTGATAGTGATTGGTGTGGAGTGATTGTGAAGTGAGTGCAGGTGATGAGCAATGGAGGATCATGGGAAATGTAGTCCGGGATGCGACAGGAACAGACGTGATCGTGACACCTACAGCCTAAACTGTTTACAGCAGTGACGCATTGTAGGATTGGTGGATGCCAACCACTGTAAACACGAAGACGCACTGTGTGTGTGTTTCCGTTTATTCAAGTATGGTGGCAGTCATGGCGAGTCAAGGCGAGAGCAAGAGTTTCTCAAAGTGGAAATATGCTCATTATTTCACTTTAGTTGAGCATAAAGACAAAAACCTTTTAGTCAAATGTGTCTTTATGGTTCGAAGGTACTATCTACTGCGATAGTACCTCCAGAATTGTTATTCATTTAAGCCATTAGTTGACTAATCACATTTGTATTAATTTAATTTCTTAAATACTGGAGAGAATAAACCATAATAATGATCGTCATGTAGGCTATAGCGCACGTATAAAGCTTGCCACAAAGAACCGGCAAAATTAATGATTATGAATGTGAACAAAACAGCAAGGAGACATTTTAATTGTTTATTAATAAAGTAATTGTGGCGACCAGGGCGGGCGAGAGCCATGAGGGAACGGCGCGAGGCTGGTGGCACGAGTGTTAATGAGCATCACCTGGGAGGTGCACCGGCCTTGAGTCCCTCACGAAGGAGCTCCGGGAGCATAAAAGGAGGAGCGACTACAGTGAAGGACGAGAGGGGACCAGGCCTGGACTTTATGTTATGTTTTATTATGTTTGTGTGGCTTTACTTTCGTTTTGTTCTTTGTTTACTTTATATTAAAGTTTGTTGAATGTTCGCCGGTTCCCGCCTCCTTCTTCCCCCATCTACTAACCTTGTTACATTGGTGCCGAAACCCGGGAGGAAGGAGGGACATGCTGTCGGAGAGCCCTCACTGCTGAGGGGGATCGCGGTGCTGCGGAGTTCGGGCAGCGCGGGAGTGTGAAGACCGCGAGAGGCTGCCTGAGGCGGTGGTACTGGAGCCTTGTGAAAGGTGGGACGGAGACCCGGATGCCGTGCTCCTGGGACGAGGTGGGGTGGCTGCCGTCCAGGAGGGAGCGGAGAAGTTGCCGCCGTTCGCCGTGGGCCGGAGCCTGCTGCCGTCCGCCATTAAGGGGAGGAGCAGGGGACGGGGGACTCGCTGTCGGCTGCCCTCAGCCGGAGGAGCCATCGCCGGCCGCCAGGAGGCGGTCGAGGATCGGGCCGTCCACCAAGCATCCAGTGCCATCGCATGTGGCACCGCGAGGAAAAGCCTCTCGGCAGGCTGAGAACAGAGCGGCAGTGTGTCTGGGAACCGGACCAAGAATTTTTTTTTCTTTCTTTTTCCTCTCTCCCCTCTCTCATCCTGTCGCTCCCCTTGCTTCCGTCTCCTTTCTCTCGTCTCGTCTGTCCTTACCCCCAGGTGCTGCGGCCGCCAAGACAGGCCCCGGGGGGGAGTAGAGCGCAGTCTGTATGTTTGTGTTACTTTCGTTTTGTTCTTTGTTTATTTTATATTAAAGTTTGTTGAATGTTCGCCGGTTCCCGCCTCCTTCTTCCCCATCTACTAACCTCGTTACAGTAATGTTTTCTGAATCAGTGTCGGCTGCGAAGATGAAGTTGACATTGCTGACTCATCTCCGCATACTGGACGCGCTTAGAGAGAAAATGCACATTTCATTCGGATTAGGCTACGTAATCAGAGTAGCCTATTTCTTTTCGTTTTTAGATATTTCAAGCTTTCTATAGATATATTTATCATATATGTGAGGCAAGCAGCCGCTGAGTTTCGGTTCATTTAGCCTATAAGTCACGCTCCAGTTCACGCACCAGTGATTGTGCCCGCGCCTGCCATGATTAATATTGTCTGCTATGTTTGCTTCTTGTTTATTAAATGCAGGCAATTGGTTGATGAAACATTGATTAAAATTAAAATACATTTTTTACAAAACGAAATTCACTTTAAAGAAATGCTTTCTACAAAAAAAAAACTTAATGAAGTGGTCAAAATCATGTTTGACCCATTCAATGCCTCCCGATATATTGCGCATCTTACTCATGCTGTTCACTTTTCATAATCAAGTAAATGAATTTAAAACATTACATAGGACTATTTAAACATAAATATGAAACTACATTTTCTTTAATGGCTACCAATACGTATTGTGCAGTACAGAGAAATTTCATAAGCAAGAGCGGATCGAGTCACGAGTCGGATCAAGAATAATTTATTCTTAGACTTATATTTAATATTGGGGGCATTGAAGTTATTTGACATTTTAAATTTTTTTAAAAGTAAGGCAATAGTTACTTTCCCTGGTAATTAGTTACTTTTCTAATGATGTAATTCAGTTACTAACTCCGTTACTATTTGTGAGAAGTAACTAATAACTTTTAACTAATTACTTTTTTAAAAGTAATGTGCCCAACACTGGTGATGAGTGGAAGACTGCCTTCGTTACTCCCTCCGGGCACACTGAGTACCAGGTTATGCACTATGGCCTGTCCAACTCTTCCTCCATCTTCCAGGGCTACATGAACGAGGTGTTCCGGGAGTTCCTCCAGCGGTTTGTCATCGTTTACATCGCCGATATCCTCATATACTACCACTACCACTGGGGTCGGACATCGGCAATTGTGAGCTCCTGGTCATCAAGCTGGCTTTGGAAGAGTGGACGTCAAGCCTGGTGGGCTCTGTTCTTCACCTGATTCAATTTTACAGTCTCAAATCGTTCCTGGTCATAAGAACTGTAGGTCAGATGCCCTTTCACATCTCTATCAACCAGATCCTGAGCCTAGTTCTCCAGAACCCATCCTCCCTCCAACCATGATCGTCAGTCCCATTCAATGGTCCATCAATGAACAAATCGGCCAAGATACACGCTTTGAACCTGCTCTATCGGGAGGTCCTGAGGGGCTACTCTACATACCACCAGCCTATCGTCTGCCACACATTGAATCAGCTCACAAGTCTCCAGGCTCTGGGTAGTCAACGTACCCTCTTGCTCTTACGTCATCGCTACTGGTGGCCCACCGTGGCTCAGGATATCTCCCGATACATCAGGGGATGCTCAGTCTGTGCCATTACCAACACTCCATGCAAACTCCCAGAGGGGAAGCTCTGCCAGAGGAACCTCTTTGCCTATTCCACACCGTCCATGGTCACACCTGGGGATTGACATCATGACCGACCTTCTACCATCTGATAACAATATGTGTGTTCGTCATCATTGATCACTTCTCAAAGGCTTGTAAACTCATCCCTCTGAAAGGTCTCCCAGGTGAAAAAGAATTATATTAAAAATATACTTTAGTAAAGTGTACTAAGTATATTTTCTACATTTTGTACTATTTTCGTCAAATCCAAGTATAGTTAAGTGTATTCAATTATGTATTAACTTCAACTTAACATCTATTTAACTACACTTCTAGTGTAAATAGTATACTAAAATGGAACAACTTTTTTTAAACTTCAAGTGCACTAAAATACACTAATGAAAATCAAGATTCATGAGCAATTAAGCACACTTACAGTACAATTGCATTGTATTGCCATTCTAATGTAAATACACTTAAAAAGGCATTGCAGTGCAAATTATAGTTGTGTTTAAGTACATTTTGTGCATACTGCTATCATGCTTATAATTACTATAAACAGTTAATTTAGTATGCCTCTGTAACATTTCAAGTGATCTACAAATGCACTTCCTAACTATATTTAGTGCTTTTAAAGTGTCCCACTATGACAATAATAATGTTTTTGAAGTGAAGTTCAATTACAACCTAAACATCATAGACACATACTTTCAGTGCAATGTTATTATAGTGTAAGGTAGAAACAAATTGAAAGTACATTTCATTTGTAATTTTATCCCCATTTTGTTATACTTAAGCATGAATGTTGGTATTACACTACAAGTGTATTACATTACAATTCAGTTCAAATAAAAATTAAATTAAATCAACAGATTACAAATTGCATTTCAAAAAAGGATCTTTATTATTAACACAAAAGTAACACACAAAAGCAGATATTGGCAAAAGGAGGAACCTTGAACAGTCGACTTTCTCTGAAATGCCGGGAACAGAACAATGGCAAACAACTTACTACACATGCATATCTACAGGTGCTTGTCATATAGAATATCGTGAAAAAGTTCATTTTTTCATTGTAAATTATTTTAAAAAATTAAACTTTCATTTATACTAGATTCCCTACATGTAAAGTAAAACATTTCAAAAGTTGTTTTTTTTTAATTTGTTGATTAGAGCGTACAGCTCATGAAAGTCCAAAATCCAGTATCTCAAAATATTAGAATATTTACATTTGAGTTTCATTAAATGACCATCCCTACAGTATAAATTCCGGGTATCTCTTGTTCTTTGAAACCACACTAATGGGGAAGACTGCTTACTTGGCAATGGTCCAGGAGACAATCATTGACACCCTCCACAAAGAGAGTAAGTCACAGAAGGTCATTACTGAATGTGGTGGCTGTTTACAGAGTGATGTATCAAAGCATATTAAATGCAAAGTTGACTAGAAGGAAGAAATTGGGTAGGCAAAGGTGCACAAGCAACAGGGATGACCGCAAGCTTGAGAATACTGTCAAGTAAAGCCAATTCAAACACTTGGGAGAGCTTCAAAATGAGTCAAATAAAGCCGGAGTCAGCACATCAAGAGTCACCACACTTAGACATCTTCAGGAAAAGGACTACCAAGCCACTTCTGAAACAGAAAACAACATCAGAAGCATCTTACCTGGGCTAAGGAGAAAAAGAACTGGACAGTGAACAGTGGTCGAAAGTCCTCTTGTCAGATAAAAGTAAATTTTGCATTTCATGTTGAAATCATGGTCCCAGAGTCTGAAGGAAGACTGGAGAGGCACAGAATCCAAGCTGCTTGAAGTCTAGAGGGAAGTTTCTGAAGTCAGTAATGATTTGGGGGGCCGTGACGTCTGCTGGTGTTAGTCCATTGTGTTTTATCAAGTGCAAAGTCAATGCAGCCATCTTCCAGGAGATTTTGGAGCACTTTATGCTTCCATCTACTGACAGGCTTTATGGAGATGCTGATTTCCTTTTCCAGCAGGACTTTAGCTCCTGCCCACAGTGCAAAAACCACTTCCAAGTGGTTTGCTGACCATGATATTACTGTGTTTTATTGGCCAGCCAACATGCCTGACCTGAATCTATGGGATATTTTCAAGAGAAAGATGAGAAACAGTCGATCCAACAAAATACAGATGATCTGAAGGCTCAATAGTACCTCAGCAGTGCCACAGGCTGATCACTTCCATGCCACACTTCACTGATGCTGTAATTTGTGCTAGGAGCAAGTCATTTGCTGTAATGTGTGCTGCTGACCCAGTATTGAGTGCACAAATGAACATGCTAAAGCAAGAACTTGAACTTTTCTGTTTTGAAAATACATTTTTTGATTGATATTCTAATATTTTGAGATACTGGATTTTGGACTTTCATGAGCTGTACACTCTAATCATCAAAATAAAAAAAAATAAAAAAATAAAAAAAAACGTTTGAAATGTTTTACTTTACATGTAGGGAATCTAGAATATATGAAAGTTTCATTTTTAAAAATAATTTACAATAAAAAATCTTTTTCACGATATTCTAATTATATGACCAGCACCTGTAGCTCTGACTTGAGTTACTAGAGGCCTTGTAGCTCTCATTGTTGCACTTCCTCCATAGAAGGGCCCGGATCTCTGCCACCTCGGTGTTGGGGAATCGCTCCCTCGCTGCATCTGTGAAAACAGGAAAGAGACATGGGGATGAATTAAAAGACAATGTATAACACTGAAATACAATCATTGATTATAATGGATTTGTCAATCAATCATGACAATGGATTTTGATTCATAACTGTGACATTACTGTACCTAAAATTGCGTTGTTTTTTTTTTGGCTCAAGCTGCTCCTTCAGCTCGCCTTTTTTTCCTTTCCCTGTGAGGGTTGCCTATAAACGCAATAAGTCACTTGTGGTCACAGTATTGGTACCAGCGCCAATTTGCCAGAGGCCTTGTAGTTATTTCCGTACCAGGGCTGGGATAAACGAAGTTTCACATGGAGCATTCTGAGATAATTTTTTTGCTGAATTACCGCGGAGTGTAAGTTGTGCTAAAAAATAAACTGCCGGGATAATCATAAAGCGCTTACACATCCAATAATGACATGTCCAATTCACGAACTAATGACTCATTTGAATTAGAATCGGACTGAAAAAAAAGAGTCGTTAGATTAATCGATGCACCGAAAAATAATCGCTAAATTAATAGTAAAAAAAAATATCGTTTATCCCAGCCCTAATCCGTACCAGCCCACTGTCACTTTTACCATATCGCTTAATCAGTGAAATTCAAACAAGAAGTATTAACACTAACAGTAGTCAATGACGGCAAAAATGGCAGAGTTGGGTCTGTATTCCAAGACATAACGTGAACATGCATGTTCTTCAAATTAAAGGGTTAGTTCACCCAAATAGCAAAATTATGTCATTAATAACTTACCCTCATGTTGTTCCAAACCCGTAAGACCTCCGTTTATCTTTGGAACAAAGTTTAAGATATTTTAGATTTAGTCCGAGAGCTCTCTGTCCAGAAAGGTAAGAAAAACATCATCAAAGTAATCCATGTGACATCAGAGGGTCAGTTAGAATTTTTTGAAGCATTGAAAATACATTTTGGTCCAAAAATAGCAAAAACTACGACTTTCTCTCACAACAGATACAGAAAAGAAGACAATGCTGAATAGAGTTCAAAACAAAGCAGTTTGTGTGATGATATCCGGTTCGCGAACGAATCATTCGATGTAACCGGATCTTTTTGAACCAGTTCACCAAATCGAACTGAATCGTTTTAAATGGTTCGCGTCTCCAATACACATTAATCCACAAATGACTTAAGCTGTTAACTTTTTTAATGTGGCTGACACTCCCTCTGAGTTCAAACAAACCAATATCTCAGAGTAATTCATGTACTCAAACAGTACACTGACTGAACTGCTGTGAAGAGAGAACTGAAGATGAACACCGAGTCGAGCTCTAAGATTACAATACCGATGAAGTGAAATCAATGTACACTTTAATAAATTATACTTTGTATTACAAATAAGCGTACTTACTAAAAGTACACTAAATTACCACTATACATTTTTGTATTTTAACATATTTTATGAGAGTACTCTGATATGCCACTAAAAATACACTTATTTTAGAGTGTACTGTATAAAGTGTACAGAAGTCACACTTCTAATGAAGTGAGAACATAGTACACTTTAAAAAAAAGTATACTAACAATTAATTTCCCAAAAATATATACTTCCCATAAGTACACTGAATTGCCACTCTAAGTATGTCAAATTTAATACACTTAAAAAAAATAAACTTCAATACAATTTAAAATACATTAACAACAAAGTACACTTTCAAAAAGAACATTTAAAAAATAATTTGATTACTGATAAATTAGTATACTTACTGTTTGGACTATTAAGTTGAACTTAATTACATCTTTTTTGAAGTATACTTTTAAAAAGTACAAATCAAATACTCTTTAAATAAAGTACAACAAGTAGAAGTATACTTGTTTTATAATTTATGTACTTCATTCATATTTCAAATACACTAAAGTATACTACTTTTTTACCTGGGCTACCTACTACATTTGAAGCTGCAGAAGCCCTCTTCCAAATGTTTTGTCACTTCATTTGTCACTCTCTCCTCCGGTTACTACCCGCAAACGAATGGCCAGATTGAGCAGAAGATCCAGGAGATCGGGAGGTACCTAAGGTCCTAATGCCACCAGAACCAAGACAGCTGGAGCCGGTTCCTCCCATGGGCAGAGTACCCCCAGAACTCCCTCAAGCAATCCACCACCAGGCTCACCGCATTCCAGTGCATCCTTGGATACCAGCCTCCCTTATTCCCCTGGTCCAGTGAGCCCTCAGAGGTTCTTACTGTCAACCACTGGTTCCAGCAGAGCGAGAGGGTGTGGGACTCAGCTCACATGCATCTCCAATAGGAAGTGCGGAGACACAAGAGGCAAGCTGACACCCGAAGAACATCGACCCCTCACTACCAACCAGGTCAGAAGGTGTGGCTCTCGACATGGGACAGCCGTCTCTGCCTGCCCTGCCGTAAGCTGAGTCCCCGTTACATAGGTCCATTCACCGTGCAGAGGCAGATCAACGAGGTCACCTACAGGCTCAATCTTCCACCACACTACCGCATTTAACCATCATTTCATGTTTCACTCGATCACTCTCCCCAGAATTCTAATTCACCATGCCTGCACCTCCTCATCAGTACACACCATATATTCCCTCACAACTTGTCTCTACGAACACAAACAGACTCCATCAAGATACTCACCTGTGTACCTACCTGCCATTGTGGATTCCCATCTTCTGTCTTTTGTCATGCATCATCTATATCTGTATCTGAAAATCACCACAGTGGTACTTGGGTAGAAGTAGAACAATAATCTGGTGGAGCTTGCAGAAAACAATTTGATTGCATTTTTTAATTTTTTTTTTTATAATTTTTTAAAATATGTCTGTATAGCAAGGTAAATCAAATTGGTCATGACTTTGGCATATAATTATTAAATAATAAAACAGTAAAACAACATGAAAATCACCACAGTGACTTGGGGAGATGTAGAACAAGAATCTGGTCAAGTTTGCAGAAAACAATTTGAGTTTATTTTTTTTATGAATTTTTAAAATATGTTTGTATTGCGAGGGAAATAGTTTAGTAAGTAAGTAAGTAAGCAAGTAAATTTTATTTATAGAGCACATTTAAATTCAGCTTACACTGACCAAAGTGCTGAACAAAACAAATATAAAATAAAATGTAAAATGAAATAGAATAAAAAATAACAAAGAAAACAATTACTAATCCATAATTCAATAATTAGCAAAGGCTAAGGAATAAAGATAGGTCTTGCTTCTAGATTTAAAAACAGAAGATGGCAGCTGATTCCATAACTGTGAAGCAGCGACTTTGACATATTATGAATATTAAAGAATAAAACAGTAAAACAACATGATAATCACTACAGTGTTACTTGGGAACATAACAAGAATCATATGGAGTTTGCAGAAAACAGTTTGATTTTTTTTTTTTTTTTTTTTTTTAATGAATTTTAAATATATGGGAGTGTGGCAGATCGCCAAGCGAGTGGAAGCACACAATTATTATGCAAATATTGAAGCCTGGTAAAAACGCAGGAGATCCCAACTCTTATCGCCCAATTGCTCTTTTGTCGTCTGTGCTATGTAAGACAATGGAACGAATGGTTACTGATAGATTATTTTACATTTTAGAGAAACAGGAGTTCTTTACTCCTTATCAAAGTGGTTTTAGAATTGGTAGATCCACAATGGATTCCATTTTATTATTAGATTTAGATATTAAAAGAGCTATGGCTAATAAAGAAGCAGTTGTGGGTGTTTTTTTAGATATTGAAAAAGCATATGACATGGTATGGAAGGAGGGGCTGGTGATTAAGTTGTATGATGCAGGGATTAGAGGTAGGATGTTAAATTTGATAAATAATTTTATGAAGGAGTGCACTATTCAAATAATTTTGGTTTGTCATTATTTGCTGATGATGGGGCTGTATGGAAAATAGGGCGTAATTTGAGTTATATTTATAAACAGTTACAGCAGGCAATTCATACAGTAGAGACTTGGAAAGAAGAATGGGGATTTAAAATTTCAGTTGCAAAATCCAAATATGTAGTATTTGGTTTTAAAAGAGTTAATCCAGAGCAGGGATTAAAGATTTATAACTCACCCATTGAAATGGTTAAATCATTTAAATTCCTGTGAGTTTGGTTTGAGGAGAGAATGTCTTGGAGGGTATTCATAGGTCAAATAGTTATAAGATGTGAGAAAGTTATTAATGTTTTAAGATGCCTAGTTGGAAGAGACTGGGGTGTGGATAGAGATACACTAATAATGATTAACAGGGGAATTATCAGATCCAATATTGATTATGGATGCATGGTTTATGGGGCTCCAGCGCTATCTGTTTTAAAGAAATTGGATATTATTCAAGCTAAGGCTTTAAGAATTTGTAGTGGTGCTATGAAAACAACACTAATTAATGTACTGTTAGTTGAAATGGGAGAGACTACATTGAAGTTAAGAAGAATTAAGGTATCTCTACTATTGGTCTAAACTCAGTAGTTTTAAATGCACAAACCCAGCTAGAAAATTGGTAGAAGATCATTGGGAGTTTCAGAGAAGGGGTGGAAGGGATAGAAAGGGAAGCATGATGTACACTGTAGACAAGAGAGCTCAAGAATTGGGTATGAAAGATTTTATAATTGGATCTGCAGTATGCTGGTCTCCAGTCCCACCATGGTTTCTGCCAGAGCCTACAGTTGATTTTTCGTTGCTAGATCAAATGAAGGAAGAAAATGGTGATCCTATAGCCTTGTTCAATAATCATTTAAAAAGAAACTGGTCAGATTGTGTGCAGATATTCACTGATGGTTCTATGATTCCACTCAACAGAAAATCAGCAATAGGGTTAAGTATCCCTCAAGTACGTATTAAACTCAGATTGCATGTCAAGTCTTTTCGACTGAGCTAGTTGCAATTTTGTGGGCCCTTGGGTGGGTGGAGGGACAAAGACCTGGGAAATATGTGTTATGTTCAGATTCCACTGCCGCACTAATGGCAATAAAGGGTAGGAGGAGTGAGGCCAGAACAGATTTAGTTGCATTGTATCAGGTGATAAAAATGGGATACACAGTGGGGTTTATGTGGGTTCCAGCACATAAAGGGATTCAGGGGAATGAAGAGACTGATGAGATGGGGAAAATAGCTACACACAGGAGTGAAGTTGATTTGAATGTAATGTATGGAAGCGTTGAGTGCAAGAGTATTATACAGCAAAAAATATCACAAATATGGCAGAAAGATTGGGAGGAAAGGAATAAGGGCAGGCATTATTTTTCAATTCAACCTACTTTAATACACACAACATTCACAAGATTAGAGAGGAGGGATAGTGTGATATTCACAAGCTTAAGATTGGGTCATTGTTCACTAAATTTTGGGCTGGCAATGGTTGGTAAGCATCTAGATGGCAGATGTTTGTGTGAAGAATCTGTGAAGCATGTAGTAATGGAGTGTGTAATTCATAGTGTTGCAAGAAGCCGCATGTTTTCTGAGCTGTTGGAGTCTGGATTCCTATCTATATCTTTGAAGTCAATTCTTGAAAATAAGGATTTTGAGAGCACAAAGATTGTTATAAACTGATGCAGAAACTTGGGAAAATGAGATCCAGGCAGATGATAAAGTTGATGAAAAATTATTTATTCATTACAATTAAATTTAGCCTCACACGCAAACTTTAATCGACAATGAAAATACTTAATAAAACCAAAAAGTAAAATAACAACCATAAAGAAACAGTCAATAGTTAATAATAAAATTTAGAGTATTGTAAAATTTAGAGTATTGTATCTAATAGATGAAGATCAAAAAGAGCAATAATTAAGACATTTGCAGATAGGAGACAAGAAGTAGAAGCCAAGGAGAGCAAAGGAGGGAAAAAGCTGAATTATCATTCACCCGATCAGCTTTATACCATGAGCATATAGGGAAATTTACATCCCACACAAACGGATGTTTTTATATTAAAAAAAAAAAAAGGTTGAATGGTTTTACCCATTTGTCATAAATATGAGTTGTGTTGACCCCCTTTGGGAATTTTGCAAATCTTACCCTTTTAAATGTCATCAGGAAAAATAACATAACATATTTTGATCAGATTTCAAATTGAAATGGTTAATTCTGCAGGCGTCCAATGTCTAACCACAAACGTGTCAGCGTGACCTGTCACATTGGAACACTTGAAGAACAATTGAACATAGCAATCATACTCTTAAATATAAAATAACCATAAGGGTACTGTTATGATCACCGTCTGTTCCTGTCAGTTCCCGGACTACATTACCCATAATCCTCTCTGCCAATCACCTGCACTCACTCCATCAATCACTATCACTAATCACCACACCCAGCTGCAGTACATTAACAGGACTATAAAGGACTCACACCACCAGTTTGCGAAGTCTTGATTACCATTGTGTCATTTCCGAGCGTTTCTATCCTGTCTGCCTGCTTGTTATCGTTCCTGCCTGTTTCTTGTTTTTGACCCGTCGCTGCCTGTCCTGATCATTGCCTGTCCCTTGACTACGACTCTGCCTGTTCCTCACTGTTCCAGTTTGTTCCTGTTTTGACCCTGCCTGTACGACCACTCTTACGTCTAATAAATGCTGCATTTGGATCCCCTGCCTGTGAGTCCCATTCGTTACAGGTACAACAACAAGTAAATCCTTGAAAATATGATAAGAATTAATATATAAAGTATTAGTACATAAATGTATGAAAGCAAAAGTAAAACTGATAAATCATAAGCCATAAATGATTAAAAATGAATATTAATAAAAGTGCATGAATATGAATATTGACCATTTCGGATCCATCAGTCCCCCACTTGAGTCTTGAGAGACTCATTACAAAATTGTCAAAAGATACGAAATGGATAGCGAATAAATTGAATATAAAAGCATCACATCTAAATTAAGCTGCGGGTACCTCTGTAACCCCAGCTAACTGCATAGAATATTGACTGGAAGCCTTCACCAGGCTGGTCCGACGAGGGCTACTAGAAAAACCCGACCCCGTACATCCCCTGGACTTTTGCTGGGTTGAGGACTTACCGCAACTATTAAGCGGATGACATTTCTTCCATTAGTCTTAAATTGTTAGTCAGTTTTAGTAAAGAATCAAATTAATCTGCCATAATGAATTGTGAATTCAATATCAACTAGACCCAAATAAAAACTAAGTAAAACAACAGAACCATCAGATGTATCACAAAAGGAACAAATTAAACACTAATATATATATATATATAAAATTGATAACCCTAAACAACACAATCCTTCAAAGCCTCAATCTCTCCATTCTGTGCTGCAGCAGTAGGATGATGTAATCAGTTTCAGTCTCTCTGTGGACTTCCCCTTGCGTTGCTAAGCACTGAGGTGCGTGCTCATCGATCCTTCCTTGGTTCTTCTTGATCAGTTGGAGCAAACATTGGGCTTTTAAGCCACCAGTTGAGTTTACTCATTCTTTTCGTTGACCCTCCTAATGGACACTTCCTTTCCAGTGGTCACAATCAGGTGTCACACAGGAAAACTAACTTGTTTGATGAATATACCACACATAATCTCCTGATTACATCTACTCGTACTGAACCTAGACATGGAGAAGATATAACAGACACAAGAAAAAAAAACAACAGCACAAGACAACAATATTGTCGTTTTTCACATGATTAACAATACATTAGCACTCGGATTAGTAGGATGAATTTCAGCAATCAACAGCACGGCTTTGACCTGTGAATGAAGACCTGAAATTGTCACTGAATGCACAGACACGAAATGATAAGATCCACGTGCAGTTTAATGAAGTAAGTCCAAGGCAAAAACAGTCCACATAAACAGAAACCAAAAAACAAAGTGCATAAAACTGAAAACAAAGAACCACCAACTCAGGTGACCACCAACAAAGAACCAAAAACACTGAAACTAAATAGACAGAACTAATGAGCAAACACAAAACACCTGAGTGCAATGACATGAGGCTGACAATTCCAAGGGGTGAATTATGAGAAATGAAGTGAAAACTGGTGACGTAGTCCGTGCTGGAGTGCCCTCTGGTGGCCAACCAGGGTACTCCAACTGGATATCGTGACATTACCCCCTCCCTACGGAGCGGATACCAGACGCTCCACTTAACACAAAACAAAATTCAGGAGGGAGGTGGATAGGAGGAGGATCAGGGGGAGGGATGGCGGGCCAGATCCAGCGTGCTCCCCCGAAGGCCAGGGCGGTGCTGGAGGAACCAACCAGGCGGGCACTGGAAGGTCTGGAGTCCTAGCCGTTTGCCATGGCTGTGCTGGAGGAACCAACCAGGCGGGCACTGGCAGGTCTGGAGTCCTAGCTGTTTGCCAGGGCGGTGCTGGAGGAACCAACCAGACAGGCACTGGCAGGTCTGAAGTCCCAGCGGTTTGCCAGGGTGGCGCTGAGCTCACTCCAGAGCTCACTTTACTCAGTAAGTCCACTCCAGAGCCCGCTCCAGCCAGTGAGTCCGCTCCAGCCAGTGAGTCCGCTCCAGCCAGTGAGTCCGCTCCAGCCAGTGAGTCCGCTCCAGCCAGTGAGTCCGCTCCAGAGCCCGCTCCAGCCAGTGAGCGGCCTCCGGGCCCTGATGTCCGAAGGAAACCTTCTTCCTTCTCCTCCTCCTCGCTTTACCGGGGTGAGGCTGAGGCTCAGTGCCCACCTCCCCGGTGACTTCAGAGACGGATTCATGGTCAGGAGCATGCACACTGCCTGGTTGACTTGGTGAAGTATCCTTTCTACAGTTGCTCATGAGCTGTTCTAATAAAAAAAAAAAAAAAAACTGGAGATCTCATAATTTTGGATCCATGATTAACCATAACCATAATCTCTGATGACAGCATTTGCGATATATATATATATCTGCAGTGATCACAGTAAAGGCAGTACCTGCATTCACGCACGAGGAAGAGATGGAAGTCCCCCACTCGTATGGTCAGTTAGTCAGTTGAGCCTGTTTGGCAGTTTTAGTGTCCTTCTTCATCCAGTACGTTGGGTCTCTCAGTCTGTCATGAGGACCAGGTGGAGCATGAGGTTGACTCTGAATGCAGCCGTCTTTCTCTCTCTGCATCATGGCAGGATGTTTTGTTTCTGCATTAACTCAGTCTTTTCGTTGTCAGCCCCGAGAAGTTTCAGCTTCCTCTTTCAGGGTTTAGCTGGAATCAGGGGTGAACTGACAGCCTATCAAACAGGTGCCTGCGTTTCTCTGCAGCCTGGGTCTTTGAGTTTCTTTCCCCCACTGGCATGCACAGTCCATTCGCTCTTGTTTGTGTTGGGACATCTTCTTCTGGAAATTGAGAGAATGGCATAAATCAAATTGACCCCATACAAATTGTCATCACAACCAAAAATGAGCAATCTGCTCAGCTTTTACTTATTTTAAGAGTCTCATCCAATTGATAACAGCAGTTCTAGATTTTATTTTAATAAAGCAAGTTCTTCTTTGCAGAAAATAGAGCAAGCAATTTCTTCTTTGCAAAAATGCAGAAAAGAGCAAACCAAACTATATTTCTAATTATCTGAACATATAAATAATACTCACAAATACATCAAAATCAAACAAAACAAAACAAAATGAAACTTTTCTTTCTTTACCTAAATCAATTTAATTTGAACTTAGTCACTCAATCTCTTTCTCATTCAACACAATGCAAAATTTATTTCCATTAACACTTACTAAAAATCTCTACAATAGAAAACATTTCAAGCTGTCCACCAGGGATTATGAATACATATTTCAGACATCTTCAGATCACTGATAACAGAATATATTAAACCTATATTTTTGCTTATCTAAGTACAATTGTACATATCATATCACTAAAATTTGGACCACAATACATTAGACAGCAGCACACTCAATCTAACACAGCTGGGACAGAACAGAGCAGAACAGGAATTTGGTTCAAAACTAACTTCACCTCATCAAATGACTAGGAGGAAATAGTGGCAAATAGCCATTAATTTTTTTTTTTTTTTTTTTTTTTTTAAGCCTATTTTGCAATCCAATCCAATCTCCTTTATAAGATGGACATCCACATACAAAAATAATTGCTGATGTGCTGCTCTGCTTTGACACCCACTCTGAAAACTCGATCTTGTAGGACATTTTAAAAGTTATTTAGCATTTTAGGTCTGCCTTGCAAGGACTTCAATACACAAAAGAATAAGTCATGACCGAATATAACTTCATCTATTAGAAAAAAACACTCAAAATACTTGTGGTTGAAGACAATGTTAATAATTTTTTCATATAATAAATTTGACAAACGTATTGGATTTAAATTTAAAAATTGCTATATTATTTGACAATGGATATCAATTCAATAATTCAGCAAGGCCAGTCTTTTCCTGTTATCGTAATTGCAGAACCCTTTTTAGAAGCTTCTACCCAAAACACGAGTTGACTTCACAGACTTTCAATAAATCTACCCAAAAACACAGTCTCACCCGAGGATTAGCCTAAACGGGGAAACAAACGGTAGAATATATTGATATCAAACAACAACAATTGTCATCCTCGCAACAGAGCGCTCCCTCATTTTTCTCCCTGTACGCTAGAAAAAAGAATATTTAAGTTGATAATTCAATATCAACACCAGTCAGTTAATATTCAACAATTAAATTCGCCGGGGTCCCGGATTCGTGATTATTTCTTTGGCTGCAGTCCAAAATTATTGAAATATCACATCCTCATTACAGCAGATAGCTTCAAGGCTCAACAATTCGAAAAACAGCAGACTAGAAACAGAGGGGTTTTCTACTCACCTCTATTTAAACCTTGCAGTGCATCTTCCAAAGAACCCGAACCGGCCGAACAGAACCGGGCGGAAACACCAAAACTGATGCAGAAACTTGGGAAAATGAGATCCAGGCAGATGATAAAGTTGATGAAAAATTATTTATTCATTACAATTAAATTTAGCCTCACACGCAAACTTTAATCGACAATGAAAATACTTAATAAAACCAAAAAGTAAAATAACAACCATAAAGAAACAGTCAATAGTTAATAATAAAATTGAGAGTATTGTAAAATGTAGAGTATTGTATCTAATAGATGAAGATCAAAAAGAGCAATAATTCAGACATTTGCAGATAAGAGACAAGAAATAGAAGCCAAGGAGAGCAAAGGAGGGAAAAAGCTGAATTATCATTCACCCGGTCAGTGTCAAAAAATAGATATGAGTTGAAGGGGTGGATTCTGGAATCCACTGCCGCTTCAATATATATCTTTTAAGTTATTAATCAACATTTATATTTCTGTTAAATTATTTGAATGACTTAACAATATATGTTAAAGGATTTATTTTCCTCTGTACCTCTCACTGAGAGAAAAGAACATGTTATCAGTATGTTTTGGGGAAAGTTTCCTGCTCAGAGCAGAGCTCAGATCAACTTCAACCCTGAAGAAGCTGTGAATCATTTGTATCTGTGTATGTGTGCTAAGAGTTTTGTGCAGGTCCCTTTGTACTGGACAACTGGCATTCTGCTCGAGACCAGCAGACGCCACATCATGACCTCAAAAGGACATCCGGTACCTAAATCTAGGGTCCCCTTACTATCTGTCCACGTGTGGAAAATTTCTAATCTTGTCTATTTTTCTAGCAAATCAGAATGATCCAACCTGAAGTAATGACGTAGTTAGTTGACACTGTTAAGAGTATAATTGTTGTGGGAATGTGAATGTATGCAGAGTGGCCTACGAACTCCTTGTGAGACTTGAAGCTGACTTCTGCTGATGAAACTGCAAATTATTCTTCATTAAATTTTTCTTCAATTTCTTAATTATTTTAAACTTCGACTCTGGGTTTTTATGCAACATATCTGGTTTCAAGGGTCCTAAACTGTTTATCCCCAACAGAGTTGTGTTGACCCCCTTTGGGAATTTTGCAAATCTTACCCTTTTAAATGTCATCAGGAAAAATAACAGACATATTTTGATCATATTTCAAATTCAAATGGTTAATTCTGCAGGCGTCCAATGTCTAACCACAAACGTGTCAGCGTGACCTGTCACATTGGAACACTTGAAGAACAATTGAACATAGCAATCATACTCTTAAATATAAAATAACCATAAGGGTACAATAACAAGTAAATCCTTGAAAATATGATAAGAATTAATATATAAAGTATTAGTACATAAATATATGAAAGCAAAAGTAAAACTGATAAATCATAAGCCATAAATTATTAAAAATGAATATTAATAAAATTGCATGAATATGAATATTGACCATTTCGGATCCATCATAAACTTTTTTACTTCACACTGGACTTTATAAGAGGATTTAATATATAAGATGGAGTTCATAAGATGACCTGAGGAGGGCAGCAATACGCCTTTGAAGCGTCTAAGCTGCCGCAAATCACACAAGAAGAAGAACTCTCCACTATCCCACAATGCACTGGAAACGCCCACGGTGTTACGTCGAGGCCCGCTTCTGAAGTTTTTAAACGCTTGTGGCGCAATCTGGGAGAAATATACTGGAAATATATGATTAATAGTAATAATATACTTGTTTGAATAATAGAAATGGATATTTGAATATCAACCGAGACCAACACATAATGTAGGTATATAACGTTTCTGAAATATAATGTATGTAAATATTTGTGACGGAAGGGACTTTGGAGGAGTGTATTACTTTTTTTTTTTTTTTATGGTTAACGTACTTTTTAACTTATAGTAAACAGAACACCTACATCATATAATATCATGTGTTACCAGGGTAAATGTCTAAACGCATTAATATAAATACATTTAATTATTTACATATAAATCTAATATAAATCGTTTTTTCATTTCAGAATACAAATAGTAATTTTAAACTTTTTATTAACATTTGGATTTATAAAATTACTGTGCAAAGTTTTTAGGCTAGAATATTTTTTTGCTGCTGAATTATATACTCACCTTGTTTACTTATTTATTTATTGGTCAGCTTATGAATATATTTTTATTCATTTGTTATTTTTCTCTATAATGAGATGGTGTGTTTAGTGCATTCTGGATTGGTTAACAAATCAAAGATACAGGCTCCCACTAATAAATTAATTCAACAAAGGTAACCATACATATTTTAATGGTTTAAATGTGTGCTCTACATGTTTGACCACTTATGAACTATCATTTAGCCTACTATATGTTGTGTACATGACTAATGTGCCCTACCATCACCAATAAATAATTTACTTTTAGAGCACAAAATTGTTTACAAGAGAACAAATTTCTTTATTGATCTAGTCACATAATTTTGCTCTCAGAATACACCAGATTTATGCATTTAAATTTAAAATGTACACAATTTTCCTCCGGGGGGGCATGTCCCAGGACCCCCCTAGAGGAACCGATGTCTACCCACCACAGTCTCACAAAATCCTGTGGGAAACACTGCTATATATATATATATATTATTATTATTTTTTTTTTTAATTACTAGTACCATCGAACACCATCAAAGTACCATTTTACTGCCGTAATATTTATGTAAGGGTACCTAATAATAATGTCAACTTGGCCATTGATGGTTGAAATATATTTGTTTTGGTATTGTTTACTTTATATATGCACTTCATGTCATGATGACATGATATTTCAGTCATAATATTTAACACACCATCTTGTATTCTGTTATAGGTTAGTGCATATTGATGTGGAGAATCTGGATGAGCAGTCAGCGTTCACAATTCCATAATTTGAAATATCTTCTGAAAATTTGTCAAGCCTACATTTACATTAGAAGAACTGACTATCTATTTCCTATGTCATCATCTTATCAGACATCAGTGGTCAGCACCCCTCTCCCTTTGCCTACCCACTTCTCTCATGCCCAGCAGTCCTTTTCCCTAAAGAAACGGAGATCTCCCTTCTCTTCCTCATCATCTTCTTCCCTGTCTCCTCTGCGGCCATTATCTAATTCTTTACCGCCACGGCCACCATCTAAAGGATGTCCCCCGCTCAGTCGAGTTTTCCTCCATCACCCTACTCCGTGGACGCCCCTGTCACGCTCCCTTATTGAGTCGCCCCCTCCTTGCTCTGTGTATGACCCGTCTCTACCTCAGTCTTTTTTCAGCCAGTGCTTTACCAACCTGGGCCTGATTGGACGAGGTTCCTTTGGTGAGGTTTTCAAGGTGAGACATGCTAAAGGCCTTCTAGGGTTTTCTGTGGAATAGCATACTACCATCCTTCCTATGCATACTATTTCTGCAGGAAGGATACTTTATTTCCAGAGAGAAGTAATATCAGCCACCATCTTTTTCTGCCCAATGTCTCTGCATTTTTACACAAAACTGGTTTAAAAAATATGACATAACAAAATGATAACTAGACTTGATTTGTTGAAGTAAATGTGCACTACAGATGTACTCTGAAACTGATACACATGAAATGGATGCTTTTTTTAGATAATGGTGATGTTTCAAGATCATCAATCTATACAATAATATGATACTGTGTAATATGATGTTACTCAGATGACTGTTCTTTGGATGAGATGTTAAACCGAGGTTCTGACTCTCTGTGGTCATAAAACATCCCATGGCACTTCCTGGCTGAATTCCCTCATTGGCTCTTATTTATCATGGCCTCCTAATAATCCCCTTCCATTGAATTGGCTCTATCACCCTACTCTACTCTCCACCTATAGCTGGTGTGTGGATGCTGCACACTGGTGGTGGTTGAGGAAAGACCCCTCATCCCATTGTAAAACACTTTGATGGTACAGTTTTATGTAAAAGTGCTAAATGCATTTATACATTCATTTTTGTCTGTCAGGTGGTGAGTCTGTTGGACGGTTGCCAGTACGCTGTCAAGCGTTCAGTGCAGCGGTTCCGTGGTGAGGTTGAACGAGCAAAAAGCATTACTGAGGCTTGGAATCATGAGGGACTACTGCCACACCCTTATGTGCTGGGTTTCATTGCGGCTTGGGAGGAGGCTGGCCACCTCTACATCCAGACTGAACTCTGTTGTACCAGCCTACAGCTATACGCTGAGGAATCGCCATTTCACACTGGTATACAGCAAACTACACGAGAAAACCTCAAATTTTTTTTTTCTTTTTTCCATTGTATTGTATTGCATTGTATTGCATTGCATTGCAAATATAAGTTACTGAAGCGGAGTGTGTGTGTTTTGTGTTGTGCCAGGTGAGACAAGTGCCTGGACATACCTGTGTGACATGCTCTCAGCGCTCGACCACTTGCACGCTCATGGGTTTGCCCATCTGGACATAAAACCAGCAAATATTTTCATTACAAAGTCTGGACGGCTCAAACTTGGAGATTTTGGCTTGTTGATCAAGCTACCTAGAGATGTCCAAAAACAAGTGATAGAGGAAAAGAGAGAAATAAAGAGACAGGATGATTTACAGGAAGGAGACCCCAGATATATGGCCCCTGAGCTATTGAGAGGGGAGTATGGGACTGCTGCAGACATCTTTAGGTTAGTGAATGTTATACTTGCTTATATTTAAATTAAGGCTGTCAAGTGATTAAAATGTACATGTTAAAATTACATGATGTGGCGATTAATTGCAAATTAATCACACATCAAATTTGGCTAAGAAATCATTCCCAAAAGATAATTTAAAGTCAGTATTGTGTAAAGCATCAAATACACATTACAGAAAGTAGCTTCAGCAAGCAAGAAATATTTAGTTTGATTTAATGTAGATTTTATCACACACTCTTGGACCATGAGGGTGAGTAAATGATGACCGCCACATTCTAATTGGTCCCGCCACAGTCGCAAAATATGAATACGGATATGACGCAATATTTAAATTACCGTCTGATAATTGCGCTCCTTTATATGGCAAAAGTGGGAGTCATAGAGCAAAATAAGTAGACTAGCACCAATTAAGTTTTCGTGCACTATAGCCTATTCAAAGTCATCTGAAGCCATTCCATAGCTTTTTTTTTTCTTCCTCCAAGAATTAGGCTAGAATACTTTTTGCTGCTGAATTATATACTCACCTAGTTTACTTATTTATTTATTGGTCAGCTTATGATTATATATTTTTATTAATTTTTTTATTTTATCTATAATGAAGTGGTGTGTTTAGTGCATTCTTTTACTTTTAGAGCACAAAATCATTTACGAGAGAACAAATTTCTTCATTGATCTAGTCACTTAATTTTGCTCTTAGAATGCACTAGATTCATGCATTTAAAAATAAAATGTACAAAATTTTCCTACGGGGGGGGCATGCCCCCTGACCCCCCTAGAGGAACCGATGTCCACCCACTACAGTCTCACAAAATCCTGTGGGAAACACAGGTAAACTATACCTTTCATGTTTTTATTTTTATTTTTTATTATTACTATGGAAGTATGACATTTTTTATCTTTTTAAATGAAATTATACTTTAAATAAGAAAATAAAACTGCCAGTAGGTAGCAGTAAATATATTCAATTCGTTCAATCAATCGGCTGATTCATTCAGGAGTGAAGTAAATGGTTTCCTTTATGAACGGTCCATTAAATCATTAGGCTTTTTAGTCTTGAAGCGGTGCTGCACAGACCGATCAGTGTATGACATCAAAGTACCGCGAGAGTGATTAGAGAGCAGACTGCTCCGTGTGTGCTTTGTCTTTATATTTTCATTGGCAAAATTTAGCAAAACAGACAATATTGTGTCTAAAATAACACTAATAACTTCTTATTTATTGAACTATTGTATAGACCTATTTACTGTTTGTAAACATTAGGGATGCGCGCGCATCATGGTTGCAGAAAACCCGGGAGTGATAACCAGTACGACTAGAGAGTTACGACGAAGCGGTTCAAATTAGTTAAGATTTAGAAACATTATAGAATATTTTGATTTATTTATTTATTTTTTTTATGTTGTCGGCATATCACAGCAGCTTCACCCAGCGATAAGCACTGTTATTTCAAAAAAATTAACATTACCGAGTGGTATACAGCTTACGGATCCTTTTGCCATAGCACCTTGTCAGTTTTTAAATGACGAAACGAAATGGCCAAGCATCCAGTGGCCAGAGATATATATTTACCTGATTGACACCTCAAGTGTATACTCAGGAGAAGCTAAAAGCGTATAAGTCTCTTGACGCGTACAACTTTGTTTTTTGTTTTGTTTGTCACGAATTAAAAGAATAAAAAGTTAATTTCGAGTTTATATCTCACAATTCTGACTTTTATTTCTCGCAAATCTGAGTTTATATCTCACATTTCTTACAAAGAAAAACAATTGTGAGATCTCGTTTCTGTCTTTTCTGAATTGCAATTTATTCCGCAATTCTGACTTTTTCCCCCCAGAATTGTGAAATAAACTCACAATTGCGAGTAATAAAGTCAGAACTGGGTGTAATAAACACGCAAATGCAAGAAAAAAAGTCAGAATTGTGAAATTAAAATTGTATAGACTGTTTAAAAGTTATCTATGTGAAATGTTATAGGTTTAAATATTATTTCAATGCTGTAACTGCTATGTATGTATGCCCTCTGAACTGCATATGTGAATATTATGTAGACTTACTGTTTACATCAAATTCCTGCTTTAATAGTAGACTAATCCTTGCAGGTGTCATCAGTCCAGTCTGAAACGTCTCCGTTTAGCTTCAAATGACGTTTTCAACGATGGTTTTCTTTAAAAATGAAGACTATATTTTTTGCATTCCGATTCCAACATCCAGAGGCACAACAAAACATTTTTCTCTTATTCTGTGGATTTTGCACATTTTCCTCCAATTGCTACCACTATTTTTCTGCAACCACTATGCGCGCGCAGCTGCAAGTGACGTCATTGTGACGTCTGCTCCAAAGTGGTCTATAAAATCAGTATCACATTTGCATTCGTGCTATTCTGGAAAGAAAGACCGCACTCGTGTGATATTACTCTCGCCTTGCGTGATATAGCTTAACTGTATATGATATGATGTAAATATGACTCAAACGGGGGCATTTTTTGCTGTTGAATGTTGAATTTTGGGAACATTCTAACAACATTCTATAGTTGCTTCATCATGCAGTGAGTTAACTTGCCCTGCAACATATTCATCATCAATCAACTGTATGAACTGTAGCTCTGGGGTGGGGCAAGTGTGTTAAATGCATTAATAATTTTAACGTGTTATTTTTCACAGTAATTAATTTTCTATTTTCTTAAATTGACAGCCCTAATTTAAATGTTTGTAGTAAGAACCAAATCATTTATTTGTATAAAAAGATGTCTTTATTCTCTTTTAGTTTGGGTGTTTCCATCCTGGAGTTGGCCTGTAACATTGAGGTTCCTAAAGGAGGAGATGACTGGCAGCAGCTCCGAAAGGGTCACTTACCCTCAGAGTTCACTAATGGTACTGTAACATTATTATCTCTTGTGGCTAACTAAAATGCTTAAAATGTTTTTGATATGTTTAGGGACACTTTAAGGACCTTGTAGTTTCGTGCAATGTCCTTAAAGTATGGAAACCTGTTTTCACCACAGTTGAGTAAAAAACATGATTCTTTAAGTCATAATAATAAAAAGCGTTCTTGTGAATATGTCATAGTACTTAGTTTCTTATAATAATGAGAACGATTCTAAGATTAATGACTTAGTTTCTCATAATAACAAGAAACTTTCTGATAAAAATAAGTTAATTTCTCATAATAATGATTTTTTTTTATTTAGTTTCCTGATGCACTGTCTGACAGCCAGCTTTCTGTGTGCGTGCTTTGGGTGTGTGCACTCAGAAAACCATATATCAAAAGTTTAGACTGATATAGTTTTAAAACGCATGCAGATAATAAACTTTCATGATGATAATGAACTGCAGTGAGCGTGACCGTGATAGAGATGATAATCAAAACCAAACTGATGTTTTAGTTTTTGGCAGAGCATCCAAGGCATGAGCTGTATAGTCTCTGCCCTCTTCTGGGAGGCAGGGTGGGGAGCAGCAGCTCATTTGCATTTAAAGGCATGCATGAAAACTGCATGTTTTTCCTTCCACTCAAAAATAGGCATTTACAACATGGTATAATAAATGATCTGTGGGGTATTTTGAGCTGAAAGTTCACAGACACAAGTTCACAGACACATTACGTACAAGTACGTAATTTTGCATACTTTAGCATAAGTAGAAGGCTATTATTTCAGGATCAGTTTTTTTTTTTTTTTTTTTTTTTAAACGTTTATGTAATTACAGGTTGCTTAAAGCTGCCACTTACAGACTGTATTTATTTAATTTACAGTGTGTGCATAATTCTTATGCAAGTTTCCAAGCACTTTTACTTTTTACCAATTCCAAATAGGCATGTGACGGTATCAAATTTTCCTGTTGCGATTAATTGATTAAGCTTTTATCACGGTATACGGTATTATCACGATATTAAAATAAGTTGCAAAACCATTTTTGTCAAAGTTTAACAGGTTTAAGAACTCTTTTACAGAAAGTGTTATTTTTTGTTAATGTTAGTTTAGAAACACAACTGATCATTGTTAGTTTTATCTCAGGTCCATTCAATAAGTTAATTTGATTTTAGTAATGTTATTAAACAGTAACTAAGAAATTAACATTAATTAATAATAATTAATACTTTATAAGTATTTTTATTGTCAGTTTAGTGATAAGGAATTAACATGTTAACTAATGAAGCTGTATGTTTTACTGAACAATAACAAATAATCAGAACATTTCTAATCATTAGGGCATGTTGTAGTCCAGATTAAAATAAATATCCTTTTTAAGTCTTTTTTAAGTATTCACTATTTGGTGCTGTGATGAACAACACTGAGATTACAAAAAAATGAATGGCTGTTTGAAGCATTTTAAAAACTTCACTAGCGCAGTTACTTTGTTTGCGCGGGTTCCGTGGTAACCGCTGCACGCTGCTGTTCCATCAGCACCCTCTGCTGTCAGAGAGTGAACGCGCACTTTCATTCAGCTCGTCTACTTCACTCGTTCAGCCACGTGCTTCTCATGCAAGTTGGGATTGTTTACGTCTGAGCGCGTGTCCTTTTGACACAGAATACAGTGGTGTTTGTGCATTTTATATGATTGGTGGGTAAAGTATTCTTAATTGCCTTTATAAAAAATTAATAATTGGTAATAAATTATTATTTACGGTATTCTGATTGTAACGAAGGCAGGACTCAGAGTAAGATCCAACTGCAGCGTTTTATTAGAAGTGAGCGTGGTCGTTCAAGCAGGGTCAAACAGGAACAAACAGGAGCAATAAGGAACAGGCAGAGTCGTAGTCAGGGTACAGGCAAGGATCGAGGCAGGCAGCAATGGGTCGTAAAACAGGAATCAGGCAAGATCAATCACAGACAGGCAAACAGGATACAAGGAAACGCTCAGAAATGAAACACAAGTGAAAACAAGACTTCGCGATCAGGTGATGAGTGTGTGAGTCTTTTATAGTCCAGGTAATGCATGGCAGCTGGGTGTGGTGATTAGTGTAGTGATTGGTGGAGTGAGTGCAGGTGATTGGCAGAGAGGATTATGGGGAATGTAGTCCAGGAAGTGACAGGAACTGACGGTGATCGTGACATAACGCCCCCCTCCCGGAAGGCGCGTCCTCGCGGCGTAAAAGCAACAGATAGGGAGGGAGGGTGGGTGCATTGGAGACCTGCATGCAGACAGGAACGGGGTCCCCAATGCAGGTCCAGGAACTCGGGCAACCATGGCGAGTCCGGAGTGTCGGAAAGCCACGGCGGGTCAGGCGGCCTGGGCGGCCACGGCAGGTCAGGCGGCCTGGGCGGCCACGGCAGGTCAGGCGGCCTGGGCGGCCACGGCAGGTCAGGCGGCCTGGGTAACCACGGCGGGTCAGGGTCCATAAATGGCCAGAATAGTTCAAAGGCCGATGACGGCAGTGGCCGAGCAGGGTCCCCTCCCACAAGCTCCCCACCCCTAGTTATACTGCCCCCCCCAAATAAGTTCTTGGGGAAATCAACGGAGGCATTGGCGGGTTCATGGGCAAGGAGCTCGGGTGGCGCCTGCAGGGCAGATGGCCTGAGCGGTGGTGGCAGGGCCGACCAAGGGTGCTCCGTGGTCGTGTCAGTGAGAGCGGGCAGCTCGGTGACGGCCTCCGTGGCCGTGTCAGGGAGAGCGGGCAGCTCGGTGACGGCCTCCGAGGCCGTGTCAGGGAGAGCTAGCAGCTCTGGGATGGGCACAGGCTGTTCTAGAACGGCAGCGAGCCGCTCTGTGATGGCAGCAGGCTCGGGCTGCTCTGGGACGACAGCGGGCTGCTCGGGCTGGCAGACTGCTCCAAAGTCCATAGAGCTCGAGTTTATCCTCAACGCACGCAGGACAGCCAAAACATAAAAAGTGAGCACAGCCCTCTGGGCCAAGACAGGACTGACCAGGAGAGCAGGCTGCTCTGGAGTGGACTCACTGGCTGGAGCGGCCTCTGGAATGGACTCACTGGCTGGAACGCCCCCTACATCCTTACTCATTGCAGGGGCGGCCATCTTGCCCGAGGGCACTGGCAAGGCAGCCACTTTGTCCATCGCGTCCGTGGCACTTGAGAGCGTTGCGACCGGCGAACTTGAGAGCGTTGCAACCGGCGAACTTGAGAGCGTTGCAACCGGCGAACTTGAGAGCGTTGCAACCGGCGAACTTGAGAGCGTTGCAACCGGCGAACTTGAGAGCGTTGCAACCGGCGAACTTGAGAGCGTTGCAACCGGCGAACTTGAGAGCGTTGCAACCGGCGAACTTGAGAGCGTTGCAACCGGCGAACTTGAGAGCGTTGCAACCGGCGAACTTGAGAGCGTTGCAACCGGCGAACTTGAGAGCGTTGCAACCGGCGAACTTGAGAGCGTTGAGAGCGAAGCGTCCGGCTGGCTTGAGAGCGAAGCGTCCGGCGAGGACTTGGGGATGCCAGCTGCTCGGACCGTAGTCAGTGGAGGATCAGCCACACTGGAACGCAACCCTCTCCGCTCCCGGACTGATCTACAGACGTGACATGACTCTGGGCGATCAGCGGCGACGTGACGTTGCTCTGGGCGATCAGCGAAGACGTGACGTGGCTCTGGGCGATCAGCGAAGGCGTGACGTGGCTCTGGGCGATCAGCGAAGGCGTGACGTGGCTCTGGGCGATCAGCGAAGGCGTGACGTGGCTCTGGGCGATCAGCGAAGGCGTGACGTGGCTCTGGGCGATCAGCGAAGGCGTGACGTGGCTCTGGGCGATCAGCGAAGGCGTGACGTGGCTCTGGGCGATCAGCGAAGGCGTGACGTTGCTCTGGGCGATCAGCGAAGGCGTGACGTTGCTCTGGGCGATCAGCGAAGGCGTGACGTTGCTCTGGGCGATCAGCGAAGGCGTGACGTTGCTCTGGGCGATCAGCGAAGGCGTGACGTTGCTCTGGGCGATCAGCGAAGGCGTGACGTTGCTCTGGGCGATCAGCGAAGGCGTGACGTTGCTCTGGGCGATCAGCGAAGGCGTGACGTTGCTCTGGGCGATTAACTATGTTTTGACTTGGTGTTGTTGTGATGGTAGCCACCATTTTGTGAGTGTCCATTGGTGTGGCAGCCATTACATAATTCACCGTGGTGTTGCATTTCTCTGCGACACCCACAGTAAATGGAGAGCCCACAGTTAATAACGCATAATCCATAAAACCGCTGAGTGATAAACGTGGTCCTTCTTGTCGTAGTTTATTTTGGAGTGGCTGGTTAACGCCATCACAAAAAAAGTCTATCAAGACACAGTCAGGCAAATCTGAATAGTAAGCAATATCCAGAAACTTCTGAATATGGTCCTCCAGGGTACAGTTACCTTGACAAAGTCGGATGAGACGTATTGCGGGGTCCATGTTGAGACTGGAAACGCTCACAGAAGCTGCTGGATCTGGGTATGGCGAAGTCTTCTGTAACGAAGGCAGGACTCAGAGTAAGATCCAACTGCAGCATTTTATTAGAAGTGAGCGTGGTCGTTCAAGCAGGGTCAAACAGGAACAAACAGGAGCAATAAGGAACAGGCAGAGTCGTAGTCAGGGTACAGGCAAGGATCGAGGCAGGCAGCAATGGGTCGTAAAACAGGAATCAGGCAAGATCAATCACAGACAGGCAAACAGGATACAAGGAAACGCTCAGAAATGAAACACAAGTGAAAACAAGACTTCGCGATCAGGTGATGAGTGTGTGAGTCTTTTATAGTCCAGGTAATGCATGGCAGCTGGGTGTGGTGATTAGTGTAGTGATTGGTGGAGTGAGTGCAGGTGATTGGCAGAGAGGATTATGGGGAATGTAGTCCAGGAAGTGACAGGAACTGACGGTGATCGTGACATAGATATCGTGCATATTTGTTATCGCGATTTATCTAATCTAATTCCAAACCACATAAATCTTAAAGTCCCACTGTAGTCAATTATTTTATCAATAAAAGTCATCTTCGATCACCAAAATGATATATTTAAACATTTTTTCCTGTGAAAAAAATTTTCATGCCTAAAATTAGCTTGAGTCTAACTCTACATCCTTGCCTCATTTAATATACATGGATCAATGAATATGCAAATTATCCCTGCCTCCACTTGCTCGCGCCAGCTCAGAGAGTCTACTGTTGCTGTAGTGATGAGCAATTTGTTGTTATGGATATTTAAGAAAAAAACTTGCTTCGCTTTGTATATTCAGTTTAACAGCTGTGTAACTGAACTGTCATACCCGTTTCACCTTGTAAACAATCTTTGAAGTGTAGTCCATTGCGCACGACTTTTGCACTCTGCTCTGCAGTTCTGACTAAAGAAAAAACTTTGAATGAATGCATGAAAAGCAATAGATTTCAGTATGAAACAATACTGTTGTTCAGTGAAGATGCATTTTGGGAGTTGTACTTTTTTTCCGATTGTATTATAGATCTGCATGAGAATCAATCGGGTCACTCGCATTGGTGCGCCTAAATATTTTTTCACAGTCGCACGCAGTTATTTTTAATCACAAATGCGACCGAAATGGTCGCAGTGTAGAGCCCTGATTTATATATATTTTAGGCAGAATTATTGCACTCAGATTCTAATGTCCATGATTAACATTAAGGACACAGACAGCAGCAGGTATATCAGGCTGCTGTCACTGTAAGTCCTAATACACAGATCCAGTATATTGACACACATGCCATTTTTTCCCTTATTGTTTACGTTCACTTAATACAAGTGAATCTTTATGCAATAAGTTTTTTCTCCCAAATAGTTGCCCTATATGCTAGCATTTGTGTATGTGTTTCAGTGCTATCAGAAGACATGCAGTATATGCTACAGCTTATGCTAACCCCAGATCCCTGCAAAAGAGCCACAGCACAGCATCTGCTCTCTTTGTCCACTGTGTGCAAACGGAAGTGGAGACGGCAGGTTTACCTCTGCATCACTGAGAGTTTCCTGTCCTTATTCCACTGGTGTCAGGTAAGCATTACTTAATTTCTCTGTGTATATCCTTTTTTATTACAGAAAAGATGAAGTTAAAAATCACCCTGCTCATTCATGTGCTTAAAGGGTTAGTTCACACAAAAATGAAAATTATGTCATTAATGACTCCCTCATGTCGTTCCAAACCTGTAAGACCTCCGTTCATCTTCGGAACACAGTTTAAGATATTTTAGATTTAGTTCGAGAGCTTTCTGTCCCTCCATTGAAAATGTATATACGGTAGACTGTCCATGTCCAGAAAGGTAATAAAAAATATCATCAAAGTAGTCCATGTGACATCAGTGGGTTAGTTAAAAGTTTTTGAAACATCGAAAATACATTTTGGTCCAAAAATAACAAAAAATACGACTTTATTCAACATTGTATTCTCTTCTGGAATCCTTTCCATTGAATTGATTCCATTGAATCCTTTCATCAATACCAAAATACAAACAATGTAGAATAGCTTGAATACAGTGTGCGTCTCCCTCAGACTGTAAACAAAGCTCGAGCGCACCGATAACATGCCAATCTTGATATATCTGCACAGCGCAGAACTGCTTACAATCAGAGATGTAATTGCAGTTTTTTTGTTTTTAAATTGTGATTATATACAGAACGATCAAAAAACGCTCTTTATAATGGCTGAAGCTGTCTATAACACAGCAGAGTTTATCTGGACTCTTGCCAAAACTCCCGTTATCAATCTCTTGACTGATTTTACACCATGTTTGCACTGTAAGTAATGATAGAATCATTTGTGAGAGTGCAGAAACATCTCGGTTACGTATGTAACCCTCGTTCCCTGAAGGAAGGAACAAAGACATGTCAGAAGTGAACTGACAAATTGGGATATCACATGAGAGCCCTATCACCTTTGAGTGTATACTAAACGAGCCAAAGGACATTGGGGTGCTTTGCGTCACACGCACCGCCCCGCAGCATGGGTATAAATGCGGAAGCAGGTGCACTCACCTGTTTTTTTGCTGAGGAGACGAGCAGGTGGTATGCACTCAGCGGTGGCACAGGAACTGGGGTGACGGGATGTACGTCTCCATTCCCTCCTTCAGGGAATGAGGGTTACATACATAACTGAGACATTCCCTTTCAGTCGGTCACATTCAACGTACATCAGAAGTGAACCGACGAATTGGGATCCATAATAAAACGCCAGTTACTGACCCTTCCATTGCCCGGCATAACTCAACAGTGTTCACCAAACAGGGAAATTACTGGAGCAATAAGTGCACTTATCCACTCTGAGAGGGGAATGGCGCAGCAAGCCAACACAAGAACGGGGGCTCCAGACGTTACTGGCCACTATGGGTGAGCATGCGGGAAGTAACCAGTTCTACACGGAGGCTATAAAATCTAGCGAATGTGTTGGGTGTCGCCCAGCCTGCAGGTATACATATATATGTCAGCAAGGCACCGTGCGCCAGCACCCAGGAAGAAGCTACTTCTCTGGTGGAGTGAGCTGTCAACCCGAGCGGGCAAGGCATGCCTTGGGACTGATACGCCAAGGCAATGGCATCCACTAACCAGTAGGGGTGTAACAGCAAATGCATTCATCCCAAACCGTACGGTACGGACGTCACGGTTCGGTTCATGAAGTTAGACCATGAATACAGACGCTGTTTGCTAACCACCCCATCAGGAAAAAGAGCAGAAGAACAACAGCGCATACGTGAATGACATGAGCGCTTGAAAACAAAGTCCACTAGATAGTGAGCATGTGCCGAATGCGTCTTTATGCACTCATGGACAAAGGAGAATACTTTGAAAAGCTCACGCACTCAACTGTGCGCAAAACAAAGAAAAACGCAGAAAATTAAGTATAGGAGGGGTTCGGCTTAGGCTTCAAATGTTTAAATATATTTTTAAGTGGAGCAAACTGTGACACTCCTAATGCACAAGTCATTTTTCATTATTCTATTTGTTTTGTACTTTTATAACACAAGATGCTTTTCAGTTTTGTAGCTGATTGTACAAAAAATACAAAAACATTTTTATTTATTTTTTTATCAACCCTGCAAAAAATATGATCTATGCAAGAGTGCATTCTGATTACTGCTTAGTGCTTAATACACTATAGGAGGCTGTACTGTACCAACTACCTCAGGGGGACTAAATGCCGCTAGATGGGACAAATAGTAATTTGCACTACTGTCTGTTCAAAATAAATGAAAAAAAAAACCTAGCATTGTGGATTTGTTCCTTTGTCCGGTAACTCTTTAGTTTAGGGTATAATTCTCACTATGAACTTGTTGCTTATTAGCATGCATATTACTAGGATATTGGCTGTTTATTAGTACTTATAAAGCAGATATTAATGCTTTATTCTGCATGACCATGATCTAAACCTAAGATCTACCTTACAAACTATTAATAAGCAGTAATTAGGGTTTATTGAGGCAAAAGTCATAGTTAATAATTAGTTAATAGTGATAATTGGACCCTAAACTAAAGTGTGACCATTTTTCCTATTTTACCGAAATCATACCGAACCGTGACCCCAAAACTGATGTATGTACCGAACCGTGACTTCTGTGTACTGTTACACCCCTACTATCCAGTGGGCCATCCTCTGCTTGGAGACAGCCTTTCCCTTCTACTGGTCTCTGTAACAGACGAAGAGCTGGTCTGAGGTCCTAAAGCTTCGCATTCTGTACAAGCGCAAAGCGTGGACAGGACAGAGCAAAGCCAGAGCTGGGTCTGCCTCCTCTGAGGGCAGCACTTGCAGATTTACTACCTGAGGATTATGCGCCCTGCCACAAAGCAAAAATGGTTCAGGAATGGTTTGAGGAGCACAACAATGAGTTTGATGTGTTGACTTGACCTCCAAATTCCCCAGATCTCAATCCAATCGAGCATCTGTGGGATGTGCTGAACAAACAAGACTGATCCATGGAGGCCCCACCTTGCGACTTGCAGGACTTTAAGGATCTGCTGCTAACACCTTGGTGCCAGATACCACAGTACACCTTGATGGGTCAGGGCTGTTTTGGCAGCAAAAGGGGGATCATAATGTTCATAATGTTATGCCAGGTCGGTGTGTAATATATATATATATATATTATACACACACACAGTTGATATGAGTAGGGGTGTAACCCCAACATCCTGGCCAACATAGTGTTGGTGGGTATCCGGCGGGTTGATGGGGCCAGTGCAGATGCTGCAGAAAGGCGCCATCGGATGCAAAGAAGAAAGTAAATCCTCAGGTGCAACTTCAACGATGAGCGTGAACAAAGGGTTTCTGAGCTAATTGCCACTCTCCTCGCCTTTACACTGGCAGGTTACCCTGTCAGTATTTGCATGCGATTTGCATATCGCACGGCAAATGACCAGTTTTTATAACTGGCTTAGCCTATAATATTCAGGAATATTGAAGGAAAGGGAGTTCCTGCAGCATAGCTGACGCAGTGTTGAAGTGACCGCTCTCGAAAGGGAACTACAGAGACTTAGACATCAGACAGCACACCGTTTATTTTCTTTATTTTACGAAACTATGTCATTGTGCTGTCATCATGAGTGCACACAAATAAAAAACATTCTGTAGTTTCAATTAATGTATTACTTTTATATGTATGACAAAAAAAAATATTTTTTTTTTGATGCTATAATGACAAAAATCCAGCAAAACGTGCTGGTGCATGTGCAGACCCCAGAGTATTAAAGTGACAGTAGCCTAATATACCTGCTGCCAAATAATGAGGTAATATTAAAAATATCTATATGGCAGTTTTTCCACATGGTATCGATGTCAAAGTTGTGGCCAGTGAAAATGCTGAATGGCTAGTAACTTTGGAAACCACAGTGGCTGGTGAGCAAAAAAAGTTTGTCAAGCCCTGATTCCTGTTCATTTTTGTTATATTTTTGAATTTTGATGTTATGTGTAACAAAATACCTATGTACTTGCTTGCTTCCAATTCCTCTCACAACACACCACTTAACCCTTCAATAAAATAATCTTTCATAAAGTTCAGAAAGATTGAAGCGAATTACAAGGACATTGTAAGGATATGTGCTATGAGAAAGGCACACTTTGCTCGATGTTACGCTAGTTTGCGGTCTCACCTGTCAATATTTTCCTTACAAATGCTTTACGAAGGCATAATGTGGGCTTATATATTAAAAATATTAAACTCTCTGACAGAAGGCTGCTTTCAATTTCAAATGCTGACGTGCGCTTTGGAAAGAGTGTGTGTGCAACTCACAGTGGTTAATGTACTTGTATCTCAAAATAAATATGATGCAAAATTAAAGGGGACATACAGTTTCTGCTAATTTCATGTTAATATCGAGTACCTATAGAGTAGTATTGCATCCTTCAGTCTTTAGTTTTATCACATTTATAAAAGACAGATAAAGCTGTACTGCTTCTTTCCGAAAACAGTCGAGCTCCTGGAGACGTGCCATGGGCAGAGGTAAAGATTTACGAGCATGCAATACATCATTGCATTATCCCTGGATAACTTTTGATTCACTATACGTTTGTGTTGTTTACATTATATTCCAATTGCAAACAAAACATTTGATGGAGTTTTAATAAAAATAGCCATTCATTGTTAGTTCATGATAGTTCACAGTGCATTAACTAATGTTAATTATTGAAACCTGTTTGTGCTTAATAATATTAAGAGAAAACTGTTATTCATTTTTATGGTAACACTTTACAATAAGTGCAACCATAATCGCACTCTCTCAATATTTAAAGTGCAAATAAGACCAAATTTTTCTTTGATACAGAGCTACACTGCTTAGCCTAAAATAGCTTTCATATTGAGAGATATTTGTATTCATCAGCTGCTTTCGCGTTTGAATACACGCTCGCGTTTACTTTTACTCTGAAAATATGGAGCGGCGGCGACTGTTATCCTACTGAATTAAATGTTTTTTATTTAAATACAAAGCAAAACAACAGGGGAGGCGTAATATAAATGTACCGGTGGCATATTTTTCCTAATCATCCTAACACTCTGTCATGGCAATATCACGAGAATACTTTTCACCTCGACGAGAAATCTCGTCACATTTTGATCTTGCGAGATCTCGTGACACCCCTAGCATCCACTGTTTCCTTAATACTAGGTTCTTTGGGAAGCTTAACAACAGGGTGTCCGCGGGGCATTGAAAAGCGTTAAAAGTCATTAAATGGATTTTGCGAAAATTAAGGTCTTAAATGGCATTGAAAAGCATTAAATTTCATTTCTGGTGGCATTCAATTTTTTGATAGTTTTGAAGAAAAAGAATAGTTTATTTTGAATAAAGAACCCGTTGAATAAAGAACCAGTTTATTTTGAGTAAAGCCTAAATAATTAATAACTTTGATTTGCTGTCGCAAAATATATATACATTGGTGTGATACACACACGGAACCAGTTTGGTCATTGTCTCCGGCCGGTGCAAAATTGCCGTAACGCCGGTTTGGACAGCAGCGGGCTGGGACCTGTAGACAGAAGGCTGCATCAGTGTTGCTAACTTAGAAACTTTTCAGGCCCCTTTTGCGACTTTTTTCTAAGAAAGTTCGTTGTGACGGATATAGCGACTTATTAACCTGATCCAGCTTCCGAGACTCCCTGGTACTGCCGCACGAGCGCAAGATCTTGCTTTCCTGCCACAGCCGTTCATCCTCTCTGGTTCAGCGTTGAGGATGTGCGCTCATAGAACAAATAAAATATATACTATTGCTTCTAACTTGAGTGATCATTTTACGTGTACATATAGCAAAAAAACTCACAGCAGATGTCTATCTTATGTGTATGGTGATTTTGTCAGACAACGTCTCAATTAAGTCAGGGCTCGAACTTTCCCGACCGCACAAGGACCTGATTAAAACGTAAATGCCAAAAAAACCAAACAAACAAACAAAAAAAAAAAACAGCAACTTGGGAATCACCAAAACGCGAGTGAATGATTTTATTACATTGAGTGTTAGTGGTGATCGATAGTGGATCATAATAGGCTGTATAATGTAGTGACGATAACAATGTTGCGCTGTTGAGGCTCGCGCAGCATCTCGAGGAGAAATGGAATGAAGCACACACAAAAAGAAACTCAGTTAAACATACTGCAGTAAAAATTCAAAATGTGGAGTTTTTATAACTTGATACTGGTAAGCAAAACCACACAGCAAACAATGCTGTTTACAGGCTACCAACACGATTAAAAACGTGACACTGAATTCATACAACTGTTCAATTAACAAGTAGTTCATATTAAGCCACTTACATTTTAGAAGGAACATCGACTGTTTTTGTTCTATTTTAGCAGCAAAAATAGTTTCAAACAAAGATCACAGCAAAGCACAACACTCAGCCTTGTTTTCATTACTGAATCATTCAGCGTTTTGAATGAATCGGTGGAGTCAAAGATTAAATGACCCATTCATAAACAACTGCCACATTCTTGAATGAATCAGCCTTTGGAATTAATCGTTTGAATGATTCAATGAATGATTCAATCAATGACCCACTCAAAAAGACGTTTACTTGACGCCACCTACTGGTGGTTTAGTTTCATTTTTAAAATATAATTTCCACTCCAACATTTCATATTTGTATTTTCAAAAAGTATTTAAAACAATCCCATAACATAATAATGCATAATAATTAATGCAGTTGAAATCAATCAAAAATATGCAGATTTACATATGTCAAAGCTGAACAAATTTATACAAATTTTCTACCACAAAAAAAAAATTCCAGACAAGCTAATGTTTTACTCGTACAAGTGACTGATTTACTCTTGTCCACATGACGAGGCTTAAAGGTGCCCTCGAATGAAAATTTTTATTTATATTGGCATAGTTGAATAACAAGAGTTCAGTACATGGAAAAGGCATACAGTGAGTCTCAAACTCCATTGTTTTCTCCTTCTTATATAAATCTCATTTGTTTAAAAGACTTCCGGAAAACACTTGTATCTCAACATAACAGCGACTGTTACGTAACAGTCAGGATCATTAATATGTATGACCCCAATATTTGCATAATGCCAGCCCATTCGACGCATTAGACAAGGAAAGGCAGTATTAACGGCTGGATCTGTGCACAGACAAGGTAAGCAAGCAAGAACAACAGCGAAAAATGGCAGATGGAGCAATAATAACTGACATGATCCATGATATCATGATACTTTTAGTGATATTTGCAAATTGTCTTTCTAAATGTTTCATTAGCATGTTGCTAATATACTGTTAAATGTGGTTAAAGTTAACATCGTTTCTTACTGTATTCACGGAGACGAGAGTTTTTAAACTCAGTTCATTTTTAAACACGTGCAGTCTGTATAATGCATAAACACAACTTCATTCTTTATAAATCTCTCCAACAGTGTAGCATTAGCCGTTAGCCACAGAGCATAGCCTCAAACTCACTCAAAATCAAACGTAACCATCTAAATAAATACTTTACTCACATAATTTGAAGCATGCATACAGCAGGCATGACGAACATCTTGTAAAGATATATTTGAGGGTTATATTAGCTGTGTGAACTGTGTTTATGCAATGTATACAGTCGAGAGCTGGTGGGGCAGAGGGAACGCATCTCTTAAAGGGGCCGTGCTGAAAAAATCAGTGCATAGTTAATGATGCCCCCAAAATAGGCAGCTAAAAAAATTTATTAAAAAAATCTATGGGGTATTTTGAGCTGAAACTTCACAGACACATTCAGGAGACACCTTTAGACTTTTATTACATCTTGTAAAAAATCAATCTAGGGCACCTTTAATGTCGAGCCCTGTGTAATCTTAATGTGCCGCGTTTCAGTCACCATTTCATATTGTCTGACAACAAAAACAGAAAAATATATGAAACAATTTTGCTGGGAATTTGGCTGTGATAAAATATATTATGTGAGCAAAAGTGTAGCAGCAGAGAAGCAAACAAATGTAAAGGGCTGACACTTGGCAGAATGCAAATGCAACAATGACATGATGAATATTCTAATCGCCGTATGTCGTCATCTATTGACATTTAGCGGCATATATATATATATATATATATATATATATATATATATATATATATATATATATATATATATATATATATATATATATATATATGGCATTAAAACAATGTAAAATTGGCATTAAAAAGCATTAAATTAGATTTGATGAAACCTTGTTCAGGGTTTCTACAGGTTATCTTTCAATCACAACCAAAAACATACTACTTTGGACACTTCGTGGTCTAAAACAAAAATGACAAATCTTTCTTGAGCCAGTCCTGCCGACGATTTCCGTAAACCAAATGAAGCACGTTGATAGGTGTGCTCCGCTGTCGCTCTGGTTGATATGTGCGCGCACTCTTCTGGGAGAAGAGCCCATACAAGGAATTCCACCCTTAATGATGCCATACAGGGCCATACTTGAAAAAAACTTTCCAAAACTTATACGAAACCTGAAGGAGTGTATTTGGCACAGAACCTTATTTTTTATTACCTAATTTTTTTTATTTTTTTACTTTGGCCATGTTTAGCATGAGAATCCAAATCTTTAACAGTGTAAATAGGTCAGAATGCATGAACTAGCACTAGACATCCCCTTTAATGTAAACACAGTCAATTATGTCTTAACCCTGTAAAGCCCACTGTTGCAGAATTACAACATCACTATTAGATAGAATAAGTGTTCAAAGGTCCAGTCATCTGGCCATGAAGTTACTCTACCTGCAGACTTCTCGTCAAGCTCATCTCCCTTTTTACATGACTGGATTTGTCAAGATTCAAGTAAGTAAATTTCCTTACATATTTTTTTTTGTGTTTATTACAATGTCTAGAACACAGATATGTTAAGTTATTTTTAAAACATTAATCAAATTTGATTTAGAGCTTGTTAAGTCCATGTTGTAATTCTACAACGTTGGGCCAGAGTGGTAGTCAAAATAGCCTGTGCTCCTACATGTTACATAAGGACACTGCACTCACATGGTCACACATTGAAATTTAAACTGTTAGATTCATTGTAACTAAGTTCTAAATGTGCTTTTCTGTTAAATTTTTACTTAGTTTAGTTTAGACCATAATTAAACACAGGAATAAACTGTATGTGGGATTTAAAACTCCATCATCCAGAGCAGTGAAACTCCCTGTATCTATGTAGTTTATTTGTTTTTTAACTTCTAAATGAGTGAATGGTCTTGAAAATGAACCTGTAAGTGCTCTGGGGGGGATGCATGTGTTCCTTTAGTATGATAAGTAGAGAGCATAATAGGCCAGCCAGACAGTATTGTTTAAATGTAGTAGTGGAATTTTGATTAGCATTTGCATTGAAATTATAGTACTTTGATGGATAATATTCTTAGATCTCTACCCTCGGCACATGGTCTACCACCCTGTATTCTTTCAGTTTATCTACTACAATATAAGACCCATTTGTATTATTCACTTATTTTTTTTTTACTTTTTCCATTTCAGAATGCCAAGATGTCATCGGAATACCCCCCACTGGATGTACGCAACGTGAAGTGAAGTGAAGTGAAGAAGAGAGGACGCTGTAGACTAGGGCTGGGCGATATATCGCATGAGATTATCATGCGCATTTCGTCAGTAAAGCCGGTTCCCTGATTACCGCTAAATCGCCATCACCTGCTTTCAAATTGAGCGGCATTTAATAGACAGAGCCGTAGTTCACTGACAAGCTACGCAATATCGCGTTCATTATCGAAGGCGATTCATCTGCGATAATGAACGCAATATTGCGTAGCTTGTCAATGAACTACGGCTCTGTCTATTAAATGCCGCTCCATTTAAAAGCAGGTGATGGCGATTTAGCGGTAATCAGGGAACTGGCTTTACTGACGAAATGCGAGTGACAATCTCATGCGATATATCGCCCAGCCCTACTGTAGACACTGCAATAATGGCTACACAAATACACTCACAGATCGTGAGGTGCCTAAACATTCCCACTCATATATATAATATTTTATTTCACCTTTTTTGGATGTTAGAGCCACCACAGTCACACTGTAAAACCTGGTAAGTTCGGAGTACTCAAAATGTAAACATAACTGACATCAACTTTTAAACTCTTTTAAAGTCCACTATATGGAGAAAAATCCTGAAATGTTTTCCTCAAAAACCTTAATTTCTTTTCGACTGAAGGCAAAAAGAAAGACATGAACATCTTGGATGGCATGGGGATGACTAAATTATCAGGAAATTTTAACTAATCCTTTAACTTATGAAATTAAAACTTTTAATCTCTTTGATTTACTTTTAAGTAAATCAAATACATTTTTTTTAAGTAAGCTATAATTATAAATAACAATTGTCAAACTAAAATAAAAAATAAAAAATAAAAAAAATAAAATTGAAAGGTGCCCTAGAATTAAATATTGAATTTATATTGGCAGAGTTGAATAACAAGAGTTCAGTACATGGAAAAGACATACACTGAGTTTCAAACTCCATTGTTTCCTCCTCCTTATATAAATCTCATTTGTTTAAAAGACCTTCAAAGAACAGGCGATAACAGTAACAGTCGGGGTGTATGCCCCCAATATATGCATATGCCAGCCCATGATCAAGCCATTAGACAAGGGCAGAACGTCTGGATGTGCACAGCTGAATCATCAGACTTGGTAAGCAAGCAAGAAGAATAGCGAAAAATGGCAGATGGAGCAATAATAACTGACATGATCCATGATAACATGATATTTTTAGTGATATTTGTGAATTGTCTTTCTAAATGTTTCGTTAGCATGTTGCTAATGTACTGTTAAATGTGGTTAAAGTTACCATCATTTATTACTGTATCCACGGAGACAAGAGAGCCGTCGCTATTTTCGCAGCATAGCCTCAAACTCATTCAGAATCAAATGTAATGCATCCAAATAAATACTATACTTACATGATTTGATGTATGCAAGCAGCATGCATGATGAACATCTTGTAAAGATCCATTTCGAGGGTTATATTAGCTGTGTAAACTTTTATGCTGTGAAAAGTTTATGCTGTTCAAGGCAAGCGCAAGTTCCGGGGGAGGGGGAGCATGAGAATTAAAGGGCCGGCAACCTATATATCGGTGCATAGTTAATGATGCCCCAAAATAGGCAGTTAAAAAATGAATTAAAAATCTATGGGGTATTTTGAGCTGAAACTTCACAGACACATTCAGGGGACACCTTAGACTTATATTACATCCTTTAAAAAGAAGTTCTAGGGCACCTTTAATGTTTAAGTGCACTGTACTTAAACTATTATTTACCATTAATATTAGTGTTTTTCATTTCTCAATTATTTTGATGCAGTGGTACTTTATTAAATACAAATATTATTAAAAATACACATGCAATAATTAATTCATAATGCTGAAGTTCACCATTAAACACACACACACACACACACAAACACAACTTTGGCTGTACAATTGAGGCTATACAGCTATACAATTTGGCTATATAGTTTAATTTTTTATTCAACCTCCTTTTTTTTTTTTTTTTTTAAACCTTGTGACTGTGTATTTCTGAACATGTCAAACACACTGGAAGATCATCTTCCATCACAACTGCAGTGCTTACAGTGGTTTCGTTGTCCATAATGACAAAATCAACAGGAGTGATGTTTGTGTAAGTTGATGTCAGTGATGTCTGGCTCGGCCAACTTCCTGGAATAAGCATTTGAGGGTAAAACTGTAAATTTAAGGGTCTTATCTAGAGAAACAATTTGTCATATTCTAAAAAAATTAAATAAAATAAAAAGTGTACTTTATAACCACAAATGCTTGTCTTGCACTGCTCTTTGTTCCGCCATGAATAGAAGTGGATGTAGGTGGAAGTACTCAAAAACTTTCATTTATTTTCATCTAAAGAAAAAAAGACATGAACATCTTGGATGACATGGGGGTGACTAAATTATCAGGAAATTTTAATTTTGAAGTGAACTAATCTTTTAACATATGAGATTAAAACTAGACATTTATATTTACTTCTAATAGCTGTTCTATTAATGCACTGAATACTTACATTTCAAGTCTTGAACTGTGGGTCCTCCTCACACGTACACTGGGAGAGCACAAAGAGCTTGTTTCCTGTTGACATGTAAAAACGAAAATTAACATGTTAAACAAGCAAGCCAACTTTATTTTATATACACTGAAGACAGTGATGGAGGTAGTTAGTGTGAATGAATCTGAACTCTTGCTGGTGTGTATCGCTTTGTTTGATACAGCGAAACTCAGCACAAACCTAGAAATTCAACAGCACACACAAGTAAGTATATAACCAACAATGGATTTGGAAAAGAGAAAGACTAGTCTGTGTCCTGTTATCTGAGGAGACATCACACAACTTGCATTTCAAATCAACAGAAGTTACCTTAAGTGTTGAGGCTTACTCTTTAGTATTGAGCATCCAGTTCAGCCTGCAATTAAAGAATGTTTGTGACTTTACTGCTAGTTTGTAGATTTGTTTTGTAAACTTAGTATCCAATATATTGATAATTCATGTCTGTTAACCTAATCTTGCATGAAGTTAGTGTTAGCGACTAGTTTTTGCATGTAGAAATAATACATAGATCAAATAAAATCACATTTAGCAGGGTTGCGTTTCCCCAAAAGCATCCTAAGTCTAAGTTGATAGTAGAAGCATTTGCCACCAATGGTCTCAATGATCGACTTTTGGGAAACGCAACCCTAAACAGTGCACTTAACAAGAGTAACATTCAAAATGTAGGACTACATTTACTGAAAAAATACCAGCTAACATTAACATTACTGCCCTGCTTTGACGTTAAAACTACACTATAAGCAGTGACGCTAACAATTGCATTCAAAATGCGCATTCAAAAGCACTGGGAAAATGCTGCGCTTTACTGCGCTGTGTAAAAACAGCGATTACAACATTTCTTCATGATATTCTTACAACATTCAAAAAACAAATACGAAATGTTTACAGATGTTTTGATTTACTTACAAGTTTTTCCATTAAGTTTGCTCTGGTCGCTTGTTGAATGGATTCTTCTTTAAGCAGTAACGATGTGATTTAAAAATAATGATTTAAATAGGAGTGTTTACTAAATGTTGAGCCACACAAAAATAAAACTAAATCCCTTGTTAATGTACTTGTTTTAAGTTGCATTAACTATGTAACAGACTTTAATTGCAGTGTTCTCAATCTTTATAAGTTAGTAGTACTGTTCAGGTTTACAGTGCAATTAAAAATATACAAAATAACGCAAAGTGAAAAAAACAGTGGCGTTTTGGGGTTACGGAAACAACAGTTTGCATGTAAATACACAATACTAATATGAACTGTGAATGAAAACTATGGAAACTGCTCCTGATGGATAGAATAAATGAAGAGTTTATTTGCAAAAACAGTTAACTCCATTTTTATTAATTCTCACAAATCATGTTTTTTTTTAATTGTGCATTCTAAGTAATATCAAACTGCAGTTGGGTTGTTTTGATTAAGTAATAATAACTCTAAAAAATACAGGTAAATTAAAAAATTAAAGTTCATTGAAAGTATGTTTTTATATAAATTAAAAGTTAGTATTTTAGCAAAAGCATATAACTCCAACAGTAGTTTTTTTTTTTGGGCAAAAGCAGATAACTCCACATTTCAAGTAATTGCTTTATTGTATTTAAAACACACTCAAACACACACACACCCATACATCCACTCACTGTGCTGACACACACACACACACACACACACTAACAGATCGGCACACAAGTACACTCTCTCACACATCACGCATCCACGGACGTGCGCGCACACACACGCAAAAGAACCACCAAGGTTTCAGCATGTAAGTCGTTTCAGCATGTAAGTCGTGTATGGTGTACAAGGACTTACAGGAGTCGAAATTATAAATCCTCGATCACTTTTAGTCAGCTTTGACAAAACTTTCCTCAGCTAGCGTGTCTTTTTGAAGTGACTAGAAGCCTTGTCACCTGACCTGAATACTGTGTGCTGATTCGCTAAAACAGACTTATCGGTTTCTGTACACAAGGGCGCTTGTCGGCTTCTGCTGTAAAACATGAACTTGCCATGCCTGACTGTGGACAAAACCGGCTTTTCTGACAAAATGGATTTAGGGTACAGAACGTGCTATATATAGAGAATAATGCACAGCACTTAAATGCCATTTTTTTTTAAAAATTGGTTTTTGCAAACGAACTCTTCAAATGTACCTGCATGCAAATCCTTCCTACTTAACACAGGGTGTACAAGTTACATAATTTATTGGTACTTTATAAAAAAATATATATATACGAAGCATGGCAGGGAAACGCAGAGTCTCGTTCCCTGTTCTCAGGGAACCATGGTTACATGCGTAACCTGAGACATTCCTTTTCGAAAGGGAACTTCAACTCTTCGTTTGATCACGCTATGGGGAATGATAGCGCCCACGCCCCCATGCTAGAGGAGAGTGCATGCCCAAAATGTCTGAACAAACATCCGGCAGTTTCAGGGAAAAACCGGGAGAAACTGTCAGTGACAGCATTCCCTATGGCCAACAGCCCAAGCTGAGCCTAAAAGAGGCCTTCCATGAAAGACCTGCCAAGGCTACTCAAGGCATCTGGGACTAACAACCCGTGGAAAGTGGTCCCTTAAAGGGAATGAACCTGCTTCTTCCTCCTTGCATCCCTCCATCACTGCGACTTGCTCTGGGGCGGAGGAGGTGCACGAGCGGTGACACTAGATCTCTGGGCCTGTCTCTGAGCCTCGACTCGAGGCGGCCCGGGACCTCCCGGCTGTCTGGGCCCAGGTCCGGATCTGCGCGGGATGCAGGATCTGAAAGCAGCGGAGCGCGCCTTCGCCTCCCTGAACTTCTCGACCACTGTCTGAACGGAGGTGCCAAAAAGCTCAGTAGGCGAAACCGGGGCATTGAGCAGAAAGCGCTTCTCTTTCTCTCGGATGTCCGGACAGTTAAGACACAGATGTCTACCATAGATCTACTGATCAAGGCGGCAGTTTGCTTGGTGGCCCTCAGAGCAAGATCCGTGGTTCGGCGCAGCTCTGCGACCGCCTCAGCGGACAGACCCTGACCCTGGTTGAGATCCTTAAGCATATCAGCCTGGTACACTTGCGGCACTGCCATTGTGTTCAACACAGCACCAGCCTGACCTGCCATTCAAGCGTGACGTCACCTTCAGCGCCTTGGATGGCAGGGCTGGAGCTTTCAGTGTCGGAGCACTCCCTGTAGTGAGATCACAAATGTCTCATCTATAGGTGGCAACCCATGCTGGCCCAATCCCTCGACATCAGCAAAGCTAGCTCGCTGATATAGATGAATTCGGGCCAAGTACGGGTTCTTCCATGCCCTCTCGATCTCAGAATGCAGATCGGGAAGAAATGGAAGGCTTGCTGGAGTTACCGGGTTATGGCTCGAAAGAAACCGGTCGTTCAACCTGCCGCGAACGGGTTCCTTCCTGACGTGTTCCCAGGGCAGCTGCAGCCTGCTCGAGGTGCGTTCCATAACCTCAAGTAAGTCTGAATACGCCGGGCAGGGCAGCCCAGGAGGAGCCGCGGACACGCCCGCTACTTCCACCTCGGCCATCTCCTGCTCTCTAGGGCTTGCAGCCAGAAATCTCCTGGATCCAGTGACATCAAAGACAGGACGTGATCGTCATCCAGGAGTGCGTCCTCGTCAGTCGCTTCGGCCTGAAGCCCCGTTCACACCGCCAGCGACAAGCAGCGACAAAGCGACAGGATCCCATTCATTTCAATGGAGCGCTGGCGACTTCCGGCGACAAGAGCGACAGTGACCGTTGGCGATGGAATGTAGGCATGTCAAGCGACGAGAGACAAGCGACAAAAGTTCAGATATTTCAACTTTATGCAAATCAGGAGCGAATTTCGCGAGCGACAGCCAATAGGAATGAAGCTCTCTGGAGCTCACGTCACCGTCTCGAGTGCAGGCAAGACAGACAGGAATAGTTCCGGAGAGATTTCACTGTTTTATATGATTTAACTGTACATACATGGATATAATTAAATGATGCGTGGAAAAGAAACGGTCGGCAGTCTTGTGAGTTTGATTTATACATTTTGTGTTGTTATTATATGATGCTGTGAGCAATTTAGCACTGCTGCAGTTCATATTACAGTTTTCCCTGCATTGTGTTTATTATTAGGGACAAGAAAATTTATTATTTGTCAAATTTTCTATAGATATGATCAGACGTGCAGTCTACCAATGATATTAGAGCGACAGCACTAGGAACGCCCACAAGCGACTTCACAGTAGGAGACTAGCGACATGCAGCGAAAAAGTCGCTGGCGGTGTGAACGGGGCTTGAGAGAGATTTACACCCTTCTCAAATTCCTCAGCGAGCTCCATCTGAGAGCCCCATGATTTCAGCCGTGGCGACATCTCTCCCCTCGAGAAGAGGGCCAAACGAGAACAGAGCGTCTTCATGGTCAGACGCTCACAGTTGACGCAGACAGCACCCTCAAGCACCGTCTGCGCGTTCCGCCCATACAGAAAACGCACAGGTTGTGTGTGTCCTCCGGTGTAAGGAACCTGGGACAAGGATCAGCACACTTCCTGAAACGCTTTTCAGACATTTTGCAAAGAAAAGAAACGTCTGTGAAACAATGGCATGAACAAGACAGTCCCGAAAAGACGAAAAGGTGTTGACTGCTTCCTCAGATGCTCCCTTTATATGTCACGGTACACCGTTTGACGTCATAGGCTGTCGCCGGCCAATAGGATTGGAGTGTTGTGATTCTTGGCATTTCGAACGAGTGATGGTTCCCCCATAGTGTGATCAAATGCAGAGTTGAAGTTCCCTTTCGAAAGGGAAAGATATGTTTTATTTAACAAGCATGTAACCACTTACATTATAGATGGAAAAGACCATTTTTAGGGCTGTCACAATTTGAGTACTCGATTTTAAAGAATCCTCGATTGCAATTTGCCATGTCGAGTAACCGGCAAAATACTGGAAGTGGGGCTTTCAACGGACGAGAATCCATGAAACACATTATTAGATCGTTTTCTTAGGCTGCACGATATTAAACCTGTTTAAAAACCATAATAAAGCATAATGCTATTGTGAACATTTGAAATAATTGTTGGCACCTTCTGCAGGCATTTGTTATAATACGTAATGCATTGTAAACAATATAACTAATGCACTTTATGACAGTTATCATAAGTTATATGACAGTTGTCAAAATAAAGTTATCACTTTATTTTGACAGTTTTGTTCAATAAAACCATATGATTACTTGCCTTTTTATGCTGTGTGTTATTGCTATTATATGTGTATTTTAAACCATATGTGTAAGTGAAATGTGTTTTATTGTTTAAGTACCTTTTATACTGATCGTGTTATAGTTGAGCTGTATGTGCCATGGGCAACACCATGTTTTTTTTTTTTTTTACGTTGCGGTTCAGAGAATCAGATCTGTCAGATTTACAACATGTGAATTCATCCACATGTTTCTCTTGAAATGGATGGATGGATGTAAGTGTCTGTTAAACTTTTAATACCTAACAGTGTTTATTTTACAAATTGTAAATGCATTGTTACTAGTACTTATATGTATTTAAATGTCTGAAACCTAAAATAAATATGTGGTTGAAAACACTGAATAATTGTGATAAATGCCAAGCACTGAGTGCATCCATCTCTGGCTCAGCATCAGTACCCATGCCCGGAGGGGGTGGGGGCGGCGGGGGTTTTAATTACTTGGGTAATTGTCAGAGTAATCGAACAATTACTCGATTACCATAATAGTTGTTGGTGACTGCCCTAGAACATACAGGCAATTTACCAAATAAATACATGGTTTTTAAAGCAGTTAACAGTTACAGTGCCACCTATGGTCCGACCTCCATAAAATTTTGCATGCTTGTTTAGAATCATATGTCTCATGAGGTCACCAATTTTCGTGAAGTTCTGAGTTTTTGTTTAGGAGTTATTGGCATTTGCAAGCACTTGATCATGCCCATTTTCTAAATGACCCTGTTATAGCTACTGAAAGGGTAAAGTTTAACTTTTTATATATATAATTATTGATCTAGAGAGTCCAGAGAATTGTACTGCATTTGGTTTCATTGAGGTTGAGCAAAAAACAAAAATAGTTTTTTTTTTTTATCCTTGTCTGATAGCTGCTCAAAATCCATTGGCCAATGGCGAACGTGTTTTTTTTTTTTCAAATATACGTCAATGTCCTCATAAACAATCATGGCACCTTGGTCAAAGACACTGCATGCCAAATTTCAAGTCAGTAATTTTCATGTTTTTTTTTTTTTTTGTTTGTTTTTACCTGTTATAGCGGCACTAAGTGTTCACGTCCTTTTTCATGTGACCACAGAATGAGCTCTTACATAGGTGTGCCGAGTTTGGTGAAGATATTTCTTTCTGTTCATGAGTTATAGCCATTTTAATAAAACTTTTTTTTTTGTTATTGACAAACAGATTCCAGAGAATCTTGCCACACTGGTTTGGTTTCCGATCTGGCCAAAAGCCTAGGATTAGTTTGCAAAAGTCTTTTTTTTTTTTTTTTTTAGAAAATTTCACAATTTAATCTGAGGTATGATTTTTGTCCATCTTGAGCCAAGGATTCCAACAATATAAGACACTTGAGTCTACACGTAATGTTTAAGGAGTTATGAGCGATTTTGTACTTTTCACCGCTGTAGAGCCCCTGTCCGGCCGATTGGGGCAAGTGCTACTAGCAGAGGTCCCATTAACTGAAAATTTTGCATCACTGATGGATTTTTTTTTTTGTAGTGACAGAAAAATGTGAAGGCCATCCATCATTTTGAAAGATTACAATGAGGCTTATGTAACTTGTAACTGTAATTCCCACCCCTGTCCAGTAGGTGGTGAGTGCACTCCAGTGTCTCCAGAGCGTGAGTTCAGTCTCCACAATAAAATGAAAACGATGCGTTTGATAACACACAGGCAAGCACCCAATTTAAGTCCATTTTATAATGACTTATAATACTTATACTTACGTAATTAAGTTTCTAATCCAGTTTGTTTCCTTTTAAATGGTTGGTTTTTGACCTGCGTGAAGTTGGCAAAACGTCTGCAAAATAGTCTCAATCCTTTGTGCTCCGTTTGTGCTGGTTTGTGCTGTAAAAATTTTCGTTTGTGCTGCTTTGGTTTTTTTAGATATTAAAAGAATATTTATAGGTCATTCTGAGGTCACCCAGCCCCCCACATGCTCCAAATTCGCCCAAAATAGTCACAATCATTTGTGCTTCGTTTGTGCTGGTTTGTGCCATTAAAAGTATTGTTTGTGCTGCTTTCGATTTTAAAATATTAGACTTTGAATTATAGGCGATGACGTCACTCAGCCCCCCACATGCTCCAAATTCGCCCAAAATAGTCTCATTTGTTTGTGCTCCGTTTGTGCTGGTTTGTGCTGGTAAAAGTTAAGTTTGTGTTTAGTTTAGTTAGCTTTGGTTTTTTTTTTGGTTTTTTTAGATATGCCTGTTAAAATAATATTTATAAAATCTCAGGTCACTCAGCCCCCCACCCCACATAGGCTATGCTTCATATTCACCCTAGATGGTCTTGTTTGTTTGTACTTCGTTTGTGCTGGTGAAATTTTCGTTTGTGCTGCTTTGGTTTTTAAAATATTAAAAAGAATTGGCAATTCATTCTGAGGTCTCTCAGCCCCCCACATGCTCCAAATTCACCACAAACAGTCACAATCGTTTGTGCCGATAAAAGTTTTATTTGTGCTGCCTCGCTTTATAGATATTAGACATTGATTGCATTGAAATGATTGACACTGAACGGCTGTAAATGCAAATCGCATAAGAGCATATTATAGTGACTATTAGGCTATATACCAAAGCATAGACATTTAACAGAAATATTAGGAGCAATGTGATTTCAAATTAAGACAATTAAATAAGTCGTATTTTCTTGACGTAGGCTAATTAAAGGAATTACACAGACTGATGCAGCTTTTTTGATGCAACAACTTTCCGTTTCTGACATGCGCTTGTCACTGAAAAGGAGGAAAGCAAACAGAGACTTAATTTGAAATCACATTGCTCCTACTATTTCTTTTAAATGTCTATGCTTTGGTATATAGTCTAATAGTCACTATAATATGCTCTTATGCGATTTGCATTTACAGCCGTTCAGTGTCATTCATTTCAATGCAATCAATGTCTAATATTTATAAAGCGAGGCAGCACAAATTAAACTTTTATCGGCACAAACGATTACGACTGTTTGTGGTAAATTTGGAGCATGTGGGGGGCTGATTGACCTGAGATTTTATAAATATTATTTTAATAGACATATCTAAAAAAAATGAAGCAGTACAAACGAAACATTTACCAGCACAAATGAAGCACAAACGTTTGAGACTATTTTGGGCAAATTTGGAGCATGTGGGGGGGCTGAGGGACCTGAGAATGAATACCCAATTCTTTTAATATTTTAAAAACCGAAGCAGCACAAATGGAAATTTCACCGGCACAAACCAGCACAAACGGAGCACAAACAAAAGAGACTATTTTGGGCGAATTTGGAGCATGTGGGGGGGCTGAGTGACGTCATCGCCTATAATTCAAAGTCTAATATTTTAAAATCGAAAGCAGCACAAACTAAACTTTTACTGGCACAAATGAAGCACAAACGTTTGAGACTATTTTCGGTGAATTTGGAACATGTGGGAGACTGGGTGACCTCAGAATGACCTATAAATATTCTTTTAATACCCTAAAAAACTGAAGCAACACAAACGAAAAATTTTTACGGCACAAACCAGCACAAACGGAGCACAAACGATTGAGACTATTTTGCAGATGTTTTGCGTTGGGTGGGGGCCAACTTCACGCAGGTTTTGTTTTGTTGTTTTCTATTAAGTTTATGGTCAATGAATGGCTTTTCTGTTGTATAATGTTATGTGACATTTTTTGCAACACTGTTTGAACGGAAGTGATACAGATTTTGGTAAGCTACTGTATCTTGCAACATATTTTCTGATGTTCATTCATGTTTATTTCGTTCTGTAAAGTAGTAAAGAGGAAGGGATGATCGCGTTCATTCAAGATCCGCGACAACTGTTCAAGATGAAACGGACGGTGCGAACGTCTAACGTGACCTCTGGCTACTAGCTTGAACCCCTAATAAAAAAAGGCCTATTAACCTTTTGAGCGGTACGGTCCCACGTATGGGATTTTTATTTCTGTGCCCCTGAGAGTACAGTCCCAAATATGGGATTTAAGCCCAATCCCAATTCTATTTTATACCCCTTCCCCTTGCCCCTTGAAACAGAGTGTCAAGGGGTAGGGCTGAAAATATTCCCGTAAGAAATGGGACACCACTACTAGAACGTTACACGTCATCATAAGTCGTCGCTAGCTCCTACGTCATAGATGCGCCGATGTTTATCACACACTTCTAAAGGCCAATTAACACCGCACCGACAACACTCGTCTGTTGGAATTTGTTGGATCGGTGTGATACCCCTGTTGGCGTCTGTTGGAGTCGTTTTTCACTCGACTGAACATGTTTAATCGGCGTTTGTCGGGTTGTGAAATGCCTGCGCGGTGTGAACAGTTTTCCAACAGATGGCAACAAACTCTGACGTAATCTGACCTGGCCACAAACCGTTGCCATGACGATGAGGCAAGTCCCCTGCAAAGACAGCTGTTTGATCGCGCCTCACGCACACACAACAAAGCAGTGGAAACGTGACATCGCAGCTTGTTCGTTATAAAAAATAAAATACTGTTAAAAAATATATATATATATAAAAAGTACCAATAGTCCATAGTGCAATCCGTGCCATTCAGCAAGAGCAGCTGCTCCACTTCACCGAAAGAGAGAGGCAACGTTAACCAGAACAACGCAGGTTTACCTTCAGTTTCGTTTTTAATAATTCGTTTTGGCTTGTTTATCTACATGGTTGTATATGCTTATGGGTCTCGTTAATAAAAAGGGTCGCACTAAAAAATTGTTTGTTGGTGCGGTGTGAATTGGCCTTTTAAGATGCCATCAATAGCTGTAGTGATCTCTGTTGCTTGGGCGACAGCTATTTTTTTGCATTTGTCTTCAGTTCTTTATATAAGACAAAGGAGACGAGCCTGCGTGTTTCCTCAGGAGTCCCTGGTTGATACAGAACATACAATACTGATGAATAAGCACGCAAACTGAATGCACTTTTGTTTATCATGTAACGTACACGTATTTATGGACATAACCACAACAAAACAATACATTAATGAGGCATGCAGAAAAAAGACAAGTTAGCTGCCACCGGATTTGAATTTATGTTGTCAAATCAATGCAGGTTTCAATAAAATATAAAAAAAATGTTGTGGAACTATCATAAAGTAAAAAACATTAGCGAACTGTTTTCATAGCGATTTTAACACATCTTTTTTCAGAGAACATAACCGTATACATGAACACAAGATTAAAGGCAACATATAACAAGTGATTATTTATTACTAAAATACTGTTTACCGTAAAAAAATACTTACATTTATGGGTCTCTGCTCGCTTGGTCGGCCATGTTGGAAATTTATCATACCCCTTCGTCTGAAGTGTGGTCCTGAAAAATCTTCGTTTGAAGGGCTACCTGGCCCTTCCCCGTACCCTTTCCCCTCCAACCAAATGAGAATTGGGACACCCCTACCCCTTCACGTGAACGCGCGAAACAAAGGGGAAGGGGTAAGGGGTAGAATTGGGATTGGGCCTTAGAATGTTCAACAATATCACATAACTGCCAGATTCAAACTGTACTTTCACGCTTTGGCTGTGAGACAGACACGCTCTGTGCCATATATAACAACTATGCAGTGTTTTCAGTCGCATAATGTACCAATAAAACATGGCATGGTAGCAAAGGGGCACTGTCAGGCTTGAAATAACCATAGATTTCATCACTCCAATGATGATGAGTCTCTGGTCTTCGAGCTGCAGGAAGGTGAGCTTGGTCTATATTTATATTATAAAATATATTGACCTTATTTCCTGTATAGTTTTTTCCTGGGTGTGTATAAAAGAGAAGGGGAATTAAGGGCACTGAAGTTCCATTAGGTTGCTAGATCAATTTATCTCTTGTGTTGGCAATATGGCTGCCTTTACAGCCACCATATGGTAGAGTAGCTTCTCCTTTGGTCATAGCTAGAGTTTTTATTAGAGATTAACGCTCTTTACTTCAGATGTATCTATGTTAAATGAACACTTCGGTTTTTTTGAAAAAAGGCTCAGTTGGAAAATGAGCCTTTTTTCAAAAAAAAGTGGAGTGTTCCTTTAAGCGTCGGCCGCCTGACATTTTTTGGCTTGGGTTGAGCATCGCTCCTCTGAGCTCTTGGTTATGAGTTTATTTTTTTCAGAGTTTGCCTTCTCTCTATCGAGAGTTTAGAAGCTGAGTTTTGAGCCCTCAGCTATAGCTGGCCTAGGATGGAACTAGGGTTTAGGTGATATACTGAAGCATTTCACCCTTTATTACTATCCCTGTCAGGTGAGTGTAGTTTTCCTAGTTCTGGCCTCCTCTTATAGAGTTGTCAGGCCAAGGCTCATTTTCCCCCTTTCTAACCCACCCTTGATATTGTCTCAGGGTAGTATGAATGAAAAGTTAAGCATTCCCCTGTCTCTCAGGGTTGTTAATGCTCTAGTTCTGTTTTGCCCTACACAGTGTGAGCCCAATAACTCTATTGCTGCCATAGGTTAGTACCTGTTTCTGTAGTAGTAGGCCTTTTTCTGGCCTCCTTCAGAGCATGGTGAATAAGTTTACTCTCCTTTCTGTAAGGCTAAAAAGTGTTTTACTGAGTATATTGCCTGTTGGAATGCATAGCTTAGGTTGAGTTTACTTAGTGAACCTCCCTTTTCAGTTTGGTTCTTATGTAGCTCCCTTTAAAGTTTGAAAACTGCCACAAGATGTTGGTTGTTGTTTGGAGTACAAGGCTCTTGTTTGGGCCTGCTTCAGAGCACAATAGCTTGTTGTATCACAAGTTTTGTTGGTAGATGTTTAGTCAGAGTTTGCTTACTTAATACTAGCACTGCCACAGGTGATGGCGTAATTTTGTACTCCTCTTACTTAACCCTCAGGGGTCTGAGGTTTTTTGGGGCCCTGGAGAAGGTTTGACATGCCCTGACATTTGTGCTTTTTTCAGTTGTTCATAAACATATTAATGGAAAAAGTGTCATTACACTGTATTCAGCACAAACTAGGCTACAATAATATGTGAGGAACATGTATGTACATGTTTGTATTTTTGAAGGAATAACGTTTATGCATGGTTATTGAAAAAAACAAAAAACTTAAGTCACTGAAATAAAGCCAAAAAATATATATTAAATTTGTGTTCACAAGACTTCTGGTTATTTGAGGTTGTAGACTAGAGTTTTTTTGCTTCAAAATGAGGTAAAAATTATGCTGCCTGCTTGTTCATATAAAGCAATAGAGAGATTTAAATTTTCTAAAACATCTTTGGTCAAGAAACACAGTATGCGTGGAGGCGTGAATCATCATGTATAATGGGTGATTCTCACCTGAGAAGACAAAAGAATCGCATAAAGAGCTCTAATAGGCTGCATAAATAATGAGCTCTTTCAGACAGGTAGGCTGTGAAAAAAATGTCTCAGCTCATGGTGTAAATCAAACATACAGAAAAAAACTGCAATACTGTGAAATATTATTACAATTTAAAATAATGGTATTCTATTATAGTCTTTAAAATGTAATGCATTTCTGTGATGCAAAGTGTCTGAACAATTATGTTACCTCTATGGCATTTCATATACGCTTTTAGCTTAAAAGCATGCACATTTGGAGAAATATTGATGGATTCTCATATGTTTTTCAATTTTCTATACAGAGGAGTAATATTATTCAATATTTATTGTCTTCACTATGAACGCTGGATACTGTTTTCAATTCATACTTGCAGCCGGAGGGCGCTCTGTGCACCTTTAGTCCACAAATCCATATAAAGAAGAAGAAGAACCAGGAACTAACTGCATGTCTTCTAGAGCTCGCTAACCATGGCTTTAACATCCAGATAAACACTTTTCAAGACAATAAATACACGGTTGAGACGATGAATGCATGCATTGCCTCTGAATTTGCCTCTGAATAGTGCTCCCTCCGTGGGTGTGGGCGTGGCCGCATTAGCGAATAATCACAGACTTCTGACATGGTTCTCTTTTCATACAGATTACATAAGCAGAATTTTTGTTTTCGATTTGACTTACAAGATTTAAAACCTGAAATTTCAACGTTTTTTTTTTTAGACGGAAGTCTCATTTTTTTGTGATTAGTATTCACTAAGTTACAGTTAATTTTCTGAGAACTATCAGATTGGACTTCATTCAGAGGGAGACGAGAGATCACGCATCATGTTAGTTTTCTTTATTTTACAAAAAGCACAACATTTTGTTTTTACTCTGAGTGTACACAAATAAAAGAAGATATTCCACAGATTAAAATGGTGTAAAGCTCTTAATTGTATGTGCAACATTGACGGAGCATTTTGAGTCTCTTTCACACTGGTTAGAAAAAAAACACGGTGATCACACCGGCGTGACCGCCGACCACAGAGTGTTAAAGAGTAAAAAATGTTTTACTGAGTACATTGCCTGTTGGAATGTGTGAATAGAATTAAGCTCAGGTTGAGTTAAATAGTTAACCTCACATGTGGCTCCCTTAGAGCTTAGACACTGCCACTAGCTGATGCCACATGTCTTTCTGGAGTCGCAGGCCCTGTTTGGGCCTCCTTCAGAGCATGATGGCGTTAGTTTGTACTCCTCTTGCTTAAAGAGTAAAAAGTGTTTTTACTGAGTACACTGCTTGTTGGAATGTGTTGCGGTAGACTGTTATGTGGGCACTCTACAGTCTTATTTGCTGGTTAAACTGTTTCAATCAGAATGAGTTTCCATGTTTTGTGGGCTCTTGCATTTTCAGCAGTTGAGCTGCTTTTAGGTGTGTGGCTTTCACAGGCCGCCCTGTAAGCGAATCCCCCACATCTGGATGTCTATAGCCGATTAAGCATGTTGTTTTCACATGACTGGCCTTTGCAAGACTGCTGTGATATATTCTACATTGTGTAGAATTAGTTCATGTTGTAGGCTCTCTGGGAGCCTCCATGATTTTGTGCCTACAGAAAATTTTATCTGTTAGGTTGAGCCTAGTACTCCCCTCATTTAGAGGGTTGTTCTTCAGACAGTACTTAGCTCCCTAAGTCTGTTTAGTGGTTGAAAGCCTCTCTGAGGCCTCTCTGTTGAGGATCAGCCCCTAGGCTGGTTGTACTCCCCTGTGTTGGGTTTCTTTAGAGTGCACAGCCTCCTCAGTGCAAATAATCGTAGCAGAGTTTTACTCCTCTCAGTGGTAAGGGTAAAAATCGCTAAGCTGAGTCCTGCTCTCCAGGATGCCCGTCTCTACAATCTGGTCTGAGTTGGTTACTGCCTCTTTGCAGTCCCTCTTACAGGATAAATTCTCTGAAGAATGTGAATTGAGACTCTGTGTACAGACAAGTTGTTGGCCAAGACTAGGTTACTTTAATTTGACCAGGTCGGCCTCCCTGGTGGCAATCAGGGTTGACTTTGTTCCCCTGACAAGTGACTGGCTAGGGTTCCTTTGGGCCTCCTGGCTACATTCCCTTAGAAGTATCCTCTTTCTTTGAAAGGAAGTTTGGTCCCAGAAACTTTTTAAAGTGTAATAGCTCTACCTATAGCCCGATCTCTGCAAAAGTATGCATGCTTTTTTAGAATCATGTGCTCACCTAATGATGCAAAGTTCTGAGTTTTCGTTTAGGAATGATAGGCTTTTTGGATAGACTTGGCCACGCCTATTTTCTGCTATAGTTATCCAAAGGCCAAAGTTCAACATTTCTTGTTAACTATTGACTTAGAGCGGAGGTCGGCAACATGTGGCTCTTTAGCGCTCCCCTAGTGGCTCCCTGGAGCTTTTTCAAAAATGTATGAAAATGGGGGGAATATATTTTTTGTTTTCATATGGTTTCTGTAGGAGGACAAACATTACACAAACATTCTTAACATTTTCCAATGCTGTAAAAATGTGTATAATAAATATTACATTTCAACATTTCTGTCAACGAAGATTTGCTTCATAGCCTGCAACACGCGTTTCAGCGCGGCGAGGGTATGCATCAACGTCACTTTCCCGCCGAAAGCGCGCTCCCTCAGCTGGACTGAGTCGCAAAAGAACCTACTGCATGACTGGATTTAACAGGGGAAACTGCGAAAACGCGAGTAAAATAAACGATTACACTAAAGGTTGGACTCGAAAGTGTTTCTTACAACTTGTCAAATAAACCTAATCCATGGATATTGACATGTAGCCAAGAGTCGTGTTTCCTGACATTATGTGCCTGATTTAGACGTCGGGGAAATACATAGAGCAAATCTGCCTGTGAATATTTTATATAACTACAATATAGGAAGGTTTAAATCCGCGTAATCACTTATATCAATGTTATATATATCATCATATTGTCCAGCCCTAAAACATATAGTTTTATAGTAACGTTATAGTTTTTGTCAGTGTTTATTTTAAAACACACAATTATGCAGAATATAAGATGGAATATATTTAATTGATGATTTGACAACATAATATATAACAATACAATATATGGAATGGTTTTTACCTCAAAATCCAACAATTTGACACAAAATGATAACTGCAAATCCATGAGAGCGCTTCAGCTGCGCAGCATTTTTTTCCGTTGAGTTTTGTTGCTATGATACGGAATATCTGCGGCACTGTTACTTAAAACTGATTTTGCGGGTAATTTGTTTCAGACTTAAAATATTGACACAATGTTAAATTACTTTGCTATGTATTTTTGGAGAGCAGCAATATTAATTTCTCATCTGCTTGTTAATGTCGTTGTACAGCAAGAATGTTGTGACAGTTGGTCAGTGTTGTATTTGTCCCGCCCCTCCTCCACTATGATTGGAAAGTGACTAAAAAGTGACAGTGATGAGCGCAGCGTTTTACTCAAAGTTGAATATTCTTCAACACGAGGCGACAGGTAAAAAACGCTGAGCTCTCAGCGCTTGAGCGTGAGAAAGACGCTCAGCACCTTGTTAGGCCGTGTGTGCACCAAAGCGTTTTTAGCCAGCTGAAAACGCGCTCTGCTTAAAACGCCTATTGTGCTGCCTTCATATAAGGCTTATAACGTTATAAGACTTTAATTTTTTTGCGGCTCCAGACAGATTTGTTTTTTGTTTTTTTGGTCCAATATGGCTCTTTGAACATTTTGGGTTGCCGACCCTTGACTTAGAGAGTCCCAAGAATTGTGCCCCATTGGTTTTATCGAGGTTAAGCCAAAAACATAGGACCAGTTCACCAAAGTTGGCTTTTGAAATAATCTCCAATATTTAATGAACGAATCAATGGATAGTGGCAATCTTAGAGGTAAAGTTGCTCAGAATGAGGAGTTATATCATGTGGTATGAATTTCGTGCGTGAAAAATTGTGATACACAAAGGCGCCTCTGGTGACTGCTTTCTTTTGAATTTCTCACAGGCCTCTAGGGCCATGAGTCAAACAGGCCCAGCAAGTTTCATTCCAATCAGCCTCTGTTAATCTTGTCTGATAGCTGCTCAAACTTCATTGGCCGATGGCAGACATGTTTTTGATACATCAATGTCCTCATAGACATAGTGTTGACTTTCTCATTCTGTTCACGAGTTTTAGTAAAAGTGGTAGTAAAGTTTAGTAGTAAACTTCAAACATTGTATTGGCCCTTTGGCACCATGAATCAAAATTTCAACTTTTTTGATAATTATTGACCGCCAGACTCCAGAGAATCTTGCTGCACTGGTTTGGTTCCGATCAGGCCAAAAACCTAGGACTAGTTCACAAAAGTAGATTTTCAAAAATTTCTAAATACCCGAAAATGTCGCAATAGATTCCGAGGCATGCATTTTGTCCATCTTGAGCGAAGAATTCCAACGATATGACATTTGAGCCTACACCTTACACTTTACAGTCAGCATGAACCGGAAGTTGCGATTGTCTTTTCTTCTCTACTGTGACGTCTATCTGAGTGAAACAGCATCTGAAATGAGAGGGCGGGACTTGAATTCGTTCTTCGGGAATTGATTGGATCGTTGGAAGTTCGGCGTTGCCAACAAAATGGAGGCAGATCTGAATGCCCATTTGCAGTCAGTTGTTGGGGATTTCTTTCCACCGGACTCTGCCAGCACCCTCACGTTACTGTAAGGACTTCATTTATTGAGCATGACGATGACGGCGAGGATGGTTAACAGCATTAAACAGTGAGAGAGAGAGTGTGCACGAGAGACTGATTGACAGTGCGTCTCCGTTGGCAGGGAGTGAGTGGAGTAGAGAGAGCATTTTTGGTTCATTACTATAGAAGTTGAGCCTCACATTCACATAAAAGTTAAGCGTGACTCTCAACTTCCATAGGAATGAATTTAAAAATGCTCGGGTTGCTTGCTCCAGTGGACACTGACTGAGTGTGTCCATCTGGTTAAAGGAACACTCCACTTTTTTTGAAAATAGGCTCATTTTCCAACTCCCCTAGAGTTAAACAGTTGAGTTTTACCGTTTTCGAATCCATTCAGCCGATCTCCGGTTCTGGCGGTACCACATTTAGCATAGCTTAGCATAGTTCATTGAATCTGATTAGACCGTTAGCATCGCGCTTAAAAATGACCAGAGAGTTTTGATATTTTTCCTATTTAAAACTTGACTCTTCTGTAGTTAAATCGTGTACTAAGACCGACGGAAAATAAAAAGTTGTGATTTTCTAGGCGGATATGGCTAGGAACTAAACTCTCATTCAGGCGTAATAATCAAGGAACTTTGCTGCGTTCCATGGCTGCAGCAGTGCAATGATATTACGCAGCGCCCGTGAGCCCCTGCTTGCCCAGGGAACGTGCCTTGCAACCATGGAGACGTTTGTGAGAGACGCTGCGTAATACCATTGCGCCTGCTGCAGCCATGACACGGCAGCAAAGTTCATTGATTATTACGCCTGAATGAGAGTATAGTTCCTAGCCATATCAGCCTAGAAAATCGCAACTTTTTATTTTCTGTCGGTCTTAGTACACGATTTAACTACAGAAGAGTCAAGTTTTAAATAGGAAAAATATCAAAACTCTTTGGTCATTTTTAAGCGCAATGCTAACGGTCTAATCAGATTCAATGAACTATGCTAAGCTATGCTAAAAGTGGTACCGCCAGACCCGGAGATCAGCTGAATGGATTCGAAAACGGTAAAACTCAACTGTTTAACTCTAGGGGAGTTGGAAAATGAGCCTATTTTTTCAAAAAAAGTGGAGTGTTCCTTTTAAGTCTTTCATGAAAAAAATTTGTTTGCCTTGTCCAAAGAATAATATTTTTATAATATCCTTTCAATGTTTAAGGGTACTGTACACCCCAATGACTGGCATCAGTGATGGTTAATGCATTGATCTCTATAAAGTGAAACATCAGCTTTAGCATTTCCCCCGCTTACCCCAGCGACAGCATTTACCTCTTACATCACTGAATCTGCTGGCATCTCCGCCCTCGAGCCATAGCATGAGGCAGGAAGAGACGATGAGTCGTTTTGAGGGGGAGGTTAATATATTTGATTAAAGATTATGAGAGCACATGAATTTAAAAAAAAAAATAATGAAGTGCACGGATAAATTATTTAATTAATACTACAATATTCCATAAAGAAATAATGATTGTCAATTTTGATTTCTTGGCGACTTTAAGAATTATGAGGTTAACACTTTATTTTAGTTCCGTAGTTACATATTACTACATGTACTTACTATAATAACAACAGTAAATTATGCATAATTACATAATTATGCATAAGTAACTAAACCTAACCCTAACTGTAACTCTGTAGTAAATACATGTAGTTAATTAGTACTCAGTACTTATTTGAGTAATTACAATGTAACTACGGCACTCTAAAATAAAGTGTAATCGTTATGAGTTATTTCACCACTGTAGTGCCCCCGTCAGGCCCATCAGGGTGAGCTTTGGTGACATTATAGACGTTGTGAGTGTTACCAGCCCTCAAAGTTTCAAGTGTTTATGATTTATGGTTTGGTCTGCCCGATCACATTTAGGGGAGAATGGTGATCCTTGGAAATTTTAACAATTACAATAGGGTTTCAGTGCTCTGTGCTTGAACCCCTAAAAATCCTTACAATTACAATACACTATAAAAAAAATTAAAAAATCCCTGTAAAATTTACGGTAAAAAACAGATAGCTGTGGTTGTCAGAAGTTTACTGTAAAAAATATGGTAGCACCGTTTTATGTTTTACGGGACAGCACTTAGTTTACTGTCTATTTTACAGATCAAAACTGTATAATTTTAAGGTTTATATTGTAGGGATGCTCCGATCTGCCTTTTCTCGCTTCCGATACCTATTCCGATACCTGGGATTGAGTATTGGCCGATACCGATACTGATCCAATATTCAAGTAATAATAAAAAAAAGTGCTTAATTACCTAACTGTATGCCTTACTGTGTGGAAGAAACTGGGAACATTCTTTTGTGCAAGGCATCAGGCTTGACTTAAACATTACTAACATTGTAAGACAAAATAACAGACACAAATGTAGTGAATTATTTATTAAATAATTGTTCATCAGTGCAACTGTAAATAAACCAATAGCTTCACTAGCTTGGTAGACATTCAAAATAAACAGGATTCCAGCTGACTCCTTCATCCATGACTCATGACTTGTTTTTCATGGATGTTTGAGTCATACATGACATAAACTAAATATATTTAGATTTAAATATATACTATAAAATTAAAAGACATTTCTTTTAAATTTTTAGTGGAGATTTTTTTTTTTAATGAGGCAGCAACGTATGATATATAGAACAGAACAAAAAAAAGCTATTAACAATCTTTCATTGCGCAAAAGTATTATAATATGAACGGCTCCCATACAGAGCGGCACAAAGCGCTTATGCACATTCCGTGTGCAGAATAATGCACTTGAAGCATCATGGACTCACAGTGCGCAGCGGCAGTGCTCCTCATTGCAAAGTTCAAAGCACAAAGTGAAGTTGTATTAATGCATATTATATTACCAGTATCTTTGTCTACAGATGAAGTATAATAATAGCAGACATATTCACAAGTCGTTGCAGGCAAGTCCAAGTCAAGTCTTTGAGGTCCAAGTCAAGTCTCAAGTCAAGTCTTTGTTCTATTTTTATCAATATATTTTTTCAGCTTGTCGTTGTTGTAATTAACAGTGTATTTAAATATCAAAACATATTACTTTTACTTTAGAATTGCCTAATAAAGCACACAAAATGCTACTTAATTTCTATTAGGGCTGGACGATTATGGCCTAAAATCAAAACCTCGATTAATTGAACATTTTACCTCGATTACGATTAATGAATGTTTTTTTTTTTTTTTTTGTTTTTTTTTGCTTTCATAGTTCACTGACAAGGTTTGTACTGTAAATATGATTGACTATTAAAGGTGAGATATTTTTTCGTATTGAAAAGAGTGATCTGACAAAGCTCAATTTCAGCAGTTATTTTATCTCTGGTTTGTAACATTTCTTACAGATTTCTGCTCGTTGTAAATCAGATAAAGATAAATTAGCACAGTACCAGTAATGAGAGCGATTGCATCTATGAATTAGTCATTCTGTCTCTCTATTAATTGTGAAGCTGTGGGTTGTAAATTGTTCCTTCAAAAGTAGAAAAATATATGCTGTAATAAGTTTTGAGTTTCTAAGCTACTTTAGTGATAAATCACAGGACAGCACTGACAACTAGTTTCTGCGTTCCTCTCTGTGTGTGCGATCTTCACGTTTTGTGCAGCTACTGTTTTTATGAGTGTTCGTGCCACAATGCAGCTGCGCGAGCATGGTAGCTCGAAATAATATACCTCCAATCGTCTAAAATCACGAGAGTTTAAACTGGCAAACCATAAAATAAATACAACTGAAAAAGTTTAGTGAAGACGCAAGGCTCACTTCCGTGTTGCTTTTATGCCACTGACTGGACAGGACGAGTCACGTGGCTACATACGCGGTAGTATGTTTTTAAGGGGGAAGTATTAACAGGATTAAAAAAATGAAATAACTGACATGGGAAAATTACGTCGGTTAGAGGTTCTGAATTTTGGTTTCGATTAATTTCGGTTTTCGATTAATTGCGTCTTCACTAAACATTTATGTGAACTTTAATTTAACGACTTAAATATTTATCTATACCTCATATTATACTATGGAATGGCTTCAGAACACTTGGAATATAGTGCATGGAAACATTATGGTGCTTTTTTGTTTTTGTGCCTTTTTGTGGGGCTTAACAATGAAGTGAATTAACTCAAAGGGGAAATATTTGTAATTATTCATAACTCATTATGATTATTAATTATGATTAATTGTGAATATGTGAATCAGTTAATCAGATTAACTTGATGTAGCTACATTAAAATTAATATTACAATCAATTAACCTGTTTGTCCAGTGAACACTCAGTGTTAATTGTTTATTAATCCTAAGAAATGTTCATTTCCAGGTTATGGAAAAACAACATTCTTATTGCACAGTACTACTCAGAGCATGTAGTCGAGATCTAAATCATTTAAGAGGCAATTTTTTAGCAGACTGAGTTAGAACCAAACATGTATTTTGCACAATCTTTATTAACTAACTCACAAACGCATAACTAAACTAACAAACACATAACATACACGCAGGTCACACACATACGTAGGTAAAAATGAGCAATGATAGAGTTGAACCGGAAGTGGGACCAGAAATGGAGCTGTGGGAAAAAGTCAAACACAATCTGGAAAAGAATCATCAGTTTCGTCAGTAATAAAACACCTTTGCTGACACAGGTGGTTTACAAATTAATACTAAATTGCTGTTTAGTATTCAAATTGCAAGATGCCTTTAGGCTGAGGCTCTTAATGAAATCTTGATGATTCGGTCCGAAGTTGTAGTCAGTATCTTCAACCAACATTCTTTAGCGCAATAAAACTTGTAACTGAGAACTTCTTGGGGGAAGGGGACAGACCCCAGAGTGAGCTTTAAACAATTATTGGTTAACTATAACAAATAATTGTGTCTGATTTGTTTCAACAATAACACAGAATAGTACACGCACAATGTCAGATTTGGATCGGTTCCGTCCGGCCGATGCCTGATCTGGCAAAAATGGTAGTATTGGAGCTGATACCCGATCTGAGTATCGGATCGGCGCACACCTATATTGTAATAATTACGGTACATAACTGTTTATTTTACACTGTAAATAAAAATTCTGTTAAATGTACGGTAAAAAACATATTTCATTAACTGATATTAGTTTGATGTTAACTTACCAACCAATTGAAGTACTAATATCTTTTTTGTAAATCTGTGTTACACTGACAACCACCAAACACAGTGGTGATGAGTCACATAATGAATCAAAGTTCATCACAAGCAGCTTTTCCACAAGCTGAGAAGGACAATATTAATATATAGAAGGTGCACACAGTGTCATTCACACAAACACTAAACACCATCAGGGTAAATTTTAAAAATTCAATAAACATTAATTTAACTACATTAGATGTATCATAAAACCCTAATGTACATAACTTATTAGAAAAACTAAGAAGAAACAGAGTTATTTCAATGAAAATACATCAAATGTGAAGTGTCATGCAGGGAATTGTGGGAATGTCAATTTACATGTTTTCACTGTAAATTATAAGATGTCTTGTTATTTTTCACTTGCAAAAACTGTAAATTTAATGGTATTTTACCGTAAAATTACATTAAATGTACTGTTAGATCTATTACAACTCTTTCTCACTGTAGGATTTTTAGTCTTTTACTGTTAAAATCACAGTAATTTTTTACAATATAGGTTTTCAGCACTTTGTGCTTGAACCCCTAATAATAAAACTGCTATATAGCCTGACAACATCCCATCTGACGCAGATGCTTAATCGGAACAACGTGTTTTTCCATTTTCTTAAAACTGCGTCTGACAGAAGTGTCAACTGCTTTTACACACATTTTTCAAAATCGAAGTCTCATATCAGAAAAACATAAGATTATGCTTGTTGTTGTTGTTACTTTGATTGTATACTCCGTGACCCACTTTTGGGTTGAGACCCACCAGTTTACAAGCTCTGTATTAAAAATATATTCAAACAGAAAACACAATGTTTCCAAGCAACTTGGGCACTTTTCCATTGAGAATAGGCAACAAATTTAGCTCTAAAGCATCCAGATGGAAATTTGTTGCCCATTCTAAATGGGAAAGTGCACAAGCAACATCATTCAGCAACATTGCCCTGCAACTTAGCTCAAAAAGTTGCCCTGTCTATCATCACCTTAAGGGCCGCCAAAAACATTCAAAGTGGGCTGAGCCACTTTTACTGAAATGGCTATAACTCGTGAACGGAATGAGATATTTACACCAAACTCAGCCACATATATTAGAGCTCATTCTGTGGTTGTGTGAAAAAAATATTTGCTGATTGGCCACTTGGTGGTGCTATTACATCGAAAGCTATAACTACACAACGCGAAGTCTGACTGACTTGAAAGTTGGTATGTGTTGTCTTTTTGTATCTCGAAAAACATGGCCAGCGGCAGCCAATGGAGTTTGAGTAGCTATCAGACAAGGTTAACGGTATTTTTCTTTTTTTCTCCCACAACATTCATACCCAGGGTGTTTCCTGGCTCAAAACGAGACAGAGGTGGTAAAGTCCTTGGTCTGCCTAAGTGGTTAAGAAAATTTTGTAAGATTTAAAGATGAATTCATTAATCTGGTGCACTTTGAGAGTTCAAAATAAAGAGCTCCAAACCATGTTCAGTGTGCAAATTGAACAAAGAAAAAAGTCTGTGCATTGACTTGTACCTGAATCCACTGTTAAAAATAAATCATCTAACAACCACCCGATGATATTTTTTTATTTAGATATCTGCACCTGATCATCACATTACACATTATTTTAAGCATGATGATATGGTAACATATCACACTGAAGTAGGTTGCTTATAAATTAACATTTATTTAAAATAAAAGTTCTTCTTTGGCTAAATTACATTTCCTTGATAGCCTAAACACAGGCTTTACTCCCTTCAAACTTAAATTGTCACTGTTTCATTATATCATTGTTGGAAAACACTTTTATCAGAATAAAATCTCTTAGTTAAGCTTGTGTATATTTTGAGTTAAAGCTGTTAAGTTGTAAAGCAATATCTCATGTAGGGTTTTTCCTTTGTGTTTTATTTAATGACCACTAGGAGGTACTCTAGGCACATGTTTTCCTTAATTGGTTTTCTCTGAAGAAAAATACATTCAGTTGATTACGAAAGTAAAAGAGTGACACTCTTTCGTTTTTCCTTGCTTTGAAATGAGAGTTCCGTGTCTTTATTAAAATCAACACATTAATGATTTATCTCTCACCCGCAATTAATTGGAATGTTATTTTTTTATTACTTGGCCCACCCGACTTGCGGATTACCCACAGTATCCACAGATATAACCACGATCCGGGCATCATCGAATGGTTTCGAGAATGCACACAGGCCGGGAATGAGAAAAGGGGTATCTGAGCATGTGACTGCCTGACTGAGTTTTTTCTACAGCCGGATGCAGCACGAAATTTGACGGAGGCGACCGCCTCGTTATTCTCTGTGCAGAAAAAACCCTGATACCACATTCTTAGCAACTTTGCCTCAAAGACTGCCGCTATCCATTGAATTATTTGTTAAATATTGGAGATTATTTCAAAAAACAACTTTGGAGAACTAGTCCTAGGTTTTTGGCTCAACCTCGATAACAGTTAAAAAGCTTTATTAACCATAAATTTCATATGTTAAATTGCCTGTATTGGCTGTAAATGGTCCATTCTATCTATGATTGCGATGGTTACAGGCTTGATAATTAAAACATTAAACCTATTTATGCATGTGCTTAAAGGCCTTAAAGTTCTTAAATTCCGATTGCTGCTCACAGCTATGGTATATATTTTTATTTATAATATTATATTGGTGTATATTATTATCATCATTATTATTCATCAGCCGGGCCGGCAGCTATCACCCTGTAGCCCAAGACTGGTTGTCCACTAAAGTTAAGCGGGTTGAGCCTGGTCAGTACCTGGATGGTTGCTGCTGGAAAAGGTGTTAGTGTGGCCTGCAGGGGGTGCTCACCCTGTGGTGTATGAGTCCTAATGCTCCAGTATATGATGGGGACACTATATTGTCAAAAAGTACCTTCCTTTGGATGTGACGTTAAACCGCAGTCCTGACTCTCTGGTCTTTAAAAATCCAAGGATGTCCTTCGGAAAAGAATGGGGTGTATTCTTGGCATCCTGGCCAAATTTGCCCATTGGCCTCTGTCCATCTTCATGGCCTTCTAACCATCCCCATATATATACTGATTGGCTTCATCACTCTGTCTCCTCTCCACCAATATTCTGGTGTGGTGGGAGTTCTGGCACAATATGACGTCTCATCATCCAAGTGGATGCTGCACATGTGGTGGTTGAGGAGATTCCCCCTTTCCATATGTGCTATGAGTACCCAGAAAAGCGTTATATAAATGTAAACAATTATTATTAGTTTGCATATATATCATACATGCAGCATCAAAAGCACATAGAACCCATTATAATCAGTGATTCTGTCCACACTAGATGGGCAGCAAGTTGCTGATAGCCATTTTGAGCATCAGTCATTTTGAATTTTGTTGTAAAATGCTATATTTCAAATTTGATGGCATGATGCCAAACTGAATCTGAAGGTTGTATCTCTGCAAGTCTTTGCTGTGTTGACACCAAATTTTGTGTATGTCACTTTCACCCCACACTGACCAGATCACATAAATTTGGTGATAGAGCCACCTATTGGTCAAAAGTGATAGGCAATGAAATCATATTACGAGTGGTTGTATTTATGATTTTGCCTCAAATCATCTGCAAATGTTAATTAGTCATTGGTCTCTTAATCACTGTTTGCAGCTATATTAATTATTATTATTATCATTATTACTATTACTATTATTATTATTGGTGTGAACAGACCTTAAGAACATATTCAAAAATGTTTGTTTTTTTTTTGTGATTTTTTTTCCTCAAACAGTCCCTCCTTACAGCCAGTTGGAATTTTATATCTTCTCTCAGTCTGCTGTTTACCTCTGTCTATGAGTCCTCATCAACCTGTACTCCTCCAAGAGAGAGGTGGAAGAGAGACGTGGATGTAAGCAACATTAACATAGACTCGGAAAGCCCCATTCATAACTGTGTGTTCCCTCCAGATGGCCATGAACACTCTCCCACCTTCAATCACAGGTACAATGCACACAAATAACAACTTAAAGGAAAGACACCAAAAATAGTTAAAGGGGTGGTTACATGTTTTTTTTTCTAGGCTTGATTGTGTTTTGGGGGCACAGTTTAACATGTCTTAATGCTTTGGGTTTTTTTTAAATGCTGTATTTTTCATATATTTTATCTTAATTCTACACCTCTGTTTCCACTGTCATATGAACGGCTCGTTTGACTTCCTGCTTCTATGAAGCCACTCCCTCCGACATACGCAATGTGCTCAGATTGGTCAGCAGATTGGTTACTGGCCCAGTCTGTCGTGATTTGCTGAAGCGTCCGGAAACGCCACGCCCCTTATCATTCGTAGTTACGCGCTTAGGTGGAAAGTAAATAATAGCGCCTACATTGCTGTATCAAATTGAGCCAAATCAGACCCAGATGAAGAGGAAAAAGTAGAACCTCTGCAATCGCGGCTTTTGAAGGATGTTTATGAATGGTATTTCATTTAGTATTTGTGTCAAAGTGTTTAGATAAGCTGTCACTGCTGTTTGTTAGCTTTCAATATACAGTTTTATCCTGATTAAAGCTTTACTGTAGTAAATACATGCCTGAGTAGTTGCATTTTTGTAAAGGTAGCGTTTAATTTATAGCATGAACAACTGTTTGTCTATGAACATAGTAGTTTGTTGGTGTTTGTTGCACTAGAATTTAGCTAACTGGCTAGCAAAAACGAGTTGCTCTTTGTATACGTCCTAGATGCATTAAAAATAGCAACAGAACTATAACATTACGTTTAAAAGACAAACAATAAAACGTACTTACAGTTTGGGGCTGATAAACAGCAGCTTTTGCTTTTAAAGTGGGAACTGCTTCATCTTTCAGTAAAAGTCTTTGTTTAAATCCAGCATTAAACTCGTGTAGATTCAGGAAGCTGTCTTCAGCACCGCATCCAGTTTAGAAAATATCACAGATAATAATGGGTTCTATATCTTTTGATGCGTCACGTCGCACAGCTCGCGTTCGGTGTAAACAGCTCTTCCGCTTTCATTATGCTGTGCCACATGGCCTCGCCCACTTTGTTGCGTGTTCCCGGGGGCAGTGTTTATGTTAATAGCAAGGGTTTATGATGTCACCAACCCGGGAAGAAGCTCGCTGTAGTCCAAACCACCCGTTTTTGTAGGCAATAAACTGCCATAACTTTAAAAGACAACATCTCCGTGTGCATTGAACTTTCAGCGCTGTAACTTTGCCGATACTGTTTATGCTCAAGCAGCAACATTACACACTAACTAAAGTTAAAAAAGTGAAATCGCATGCAACCACCCCTTTAAATAATCATTATATTGCACTAACAATAACCTCTGTAAAAGTTTTATTAACCTAATTTTTACAGGGATAAGTTGTTGTATGCACTGTTTTTTCTTTTTTAATTTAACAATTGACCATTCTAAATAACAGCCCTCACTGATCCATTGTCAAAACAAAGAAACTTCAAACTGAACAGAGTCAATTAGAGCAATTAGAATGGGAGCACGACAGAGCTGTGTCATTCTACACGACAGCCCTCATTGACCCATTGTCAAAACAAAGAAACTTCAAGTCATCTTCATTTTTATAGCGCTTTTCACAATACAGATTGTTTCAAAGCAGCTTCACAGTGATAATAGGAAAATTAAAGGATTATTTTACTTTCAACTGAAAAGTAGCCTCAAGCCAGTTGTATATTACTTTCTTCTTTCTGATGAAGAAAATCAAAGAAATATTAATAAATATCCTGACGCATCTGAGTTTTATAATGGCAGTGAATGGGACCCACGAGTATTAGCTGAGGAAAAGAAAAGAGTCTAACATGCATGTTGATTTTGATTATTTAACAAGTTTAGACAATTCTTCCTTTCCTATAGCAATGAAAAAATTTAATTTTTCCTCAGGGATACTACAATGCACTGTGTGATGCGATTCTGTAGTAGACGGATGGTTATAATTTTCTCTCTAATATTATCAATCTTGCTATTAAAGAAGTTCATAAAGTCATTACTGCTGTGCTGTTTGGAAACATCAGAAGTTGAAGCTTTATTTCTCGTTTATTTTAGCCACTGTATCAAATAAATACTTAGGGTTATTTGTTTTCTTCTAAGAGACATCTTCTAACAGATAAGCAGATCTAGCACTTGTTAAGGCCTTTATGTACACAATCATGCTCTCTCTCTCCACAAAATGCGAAAAACCTCTAGTTTTCTTCCTGCTCTGCTCCATTTTTATGGCTGCTTGCTTGAGGGCCAAAGTGTGCTCATTGGAGCAACTGAGTCTAGTGTGCTGGAGAAGAGAGAGTCAATAGTTTCTGTTGTAACATCGAGTTCTTTTAAGCTTTCTGGTATGCTAAGGAGATGAAACTGATCAGGAAGATTATTTATAAAGCAATCTTTAGTGGTAGAAGTGATAGTTCTACCATATTTGTGTCAGAGAGGCAGTTTTGCAGCCTTGGCTAAATGTAGTATACACGAGACTAGATAATGATCTGAGATGTCGTCACTCTGCTGCAGAATTTCAATGGCATCAGTATCAATTCTATGTGACGATATTAGATCTAAAGTATGATTACGACAATGAGTGGGTTCTGACATGTGTTGTCTAACTCCAAAAGAATTTAGAACGTCTGTAAATGCGTCTTTTTCATTATCTACATGGATATTAAAATCACCAACAATTAGGACTTTATCCGCAGCCAGTACTAACTCTGATATGGTTCCCTGGTGGCCTGTATACAGTAACCAGCACAAATGTCAATTAGCATTTGTCGCTTACAACGTTAACGTTGCATAAAGCACCATCATTTTGAAAAAATTATATTTGAAAGACTTTTGAGTAATACTGAAGATATTACTATAAATTACAGCAACACCTCTTCTCCATCCGCCTGACTATCTCCCTGCATTTATCACATGTGTAAATCTCACCACTGACCGAGAAAGCTATACTAAGCATGTGACAGGCAGTGCAAGTAATGATAACAGGGGAAGATGACATGACTCATTGTGTTTGTAGACTAATCCGACTCACCACAGTTGTTTGATGGACTCGTAGAAAAAGGAGCGTGCAAGAGAAAAAGATGGTAGGCACGGATGACAAGTTAACAGGCTAGAGAAATGCTAACGCGTTGTGATTATGGATGCGCCAATCCTATACTCAGATCGGGTATCAGCTCCAATACTGCCATTTTTGCCGGATCGGGTATCGGCCGGACGTGACCGATCCAAATCCAATATTGTGCGTGTATTATTCTGTGTTATTGTTAAGCCCCACAAATAGCACAAAAACATTAAAAAGCACCATAAAGTTTCTGTGCACTACATTTCAAGTGTTCTGAAGCCATTCCATAGTTTAATTTGAGGTACAGATAAATATTTAAGTAGTTAAATTAAAGTTCACGTAAATGCCTCCCTCCGCTGCGGTTGTCAGTCATTCTCAATTCAGCATTCAAACTGCGTGTCACGTTCAGTTAGGACAGTCGACACAATGAAACTCCTTCCAAGATGATTCAATGTTTCTATTATTCAGAAATGGAAACTCGAGTCTATGACTTGGACTTGGACATTTTCAGAAAGTACATGTCCTTTACAATTTTTATGTTTTTATTTTTGCCCAAGTATTTGACAATGCACTTAATATCCAGATTTACTGTGTTAAATTGTATTTAGATTGGACGGACACTTCCATACGCATTTTATGTCCCTGTCCGTCCGGATCATTTCCACAGATCGGTTTAAGTCGCAGTGCGTTATTATATCGCCTTATCACAAACGAGACAAATAGAGTGCCCCAGGGATGACGCGTTTTTGTAGGCAAAACCCGGAAGCATTTTAGGACTTCCGGTTCCAACGCCGTAAAGTCTATGGGTTTTTTTTAATGGGTTTTTGCTAAATCGCCTGAAATAAGGTCTGTGGTTAACAAAGCTTCTAAGTACTTTCACGTTTTGATCTATGACATTAAACACACCAGTTATAACCCACTTGTGATTTTTTTTAACTTTTACTGTGTCTTAAAATCGGCGGTTGCTAACAAATTGCTAAAAGGGACTACTTCCTTTGGCGGGGACTTTAGACGTCATCATGACAAACAGGACATTTGGACAGCATTTCTCATGAAAAAGTGGATAAGTATTCATACACAGCGCAGATCATAATCAGAGAGCATGTTTTTAAATAGAGTTGTTTTCTGAATAAAATTTGAGGACGCTTGGTGGTGACGACGTTGATCCGCGACCATGGTGTGCTGTAGTCCGTTTATAGCCTACTGTTAGCCTTTTATATCTGACGACTTTATTTAGGCTTCAAAATCTATAAATGTTGTGTTAACTTGTAAAGATTATCTTGATAGACAAAACGTGTAAGTGTCATAACCCTTTGTTAAACACAGAGCTTATTTTCTGTGGTTTTCCAAAAGTCTATGGGAAAAAAGAATAGGCTTTCAGTTGAGGGAACCCGTGCACCGCTAACTTCCGGGTTGGCCTACAAAAACGAGCCATCCCTGGGGCACTGTATTGTATTTAGATTGGATGAACACTTCCATACGCATTTTATGACCCTGTCCGTCCGGATCATTTCCACAATCTGCACACGTGATGCGCATAAGCACTTTGTGCCCCTCTGTATGGGGGCCGTTCATATTAAAATACTTTTGCGCAATGAAAGATTGTTAATAGCATTATTTTTGTTCTGTCCAATATATCATATGTTGCTGCCTCATTAAAAAAAAAAAAAAAAACTCTGCTTTAAATTTAAAAGAAATGTTTTTTTAATTTTATAGTATATATTTATATATAAATATATTTAGTTTATGTTATGTATGACTCAAACATTCATAGATGGAGGATGTAACAATCTTGAACTGTCACATTAGGTGCCCTGGTAAATATAGATCCACTACCTGACACTAGGGGCAGTGTGGCCCTGATTGCTGTAGTATATCAGCAACATAGAGGTAGAAGAAGGGAGATTGGTTTGGTGCTACAGCATGGTGGATGGTGTCTGCAACCCACTCTTAAGAGTCCTGACTGGGAATCTTTGGGGATTTTCTGCTCAGTCAATGTAAGGTGTTGTTTTTTCCTTTGTGTTTTTATGTATAGTTGTTTGTTTTGTTTTCATTTATATATGAGCTGATGTCGATTTTGTTTGCTTATTTGTAGAAGGACTCTTTAGTCTTTATGAACAATACAAAGGTGGATTATTCACCAAAAAGGCCCCTTTACCTCAGGAATTGTTTCCTTCAACTTCCTTGCGATTTCATGAGGCGCTAGGGGAAATGTATGCTGGTATGCTTGGTCACTTGTTGGATTATACCTAACTGGTTCAACTCACATCACTTCAAGATTTTAACTCCCTGGACTTCAGCTGCAAGGACTTCAACATTGTGAACTATCCAGATAAGCTACTATGTCACTTGGGAAGGGTGTTTATTAACACATGATCCTTCCCAGTGGTTAAATGATCTGACTCCAGTGGTTACCTGCTTTCATAACCTGATATTGATGATTGAATGTGTTCATTGTTTTTCTCTATTACAAATTATATATACTTTTGCATCTACTGGTTGCCTTACTGAGTATTCTTGATTTTCATGGATCTTTTGCTGATGGTCCCTCCCTCATATAAATCTTGTGACAGTTTAGCTTAAAATACTAGGCCAAGTGTTACAAAGTGGCGCCCGAACAGGGACCTGAAGGCATTTATAATCTTTGGTGATCAGTGTATGTTTTGAATACTTCAGTATGGCAAGTGAGGCTGCTCTGGGAGAGGATGGATTTGGTCCTGAACCAGATTTCTCATTGGAGACATTTACTACTCGAAGAGACCCATTTGGTGAGATGATTCACACGTTCAGCAGCTTATACATTGATTCTGGTGAAGAGGAGGAAAAGATCTGTGATGATGTACAGGAAACATTTCCACCTCCACCACCACTTGAGGTTGAAAGTGAGGATAAATCGGCTACACCCACAATGACAGTAGAGAGGCTATCAGAACGACTAATTACACTCGAAGGCTGCTGGGAAGAGAGCAAACGGAGGATGATTGAGTGTGTTTCTCAAGAGATGTTTGATGCCAAGTTTCAAGCCTTGAGGGATAAAATTAACTATCGTTTTGATAGAGAGAGAGATAGAATGAAGGAACAGCTGGAACTAGCAGTAAGGGATTTGGGACAATCCATGATAGACTGTTTGAAACGGAGAGATGCACAAATTGACCAAAAATTAAAATCTATCAATGCTCGCTTATCTAACTCCAGACAGACAGTTCCTAATTGCTCTACCCCATATTCAGCTTCTCAAAACCAAACTTATAGTGTACAGAACATTCCCTCAGTATGTCCAGAAAGTCATACTTCCTTGCAGTACAATCCTCCAGTAAAACTAGAGTTTCCCAGCTTTTGTGAAATGCAGGAAGAGGATCCTGTAAACTTCATTGAGCGGTGCGATGAGTACTTTGCAGTGCGACCTCTCAGTGATGCGGAAATTATGGCTGCGTTGACTGCTGTGCTCAAAGGCACTGCTAAGGACTGGTGGATGGTGGAACGGCAACATGTGAGGAGTTGGAAGCAGTTTCGAGAAGTCTTCTTACAGTCCTTCTTAAGTGAAGACTATGAAGAAGTAGCAATTAGAAGATCGCAAGAAAGGAAACAAAAGGGGAAGGAATGTATTCGAGACTTTGCTTACCAGTACCGAGCGCTGTGTATGAAATGGAAAAGTGAGATGAGTGAAAGAGACCTTGTCCATGCTATATTAAGAAACTGTAACCCTCGGCTAGCTAGTCTGTTAAGAGGGACAGTGAAGGATGTTGGTGAACTGGTGAGAATTGGCACGCAAATTGAAAGAGATTTTGAAGAGTCAAAGAGATATTGGAGTCAAGGTAATACAGCTGATCAGAAAAAGAAAGTTCAGTCAACTCACTGTCTCCAAGTAGGACCTTCTCGTACCAATACCAGTACGTTACAACCTTTTCCTAACTTGGCTCTAACTGAAATCAAGACTGTCAACATCCCCATTATTCTCCAAGACCAGTACTGTTCTGCGATGATAGACACGGGTAGTACACTCTCCCTCATTCAAAAGTCAACTTGGGAACAGATCAGCAAGAATGAGCCATATCAGCCATGCGGTGGTCAGGCATTCCTTCTCGCCAATGGACAGCAGCAGACTTCAATTGGAAGGGTGACTTGGAAATGTGAGGTCCAGGGACGTAAGATGGAGCTAACGTTATACATAATGAATGATACAGATTTGACCGTGCCAATCATCCTAGGGATGGACTTCCTGATGGATTCTGGATTGACTTTGGACTTCCAGAGATCAAAGTACATCATACCTGCCAGTGAAGGAAGAACTGAAGAAGCGTTTCCTTTCTCTCCACATGGACCCCAAGCAACAGTAAATTTTTATATAGCCTTACCCATTCCTCTTACATCCAGTGAAACCCATCTATCCATCCGAAAGCTGGTTCAACAGGCTAATACTAGTGGTCAGTTCAAAACCGAATTGGAGAAGTTAATGTTGCAATGGCCTGCAATATGCACACATGAAATAGGGCATTCCAACCTGGTAAAACACCAAATTCTCACAATTGATGAAGTTCCTGTCAGGAAACGCCCATATAAAGTGTCTGTAGACAAGCAGCAGTTCATTGAATCTGAAATAAATGATCTGCTGACTAAGAAGATTGTCAGGCCATCAGCTTCTCCGTGGGCAGCACCTGTTGTAATAGTGCCAAAGAAGGATGGTAGTTCAAGACTGTGTATGGACTATCGTGGTTTGAACGCAAAAACCTACCTCGATGCCTACCCTATGCCCCAAATTCAAGATATTCTTGAATCTTTGCATGGTGCTGCAATATTTAGTACACTTGACCTAAAAAGTGGATACTGGCAAGTGGAAATGGCACCTGACAGCATTCAGAAAACTGCCTTCGTCACTTCATCTGGGCTATATGAATTTTGTCGTCTTCCGTTTGGGCTCAAAAATGCTGCTGCAACTTTCCAGAGACTGATGGAACAGGCTCTAAGAGAACTCAAAGGCAAGTGCTGTTTCGTCTACATTGATGACGTTGTAGTGTTCTCCAAGAGTGAGGAAGATCATCTCTGCCACCTTCAGCAAGTTTTTCATTGTCTCCATAAAGCCGGTCTAACCCTCAACCTGAGTAAGTGTAACTTTATGCAGCAGACTCTCACCTTCTTAGGTCACATTGTGTCAAGCAGTGGGATAAAAACAGATCCAGCAAAAATGGAGGCAGTCACTTCTTTTCCAAACCCTCAGTCACTCAAGGATGTAGAGCGCTTTCTGGGGCTTGCTGGTTGGTATCACCGCTATATTGCACATTTCTCTGAGAAAGCTGCCCCACTTCATGCACTGAAACAAAAAAAATCTACTTTGTTGTGGTCAGAACAATGCCAACATGCATTCAACACTATAAAACAGGATTTAACCCAAGCACCAGTGTTGAAACCCCCTGATTTTAGTAAACCTTTCACCGTACAAACGGATGCTAGTGAAGTTGGGTTAGGTGCGGTACTCACTCAGGAGATGGCAGGTGAAGAAAAGGTCATTGCCTATGCTTCACGCTTACTTCGAGGAGCAGAGAAAGCCTACTCTGTCTCTGAAAAAGAGTGTTTGGCTGTAATTTGGGCTGTGGAAAAGTGGAGGCCATATTTGGAGGGTTGTTCATTTACAGTTATTACAGACCATGCAGCACTGACATGGGTGTTCCAACACCCAAAGCTGTCATCACGTCTCACCCGTTGGACATTAAGGTTACAAGGCTTTCACTTTACAACTGCTTATCACCCCCAAACCAACCTTACAGAAAGGGTTAATCGGAATCTCAAAACAATGATTGCCTCTTATGTCGGTGACCAACATCGACTATGGGACAAGTGGCTTGCAGAGTTTCGTTTTGCCCTCAATACAGCATGGCACGAGAGCACTGGGTTTACACCTGCAGAGGTTGCATTGGGGCGAAAATTGAAGGGACCCATAGAAAGAGCCATCCACAAACCACCTGATCCAGACAATCCTACTTACTCCCTTATCGACAGACAACAGCAGCTCCGCAACTTGGTGAAGGCAAATGTTGAAAGAGCCCAAGATAAACAGAGGAGATACTATAATCAACGGCATAAATCCGTTCAGTTTCAGGTGGGAGATGTGGTGTGGGTCCGAACCCATCCTCTTTCCAGAGCTAACGAAGGGTATATGGCTAAGTCGGCAGCAAAATGGAAAGGCCCGGCAAGAGTAGTAAAAGTACTTGGACCTGTTAATTGTTCTTTGAGGTACATTGATGATCCTAATGTTGTAGAAACTGTACATGTTCAAAATATGAAGCCATGTTATGGTTTTAGTCAACCTTCTTCTGAGGGGGAGGGTATGTAACAATCTTGAACTGTCACATTAGGTGCCCTGGTAAATATAGATCCACTACCTGACACTAGGGGCAGTGTGGCCCTGATTGCTGTAGTATATCAGCAACATAGAGGTAGAAGAAGGGAGATTGGTTTGGTGCTACAGCATGGTGGATGGTGTCTGCAACCCACTCTTAAGAGTCCTGACTGGGAATCTTTGGGGATTTTCTGCTCAGTCAATGTAAGGTGTTGTTTTTTCCTTTGTGTTTTTATGTATAGTTGTTTGTTTTGTTTTCATTTATATATGAGCTGATGTCGATTTTGTTTGTTTATTTGTAGAAGGACTCTTTAGTCTTTATGAACAATACAAAGGTGGATTATTCACCAAAAAGACCCCTTTACCTCAGGAATTGTTTCCTTCAACTTCCTTGCGATTTCATGAGGCGCTAGGGGAAATGTATGCTGGTATGCTTGGTCACTTGTTGGATTATACCTAACTGGTTCAACTCACATCACTTCAAGATTTTAACTCCCTGGACTTCAGCTGCAAGGACTTCAACATTGCGAACTATCCAGATAAGCTACTATGTCACTTGGGAAGGGTGTTTATTTACACATGATCCTTCCCAGTGGTTAAATGATCTGACTCCAGTGGTTACCTGCTTTCATAACCTGATATTGATGATTGAATGTGTTCATTGTTTTTCTCTTTTACAAATTATATATACTTTTGCATCTACTGGTTGCCTTACTGAGTATTCTTGATTTTCATGGATCTTTTGCTGATGGTCCCTGCCTCATATAAATCTTGTGACAGTTTAGCTTAAAATACTAGGCCAAGTGTTACAAGGAGTCAGCTGGACTCCTGTTTATTTTGACTGTCTACCAAGCTAGTGAAGCTATTGGTTTATGTACAGTTGTCTCACTGATGCACAATTATTTAATAAATAATTCACTACATTTGTGTCTGTTATTTTGTTTTACAAAGTTAGTAAAGTAATGTTTAATTCAAGCCTGATGCCTTGCACAAAAGAATGATCCCAGTTTCTTCCACACAGTGAGGCATACAGTTTATTAGGTAATTTAGCACTTTTTTTATTATTACTTGAATATCAGATCAGTATCTGTATCGGTCGATACTGAATCCCAGGTATCGGAATCGTATCTGAAGCGAAAAAGGCGGATCGGAGCATCCCTAGTTGTGATAGCGATTTAGATTAAAAGCTAGCGACTTCAGATTAATGTGATGTGATTAATGTGATGCAATATTAGACAATATCAGATATATGGTGATGATAATATAAACAGCAAGCAACGATAGTAAATAGATTTAATAGATTCAAAAGAAAGCTATATGGAGCTACAGACACAAACCATTCAGCAGCAAAGAGGCAAACAGGAGCAATCGATCAGCAGGGAGCAATCGGTCAGCGAGCACAAAATCAAACTAAACAAAGTCAATTAGAGCAATTAGAATGGGAACATGACAGTGTCGTGCCAAAACAAGAATAAAAGTAGGCTTGACTTTTGAGAGGTGACCACAGTCTTTTTTCCAGTAGGTCTAAACAGCAGTAAATGAAAATTTGCTCAGATGATATTTTTACTGAAATACACTTTGCTGTAAGTTATTGTTAGTAGGTCTTGGTGCAGCATAACAGATGTGCTCTGAATCACAATTCCTCAAACCATCAGATTCACCTCGGCAGAAGAGAAGTGCCGAATCATGATATTAAAAAAAAAAAAAACTACTCTAGTGACATTCAGTGTTGTTTCAACCACAGATGGTGATATAAAGATTAAAGTTCCATAGTGCAGCTTTAAAATAATCTGACATGGAGTTGTTACAATCCTTCTGACATGTCAGGAAAGCCAAGAAAATTCTCTTTACCCGGTCCCATCAGAACAAATTAATTTTGTCTGGTATCCAAAACCAGTTAATGTTTTATTACTTAGCACTAGGCTTCATCTGATCACACAAATTGCAATTGTTACTATACCATACTGCTTCACAACATCTCATCCCTTGAAACTAAAAATGGAGAAATTACCCTTATTTCCAACTTAAGAGAATTATCCCAATTTTTCCCAAAATTGTTGGCCTATCTAAACATGCACCAAACAGTTGAGACGCCTCCTTTTTGCCCAGTGTTACATAGTGGAAATCCTGAGAAAAATGAGGGAAACATGGATACATTATTACAATTTATAAGTTAGGTTTTTGTAAGTAATGTCCTAATTTCTTTACAAAAAACTGTCAATAAATTAAAACCCCTTGATGTTGGGGAATGGGTAAGTAATTTGCAAACTTTCATGGTGGAACTTAATTATAATCAAAGATCAACAAGTAGCCTAATGTCACCTACGTTCGAGCAAAAGCTGCCATTATATGTTATGATCAGGCTTTGATGACACACCTGCAGCATAAATATAGTCTTTACTGATAAATTACATGTAAATTACATTTTAGAGATTGTGTATGGACTGGACCTTTTAAAAAATACCGGTAAATTGGTTCTAGCAATTTTACGGTATGAGAAGTTGTAAAAGTAAATTACCAGTATCATGCTACATTTGAACAAAGAATAGGATTACCAGTGTGAGCATGTACTAGGTACTAGTCTGTGTAGGCACGTACTAGTCTGCTTTGGGTCAGTCATAAAGCTCTGTCGGAGCTGTTTACAGTAAGTTCTTTGTGATCATCCACCTGTCACTCAGAAGTAAAAATAAAATGTCAACTTGGACAGATGGTGAAACTAAAGCATACAATCTGTATGAAAAGAGACACAAGTCAGACGCCCGTGATTCAGCTCATTATCCGCTTTTAGTTTTTAATATTCAGATGCAAATTATTATTTATTGTCTTGAAAAGTGTTTATCTGGATGTTATAGCAATCTCTGGCCTCTGTTAGTTCCTGGAATGTCACATGGTGTCTGTTCTTCTTTAGATTAATTTGTGGACTAAAGGTGCACAGAGAGCCCTCCGGCTGCAAGTATGAATTGAAAACACAGAATCCAGAGCTCACAGTGATGACAATAAATATTGAATAAATATTACTCCCCTGTATAGAAAATTAATATAAACATATGAGAATCCATCAGTAGTTCTCCAAATGTGCATGCTTTTAAGCTAAAAGGCTATATTCATGATGAGTCACGCCTCCACACATACTGTGTTTCTTGACAAAAAGTGTCTTACAAAAACTAAATCAATATATTGTTAAAAAATGAACAAGAAGGCAGGATAATTTTTACATAATTCTGAAGCAAAAACTCTAGTCTACAAAACCCAATAATTTAATATATTTTTTTTTGGCTTTATTTCAATTACTTAAGTTTTTTGTTTTTTCAATAACCATGCATAAACGTTATTCCTTCAAAAACACAAACATGTTCATACATGTTCCTCACATATGATGGTAGCCTAGTTTGTGCTGAATACAGTGTAATGACACTTTTGTCATTAATATATTTATGAACAACTGAAAAAAGCACAAATGTCAGGGCATGTCAAAACTTCTCCAGGGCCCTGAAAATCCTCAGACCCCAGAGGGTTAACTCTGGGCTGTTTAATTGTTTTTCTATGTAAAAGTGCTAGACTGATTTATTGCTGTTTTCTTTTCCATTCATCAGCTCTGTGGTATAAGCTGTTGTGTGGTATCTTGTGTTTTTAAGAGCAAATACACATTCTGTGTGATCATCCTTTGTCAATATATGCTCCCTTCCCCCAAGCTCACTTGCCATTCTATAATACAGCTGCTAACACAGCAAATATAACTCACAAAATGTATCATTAAACTGTTCTTGATGCAGCATATAACATAGGTATGGCATGTATTTTGTGGATGTTTGCTAAAATTCAATTCTGAATTATTTTGATAGCGTGATGCACGGCTAATGTGGCTAAAGCTACACACTGTTGGAGAGACTCAATAAGAAATATAGCTGCAAGCAGCAATTCGGGGCCAAGCCCCAGAAGGGGCAGTAGCACAATACGGAGAAGGAAGAGCAAAAACAGCAGAAATTGAATGTACATGCAAAACAGCTGGTTCAGAAGGACAGGTGGAAATGAAATGAAAATCAATAGAAGTTCAGAGAATGAACAGGGAATGAACTAAAAACACTTGTATCTCATTCAAGAGGAATAAAGATTAGTACAATGCTTATTTGGATAAAAAAGGTATCAAAATGACTCATTACACACAATTGTTTAAAGGAACCCCACACGGGATTCGAACCCACGACCTCCGAGTCCAGTGTCCATTTCTCATCTCATTGCACCACTGTGCAGGTGAATGTTGGCACACCTGCCGAAGTTCATTAGTTCATGTGAAAATGAACTCAAAATGAAGAATTTTCATAAAACTGCACTGAATGTTATATTTAATAACTACTTTAGATCATTCTGCAGCTCATCATGCTGTAGCGCAATACAGAGCAGGAAGAGGAAAAACAGCAGAAAATGAACAAACATGAAACAGCTGGTTCAGAATTACGGGCGAAAATGAACTCAGAATGTACATAAGCTTAGATGAAAATGAACACAGCATGAAACAAAAAGCATTTATTTCTAATCCAAGAGGCAGTAAAGGAATCAAAACACACTATTTCATAAAACCGCTCCACCTGGGATTCGAACCCACTATCTTGGGGTGCAGAGCTCATCAGGTAACTGGCTTTACACATTGAGCTACTTGAGGATGCACATTCAACAATCTGTGGAAGAGAACTTTTAGTGTAAGAAAGAATTTACAAAAAAGCATTACTTGGCATGCTAACCATATTAGCATGCTAAGCTAACTTAATGCTAATGAAGCTCATGGTTAACTTGATAGCTGAAGAGCCACATTAAAGAGAATGACAACTGGTTAGCATGCTAAGCAATTAGCATGCTAAGCTAACTAGCATAAGACAACAAACACAAGCAAGGTCACATTCAGAGATGAATATCTTGGGAATGGTAGCGAATATCAAAAATCCGTTCAGTCATTTCTGTGCGGCTCGGTCCAAAGATCACCTGAGCTGATTTTGGACAAAATTGGACAAAAATTGTAGGAGGAGTAGTGAAAAAATGGAATACTGTACTTTTCAAAATGGCCACTACTGTACTGGGTGGAGTCTTAATGTAAGATATTGAATGTGATCAGTATGAAGAGAGGAATCAGTTGTATTGACATTCATTTTTCTGGAACAAAGGGTTCAAAAGTTATAACCTTTACAAAAGTGAATATTTGAACTGGTGGTGGCGCTATAGACTTAGTCCTAGATACTCCAAAGTTGGTCAAATTACTTTTAATTACTATCACTACAAGCATGCCAAATTTGATAATTTTCCTTCTTATGGTTCATTGATTACCATACAGGGGGAAGAAGAATAACTACGAATTTGGACATAAAGGAATTGCATGTGATAGCTTCAGATTAGACCAGTTTTAGGCAGAATGCCTAGAACAGACACAAGTTCTGCATCTTTTCCTGCCACAGTACCTCATGCGGTCTGGGCATGTGTCACACTGAGTTTCGAACCCACGATGCAGAGCATTCGGGATCCGTGGCGTAACACATTGAGCTAATCAGCCATGCAAGTTCATCAGTATGCTAAGCAGAGGTTTCAGTGTGAGAAAGAGTTCACAAAAAAAAAGCTTCATAGCATGTTAACCATATTAGTATGCAAAGTTATTTAATGCCAACTAGGTTTTGGTTAACCTGTTGACTGAAGACCACATTAGAAAGAATAGCAATAGTTTAGCATGCTAAGCAATTACTGTGCTAAGCTAACTAGTATAAGACAACAAACACAAGCAAGGTCACATTCAGAGATGAATATCTCGGGAATGGTAGCGAATATCAAAAATCCGTTCAGTCATTTCTGTGCGGCTCGGTCCAAAGATCATCTGAGCTGATTTTGGACAAAATTGACCAAAATTTGTGGGAGGAGTAGCGAAAAAACTGTTTTTGATTTAATTCAATATGGCAGACAGGTACATTTAAGGAAAATGACAAATGACACATTGTCGGAATCGGCATAAACCAGGGAATAAAATGACATAAAGCAGACAAATTTTGGATAATGTTTTCAAAAGTTATAAGCAATTTTGCAAAAATCATTATATCTGTGGAACACTAGGTGGCGCTGTGCTGAAACTTCTCATGTACCTTCAGGACACTCTGATGGTCATATGTACCAAATTTTGTGATGATATGTCAAATTGTTTAAAAGTTATTGCAATTTATGACAAAATTCAAAATGGCGGACACGTGGTTCATCCGATGTTGACGAATTTGATATCCTTGGATTCGGCATGGCACAGGGAATCCATAGACACCAAGATCTTGATTTTCTAATAAAGTGTTCAAAAGTTATTGGCCAAAATAGCCATTTTTCAGATCTCATGACCTGTAGGTGGCGCTGTTCCCAAATTTGGCATGGAACCTCAGATCATGGTCTTGATCAAGTGTACCAATTTTAGTTTTGATTGCTCAAAGTTTGGCCGAGATACAGCCTCTATAGCAATTTTGGGTCAACCTCGTTAACTTCGTGACATCATAACTTTTGAACAAAGATGAATAAAAAAAATCTGTTCAGTCATTTCTGTGCGGCTCAGACCAAAGATCACCTGATCAAAGTTTGGACAAAATTGGACAAATTTTGAAGGAGGAGTAGCGAAAAAACGGAATACTGTACTTTTCAAAATGGCCACTACTGTACTGGGTGGAGACTTAATGTAAGATATTGAATGTGATCAATATGAAGAGAGGAATCAGTTGTATTGACATTCATTTTTCTGGAACAAAGGGTTCAAAAGTTATAACCTTTACAAAAGTGAATATTTGAACTGGTGGTGGCGCTATAGACTTAGTCCTAGATACTCCAAAGTTGGTCAAATTACTTTTAATTACTATCACTACAAGCATGCCAAATTTGATAATTTTCCTTTTTATGGTTCATTGATTACCATACAGGGGGAAGAAGAATAACTACGAATTTGGACATAAAGGAATTGCATGTGATAGCTTCAGATTAGACCAGTTTTAGGCAGAATGCCTAGAACAGACACAAGTTCTGCATCTTTTCCTGCCACAGTACCTCATGCAGTCTGGGCATGTGTCAGACTGAGTTTCGAACCCACGATGCAGAGCATTCGGGATCCGTGGCGTAACACATTGAGCTAATCAGCCATGCAAGTTCATCAGTATGCTAAGCAGAGGTTTCAGAAAAAAGCTTCATAGCATGTTAACCATATTAGTATGCAAAGTTATTTAATGCCAACTAAGTTTTGGTTAACCTGTTGACTGAAGACCACATTAGAAAGAATAGCAATAGTTTAGCATGCTAAGCAATTACTGTGCTAAGCTAACTAGCATAAGACAACAAACACAAGCAAGGTCACATTCAGAGATGAATATCTCGGAAATGGTAGTGAATATCAAAAATCTGTTCAGTCATTTCTGTGCGGCTCGGTCCAAAGATCATCTGAGCTGATTTTGGACAAAATTGACCAAAATTTGTAGGAGGAGTAGCGAAAAAACTGTTTTTCATTTACTTCAATATGGCAGACAGGTACATTTAAGGAAAATGACAAATGATACATTGTCGGAATCGGCATAAGCCAGGGAATAAAATGACATGAAGCATACACATTTTGGAAAGTGTTTTCAAAAGTTATAAGCGTTTTTGAAATAATCATTACATCTGTGGAACAGTAGGTGGCGCTGTGCTGAAACTTCTCAGGTACCTTCACGATCTTCTAAAGGTCATACATACCAATTTTTGTGAAGATATGTCAAATTGTTTAAAAGATATCGCAATTTATGACAAAATTCAAAATGGCGGACACATATTGACAGAATCGGTATCGTCGGATTCGGCATGATCCAAGGAATCCATAGACACCAAGATCTTGATTTTCTGACAAACTGTTCAAAAGTTATTGGCCAAAATAGCCATTTTTCATATCTCATGACCTGTAGGTGGCGCTGTTCCCAAGTTTGGCATAGACCCTCAGACCATGGTTCTGATGAAGGGTACCAATTTTTGTTTCGATTGCTCAAAGTTTGGCCGAGATACAGCCTCTATACTAATTTTGGGTCGACCTCGTTAACTTCGTGACATCATAACCTTTGAACAAAGATGAATAAAAAAAATCTGTTCAGTCATTTCTGTGCGGCTCAGTCCAAAGATAATCTGATCAAAGATTGGACAAAATTGGACAAATTTTGAAGGAGGAGAAGCGAAAAAAACAAATACTGTACTTTTCAAAATGGCCGCTACTGTAATGGGTGGAGACTTAATGTAAGAAGTTGAATAGCATCAGCATGAAGAGACGAATCAGATGAACTAAATTTAATTTTTCTATGACAAACAGTTCAAATGTTAAAACCGTTAGAATGTTGAAATTTTGAACTGGTGGTGGCGCTATAGAGTTGGTTCTAGAGACTCCAAATTTGGTCCAATCACTATTCATGAGCATCTCTACAGCTGTGCCAAATTTCATCATTTTCTCATGTTCCGTTGATAGGGCTGCCATAGACTCCCATTCGGGAGGAAGAATAATAATAATAAAAGGGAAAACGTACAATTACAATAGGGGCTACAGCCCCTTCGGGGCTTGGCCCCTAATTAAGATGTTTATGAATTATACAGACTACACGAGTTTTCGTGTTAAAAATGAAAATAACGAAATGGCACTGTCTCCGTGAATACAGTAAGAAGCAGTGGTAACTTTAGCCACATTTAACAGTACATTAGCAATGTGCTAACTAAACATATTCAGGAAGACAATTTGCAAACATCACAAAATAAATATATATGAAGTAGGATCAGTTGGTATCGATGCATCTTTGAGAATCAATTTCTGGGAACATACTTGTGGGAACGTAATAATATGTTGTGGCCATGAGATATTAATTTGTGGGAATGTGATAAGTCGTGGCCATGAGATCGTTTTGTCGAGGTAACGGCATCCTTATATATATTTTTCTCGTGGCCACGACTTTATTATGTTGAGGGAATGACATCTATTTCTCATGGCCACGAGTTAAATACACACGAGTAAAATTCGAACAGCCTGTGCGACCAGGGCAACCTGGAATTATCAGAAATGGATAAGACTATAATAATAAAAATAATAAAATTGCATGATTAATCATAAAAAGATCGCAATTTGGATTCAAACACCCACGCGTTCTTACTCGTTGCTCAAAGTGGGCTGGTACACACCGGCATTTCTCTATTTTAATCTGTAGCATACCCACGCTTTGTCTTGCATACTGCCACTTCTCACATGTTGCCCGTACTCTAACCACCACAACGAAACATAGAATAAGCCTGTTAATTAATTGTATAAAGCACGCGAATTGCCGCAGGCACGTTCACCAGCGCGCTCCAAAAGTGTGTTAAGATTTGCGTGAGCTGTTCCTATGATCAAATGTGAAACCCATTTGAATTCTATTGAGAATGTAGTATATCATATATAATCTATTAAGGCAATAGATTTAAAAAAGAGAGAAAAAAGTTAACATAACCCTAAGCATGCAATGAGGAGCCATCAATGGTCTACCTGTAATTATATCCATATTGTAACAAATGCTATGTTAAACATTTACAAGAAATACTTTTTCAGGCCAAGTACAATTTAGAATCATGGACCTTCTTCAATTATTGATTAAACATTAGTTTTCCTCATGTGTAAAATGTGTTCTGCTAATATGACAGATATGCCCATTAGGAAAAACCTGGCTGTATTCCAAGAGTTAACATGTTCAGTATAAGAACATTTTAAGAAAAGATAGTTTGACTTCCCATGGTACTTTGTAAACAACTAGGCTTTTACTTTATTGCAGTTGTGTTATTGCATGTGTGGACCATTTTGCAAAAATAAACCAACAAACAAATAAATAAACCTCACGAGGGAGCAAACCCAAACTCCTCGCAACCGAGGTTGACAACCAGTCCCCCATCCTAAACAGAAGTGAACAAAATAGAGTAAATCACCCTTAAAAAAATAAAAATAACTTGATACTTCAAATAAAGATTGCATCAATTACATCGTTACACCAGTAGGTGGCAACAAATATTATGTCAGAATCTCTAGTAAATTACGTTATTTTTTTTAGTTGTCTATTCAGAATCATGGGAGAATTGTGAACACTATTTTAAAAAATGTGATTCTCAATTTCCAGAATCTTGAAAAAGAAAAAGAAAAAGAAAAGAAAAAGGCATATAGAAAAGTAAAAACAGCATCATAACCTTATGTAATTAAACGGGTTGTGAGAGTGAGAACAACCCATTAATAGGCTACGCTTTAAAAAAAAAAAGAATCAGCTGTTGAAATTATTTCAGCAAATATTAAAATAGAACTGCATGTTCAGGTAGCAATGTTTGTTTTGACGTTTTCGGACATGCGAGTTCCAGGGCGTCAGGGAGCGTTCAGTGCTTGTGTGAGCGCCGAGAACAGCGTAATCTCGGCCAGTGCTTCTGGGATTTGCTGCTGGCTCTTATAGTGGTTAAACATGAGACACAATTCAATTTGAGTACATTAAACGGGCAATCTTTGGTCTTATTAATCTATTATTTGTTCCAGAGCAAGTCGAATTGTGCTATGTTAAATTTGATAATAATTAACTTACATCCTTTATATAGCATAGCATATTGGCTACAGCTAGATGGGACATATCAGACGTAGACTCTTCTCCGCTCTTCATATACATAAAACATTAAACTTTAAGTTTTTCAAACTTCAGATCTTTATTTTCCTTTTCATTGCATAGACGAGATTTCCTACCTGCGTGTGCACTTCATTCACAAGGTGACGTGGATTTATGAGGTTTGACTGACAATGTGAGGATCCAATGGAGTTACGATGTTTTAGTACACACTCTTTAACCCTTATGTGTTGTTGGGGATGTTTTCATCCACTATGGGGTGATTTTGAGTATTAATTTGGCCACAACTTTCTCTGTGTTTCAGCAAATGGAATGATTTTTGGTGACAAATCTTATTTTTACACATATTTTGGGAAAATGCTTTGAAAATTTTCAAAAACTCAACAGTATACTGTGGGCAAATTCACTACCCTTTCGTTATGTTCGTGGATGAAAACATCCACTAAATTAAACTGCTGTAAAAATGTATCAGATAAATATTTTTTCAACATTTTTTTGCACAAATCTGTTAATCAACCTCAGTCCTGATCAAAACTACTAAATGTTTAAAAAAAATCCAGGATTTTTACTCTTTTAATTGCCAAATTCCTAAATGATGTCACTGACTTTGGGAAAAAAACACACAAAATGACTTATTTTCAATATAAAAAATAATTGTGGACTGGATTTTTTTTTACCTTTTATCACAGTCTTGGACATGTTGAAGATTAGTACTAACATTGGTTTTGATGCATTGTTAATTTTTGTGCAGCATCAGATTTAAATTTTTTCTCCCTCATTTGTTGTTCGTGGCTGTTTTTGCCCCTTTGACTTCCATTATAACCACATTTTTTGATTGCAAAGCCGTGACACCATATAATCATGCATTCTCGATTGTTTGTGGTTTTCCCTGTTGGCAAGAGGTAAAATTTGTAATTTTTACTGTTGATAACCACGTGGCACCATTAACCCTTTAGATAGGCCTGTGCAAAAAAAATCTTAGTTTCTGGCTTTTATATGGAGTTATATGGAGTAAAACAGTATATTATAGTGTGTGTGTGTGTGTGTGTGTGTGTGTGTGTCTGAGAGAGAGTAAGACCTTTGCGCACTTACCTTGATGTGTCTGAGAAAATCAACATGTACCTCAGCTCTCAGAACTACATGGAGTAAACAAAAACAAAGTAAGTGTATTTATGCACCTGCTCTCTTTTGATGGTGAGAAGTACAGACGGCCTATGCGTGAAATGCTTGTCTTTTTGTGATGGTAAAGCCAGTTTAAAACCTTAAAATCCTTCAGTGATACACTTTTCCATTTTTTTTTCCAAATTTTACCTCTTGCCAACAGGGAAAACCACAAACAATCAAGAATGCATGATTATATGGTGTCACGGCTTTGCAATCAAAAAATGTGGTTATAATGGAAGTCAATGGGGCAAAAACAGCCACGAACAACAAATGAGGGAGAAAAAATTCAAATCTGATGCTGCACAAAAACTAACAATGCATCAAAACCAATGTTAGTACTAATCTTTGACATGTCCAAGACTGTGATAAAAGGCAAAAAAAAATCCAGTCCACAATTATTTTTTATATTGAAAATAAGTCATTTTGTGTGTTTTTTTCCCAAAGTCAGTGACATCATTTAGGAATTTGGCAATTAAAGAGTAAAAATCACGGATTTTTTTTAAAACATTTAGTAGTTTTGATCAGGACTGAGGTTGATTAACAGATTTGTGCAAAAAAAATTTTAAAAAATATTTATCTGATACATTTTTACAGCAGTTTAATTTAGTGGATGTTTTCATCCACAAACATAACGAAAGGGTAGTGAATTTGAACAATGCACAAGGGAAATCCTTTTCATTTGTTAAATATTGTAAAAACCCACATACAGGCGTAAAGGGTGACCTATATAATTGTTTAAATAAGAAAACAAAAATTAGGAAATATAGAGATACGAGGTGTAGCATTTATTTATTTATTTATAACTACTTGAAGAATGAATGTAATGCAATATATCAGACACAGGTAATAGCCTACTCTCTCAGGCGATCTCTTCCCCTCTCTCTCTCTCTTTGTGTAGAAAATTCAATGAGTTTCAATGAAGCGACTCAACGTTCCTTTGTTACTAGTTCTAAAGTGACGTTTTAGAATTAGTAACGGAGGCTTGGTCCAACTGTCAACTTGAGATTTGAATCCGTGGCGGAAGGAAATAGTGCTGCACAAAAAGGGTTTTAAAGACACTCCGTTATTTCTTATTTATTTACACACCCGTGCCATCAAACTGTTCTATAAACGCAATATCACACGAGTAGCCATGCGATATGGCTGTATATCAGCACACTGTGATTACCTACGCACGAATCACAGCCGTGCTGATATACAGCCATATCGCACGGCTACTTGTGTGATATTGCTTATATATATATATATTAGTGCTGGGCAACGATTAAATATTTTAATCGCATGATTTTTCTGATTAATCGCGATTAATCGCAGCATGCGCAAAATTCAATAATGAAATCAAGAGTACTGTATTGTGTAATTTTATTCTTTCAAAGTACTGCTGTATGAACAAAAGTGCAATAGAGAATATGAACCGACGTCACACCTCGTTGCATGCCGGGGCGGCGCCGCCATTTTGACAGGATCGCCCTCTATTACTCGTACTGAAATTAATACGGATTCTTGCTTACCTTTTGTTTTGTTTCTGCCATTAAGTGGAACGTTAACATTTTTAATGGTATCGTTTGCAGGGAATAGAAGCTATTTTATTGCATCGCATGATCATTTTATTATTATTTTTTTTTTTCACTGAAGGTTTGTAGAATTTCGTTTACAGTGTTGATCTGTTTACCGTGTCGCACGCTGGACGCTCACTGCTGCTTCAGCCATCGTATGAATATCATCGTATGAATATCCAAATAAATCTATGTAATTAACACACTGAGAAAAGTCGATTCATTTATTTGTTGGAAACGTTTTAATGATGCTTAAACGAGCATATTGAGTAGGCCTACTTGTCATTGTAATTCCCCTTTTCCATGATCACAGATGAGGAGAATCAGAGATTATGGGTCAAATTCAGCGGACAGACGGACACGAACACACTGTATTTTTTATATTTATTTTAACAAATGACAACCACACTAAGCAATTTCCTACCTTTATAAAACCGTTATGAAGAAAATTTATAAAATGCTTGCATTTTAAGTGATACTGAAAGTTTATATTTTGGTGTCATACGTTTTTCTGCATGTGCTTTATTTGTAAATAGAATTTGGTATCTTTAATATCAGTCTAAGTGCATTAAGCGTTTTCTTTAGATGACATGAGAGGAAGCCGTTTAAGATATAAATCTGCATTCATATTTTGGGCTCATTTGCGTATCTCCACACAGTATGCTTTAATAAACATGTAACGTACAGAATTGTTGGTCACCTGAAGCGTTTGTTAAGCATTTGAATGTCCCTGTCAAGTTCTGCTAATTCACGAGTGCAGTGAGAGTCAGACTCGCAAAGGTAATGTTAATTATTAAACCAAACGAAATCAAAACGTTCAAAAACACTTAGCTATGTGATTCTTTTATTGAGTGATAAGCAGTGGGTACCTTTTTCCATTTTTCTGTCCGCACCAGATATTTTCTTTTTCGCGCTGTAGCTCTCTTAGGCACACAACAAGTGCTTTCATTGGTTGAGACGCATGATGACGCTCATCCCAAGCAGCCAGTAGCCTACTGATAAACATCCCACCCCTCCTGTGACCCATGGTTTGTGTTGTATTCGGTTGTAGTCTATCTATGTGTATTCAAACGCAGTGAGCAAAGGACTTTCAAAATAAAAGGTACGTTAACGCGCGATAAACTAATTGTCGGCGTTAATTAATTAATGCGTTAACGCGATAAAAACGCGTTAACTTGCCCAGCCCTAATATATATATATATATATGTATATATGTATATGTATATATGTATATATATGTATGTACAGCTATGGAAAAAATTAAGAGACCACTCCAAGTTCAGAAATCAATGTTAAGTGGTCTCTTAATTTTTTCCATAGCTGTATGTATGTAAATGTGTGTATATATACACTGCGTTCCAAATTATTATGCAATTGACATATCAGTAAGATTGCAGTAGAATAAATATTCAGATTTTAGTTTTTCTAAGAAAATGTTGGTTTGTTTATATATCCATGTCTTTTTAGATAACTGGTATCAATCTCAGACCAAATAATTTGCCAGGTCAATGGAAACCCTACTTAGAGGTTGTTCCACATGATTAAGCAAGTCACAGTTCTCATGAAAAATGGGGAGGAAGCAAGATCTTTCTGAAGATGAAAAGCATGAAATGGTGCAATGTTGTGCAAAAGGCATGAAAACAACTAATATTGTGTGAAACTGAATGGAGATGATCAAATTATCATGAGATTTGTGAGTGATGTAGAGCACAGCAGAACTCGGTCAGATAAAGGCTTATTATTGAAAGTTTCTGTCAAAAAATGTATTGTATTAAAAGGGCAGCTATAAAAAAAAGCCAGTGTTGAGCAGCAAACAGGTATTTGAAGCTTCTGATGTCTCTGGAGTCTTGAGAACCTCTCCATGCTGGCTGGCAGTTGTGCGTAAAGATGCATTTCAGCCACTCCAAACCAAACCTCACAAAGAGAAACATTTACAGTGGGTGTAGAAATACATTTTCAAACAGTTTTATTGCTGTGGTGTTTTTTTTTTCAGCATGGGATAGTGCATAGTGCATTGTACAATATTGCACTGTACTATGCACTATCCTCCTTTTTATACCATAGCTGAAAATGGCCAGTTATGAACTCCGCATATCTTGCAAAAGTCATTTTAATACCC